>NC_091845.1:77677868-77980898 GCF_037783145.1 Equus przewalskii | reverse complement strand
CATAATTATAAACACAAACCAGTTTTTAATTATTCTGCCTCTGTAAAATTTTCTCTTGGACCTGAAACATGAATGAACTTCTCTGCTTTTACTTTAAGAGTATAGAAAATGTAGCTTCCTCAGTGCTTGGAAAGTCTGTCTTTGTTAACTGGCCTCATCTTGAAGAAGCTAGAGTTGTTGGTGTATCAGATGGAGACACTAAGTAAGTTAAATTTCATTCACAATTTTTTAAATTTATGTTTGCTTTGCTACTTGATGGTTTTTTATTTTAACTGATATGATTATTGTAACAATATTCATAATGAAAATCAAAGTCCTCTAATCACACCACTTGAAGTTCAACCCCTGTTGACGTTTACGTCCATCCCTTGAGATATTTTAGATACATATATAATTTTTTGCTTTACTGCCTTTTCTTTTTAATAGCTTGAAAGTTGTACATCCTAATTCTTTTCTAGCAGTTATCGTTATATCACTTAGCAAATATATTTCTCTTTCTGACAAGAATGAATATCATATATATCCTTATCTTTACCATGTCCCTCCCAGGTTTCATTTAAATAGTATATTAATTTTTTAAAACGTATATCTTCTATTTTAAAAATAATTTCTTCACTTTTTATTCAAGTTCACAATCATTTTATCAATGATTATTTAGACAAGTTATTCTTTGTCATCTTTTATCTTTATTTCATGTAAAATTGGTCTGATTTCTTTTTTTTTTTTTCATGTGTCTGGAACTTTCTAAAGTAATTTTTTTCCAGAGAAAATGAGAAGATGTTATGTTTTCTGAGTTATTACATGTCCAAAAAATCTTTCTGTTTTCCTCATACATAGGTTTAGAATTTTAGAGGCCTAATCCTTTTTTCTCAGATCTCTGTACAGATATCTCAGCTGTGCTCTGTCATGTAATTTTGTTGATGAGAAGTTAATACGAGTATGAATTTCTTTTCTTTGGAGGTATCTTCTTTTCTGTATGAAATCTTGAGAGTTCTTTTTTTTTTTTTTTTTTAAGATTTTATTTTTTCCTTTTTCTCCCCAAAGCCCCCCCAGTACATAGTTGTGTATTCTTCGTTGTGGGTTCTTCTAGTTGTGGCATGTGGGACGCTGCCTCAGCATGGTCTGATGAGCAGTGCCATGTCCGCGCCCAGGATTCGAACTAACGAAACACTGGGCCGCCTGCTGCGGAGCGCGCGAACTTAACCACTCGGCCACGGGGCCAGCCCTTGAGAGTTCTTTTTTAATTATCGGAATTCCGTTCCCCTGACTCTTTGGTGCAGTCCAGTTTATCAGTTTTTCTTTTATGGATCATACATTTGTTTAAAGAGCTCTTCACCTAGCCCTAGGTCCCAAAGATTTCCTCCTATATTTTCTTCAAAAAGTTTTATAGTTTTGGGACCGGCCCAGTGGCACAGCAGTTAAAGTGTACACGTTCCTCTTGGTGGCCCAGGGTTCGCTGTTTCAGATCCCAGGTGCGGACGTGGTACCACTTGGCAAGCCATGCTGTGGCAGGCGTCCCACACAGAAAGTAGAGGAAGATGGGCACGGGTGTTAGCTCAGGGCCAGTCTTCCTCAGCAAACAGAGGAGGATTGGCAGCAGATGTTAGCTCAGGGCTAATCTTCCTCACAAAAAAAAGTTTTATAGTTTTACCTCTTCCTTTTACATATAAATCCATGATCCATTTCGAATTAATTTTTGTATAACCTAGGAGTTTTAGGTCAAGTTTCATACATTTGCCTATGAATATTCAGTTGCTCCAGCACCATTTGTTGAAAAGACTATCCTTCCTCCATGAGATTGTTTTTACACCTTTGTCAAAAATCAGTTGGGCATATTTGTATGGGTCTACTTCTGGGTTCTCCATTCTGTTCCATTTATCTGTATGTTTATTTTTATGCCAATACCACACTACCCTGTTACTGTAGCTATGCAGTAAGTCTTAACCTTATGTAGAGTGATTCCTTCCACCTTATTTTTATTTTTCAGAATTGTTGTAGCTGTTTTTAGTCCTTTTCCTTTCCGTATAAATTTTAGAATAAATTGTTCTGTATCTAGAAAAATCTTGGACAGATTTTGATAGGAACTGTATTAAACCTATAGATTAATTTGAGATTTAACATCTTTACTGTATTGAGTCTTCTGATCCAAATAGATCTCCATTTATCTCCCCACTTATTTTAATCTTTTATTCTTTCAACAGTTTTGTTTTTTCAGCATACGGATCCAATACATGTATTTATACCATGGTATTTAAATGTTTTTAGAGCAACTTTAGATGGTATTATGTTTTAAATTTCAGTTTCCCCAACTAGAATATAGAAATACAATTGATTTCTCTATCTGTATTTTATATCCTAGGTCCTGGCTGAACTTACTTCCCTACTTTTTTTCTTGAAGAGTCCAGGCCAGTTTTATTGTAGAATTCTTGATTTACCTGGTTTTTACCTCTTAGTGTCATTTAAATTGGTCCTCCATCCCTCATGCATATTCTGTAAGCTGGAAATTGGGTATAGTGTCTTGGTCAGAATCAAGTTAAACTATTTTAGCAAAAATACTTTATTGAATTTGAGAATATTTTTTAATTCTGTAAAAATTTATATTTTGTATTTACTATTTTAAAAGAGAAAGAATAGTAATTTGTTTTTAAATTTTGATTGAAATTTTTTTGCAAGTCCTTGTTCTGGAATTTATAGTACAGTTTTAAAAAAGGAGGCTTTTTTTTTTTTTTTTTTTTTGCTATTATACCATGTAGAAAGCTTTTCACGTTGAAAATTCGATGTTAAACCGCAAATTTGGGGGTAATATAATTTTTACTTTATTTTCGCTTTTAAGGTTTTACTTGGAAGAACCTCCAGGAACACAGAAGCTTTATTTGGGCAGAACTGCCCCGCCATCTAAAGTAGTCCATCTTGGAGACAAAGAACAATCTAACTGGACAAAAGAAGTACAAGGAATTTCAGAATTGTGAGTGTCCTAAAAAGCATTTAATATCGTGGAACTAGAATGTGATCTGATGTACTTGTCCTCTAATTTATTTTCTGCTTAACATGGTGATCACTCTGAATACTGACTACATCTTCATTTTATATTCTAAAGCAAGTAATAAGTTCTAGTTTAAAATAATATATGGTTAGCGGCGTCTATAGCCTTGCCCAGTTTGTCACTAAAATATTTCATGATATACTAAAAAAAAGAAAGAAAACACATGATGACTTAATATCAGGAATCACAGTTAATAGGTTGCCTGAATTTGAGAGGTGTTTTTACCACTATAAGGCCATTGAATCTCTTGGCCACATGTAAGTAATGAAAATAGGAAGGCTCTCCTTTGTTCCTTACCCTCTCCCCACTCCTCTACCCTTCCTATACCCAAGCTGCATGTGCCCCTGAATTCAGAAATGCAAGGTCCGTACCAATTAGATGCTAAGAAGCTCGCCCCGCTTAGAATGCTTGTTTTCATGGTCACCACAGTGCTTTCAGTCCCATGATCCGACCCTAACATACCTCTCTTTCTTCATCCAAACACTAGATTTCCCTAAACCAAAACAGAATAAAGAGACTGACAATGGCACATGAAATGGTGTTATAAATGTTTATCCATCAGCCCTCCTGTTTAAACTATTATAATAGTATCGATTGGTAAACTTTGGGGAATTCAAGGAGATGCCTCTTCTATAATTTTGGAGCTAATTCCAGGCCATAATATCCTTAGTCAAAGATAAGTAAACAGGGAAAATGTAAAAGACCATAAAAAAACACCCAGCATAAAAAAGGAAATAAACAGGGGCTGGCCCCGTGGCTGAGTGGTTAAGTTCGCGCACTCCACTGCAGGCAGCCCAGTGTTTCGTTGGTTCGAATCCTGGGCGCAGACATGGCACTGCTCATCAAACCACGCTGAGGCAGCATCCCACATGCCACAACTAGAAGGACCCACAACGAAGAACATGCACTATGTACCGGGGGTCTTTGAGGAGAAAAAGGAAAAAAATAAAATCTTAAAAAAAAAAAGGAAATAATCATAGCTTTCAGGAGGTAGAGGTAGAACGTATTTTTGCCTCCCAACAGTATATATGCCTGTCATAGCTCGTATCATTCTGAATTTTCTTTTATAGCACATAAATAAAATCGTCATCATAAATTTGTGTGATTACTTTAATGACTTTTTCCCTAGATAGCGTGCTCCATAATGGTAGGGAACACATCTGTTTTTGTCACCATTCTGTTCTCATTCCTTGGCTTGTGTCTGGGCGTTCAGTAAATATTTGTTTGTTTGAATGAATGGAGATTGTTTTAGTGAAGACTGTTTTGGTTGAAAAAAACTTGTTCAAAATACTACAGGAGTTTAGTCATTTGTTCATATATTCAACAATTATTGATACCTGCTACGTACAGTAGTTGGCGCTGTAGATACCATAGTGAATAAAAACACACAGTCCCAACACTCATGAAACTTATGGCTGTTAGATGGGAGATAGGCGTTAATGTCTTGTGTGAGTTTTTGAACAAACTGCAAATATGATAATTGTTCTAAAGGCATAGTGCTCTGAGACCATATAATAGAGAGGTTTGACTTATCTAGGGAGGAATTGCCTTAGTCACAGAAAACTTTCCTAAGCAAATGTTGATAAACGGGTATCAATATGGAGTAGGGGTTAGGCAAAGAGTGAAAAGAAAGCATGTTTCAGGATGAGAGAACAGTTACATGCAGTCCCTGTGGCTGGAGGAAAAGCAGCATGTGTATGCTAATGATAATGGCCAAGGCATCTGGAATGTTGGAAACAAGAAGGAACCCTTTTGAGGAAGATGAGGCAACAAAGGCAAAGGAAGGAGGTAACTTGAGAGAGAGGAGAGCAGCTAGGAGAGTGTTACAGCATGTACATCAAAGAAAAAGAGTGTTTCAAGAATAAAAGAATAAGTCACATCAAATGTTATGAAGAAGTTAAGCAAGAGCTACTTTGATTGAGCAATGGGCCTGAAAGCCAGACTAGTGTGCTTGGAGGAGTGATTGAGAGTAACAGAAATGGAGACAGTAGGAATTGACAACTTCAAAAAGTTTAGCTGTGAAGACCAAAAGCTCTTGGCTCCTTTTCCCACCTTTCCTTTCCCATCTGGATGGGCTTGATCTTCTCTAGTGGCAGCAAAGAGCAGAGAGAATAATCAAGGCAACAGACTGCTGGACTTGGTAACAGTGTATATTGGTTCACACAAGAGAATGATTTCTAGTGCCTGCCAGTTCTGGATCTCTTGTTTAAAACCTTGTCAGTCAAGTAGGGTAGACAAGGCTGTGTGGATTCATGAGCACTTAGGTTTATTTATTCTGGTCACCATTCTCTTAGACTGATTTTCTTTACCACTGTATTCCTCCCTCAAAGCTTACATTTTGTCCCCTCCTCCCACACCTCCCAAGCTCTTCCATAAGGTGTCTTCCAAGGCAAAATTCACAAGACCACTGTTGCCCTGCCCCTAAGGGTTTACTTATTTGTAATTTTGCACACTGTGTCAGTAGCATGAGGTAAGGCTCCTATGGCTCTAACAAGTAGGAGAAATGTTTATGCAGACCCTTCTTAGCTCTAACACTTCTACAGCAAGAATGTAGAACCTGTTAGAAGGATCCCATGGCTCTAATGAGTAAGAGTAATGCTTGTGCAGACCATTTTTAGCTCTAAGACTTCTATAGCAAGAATGTAAATAAAACCTGTTACTTATCTCAATTATATCTCCATGTATCTTACTAACCAAGACATGTTCTCCTATATTCAGTGTATCATTTTTCCATGTACATAACACATGAAATATTCCCATGAGTATCAAGTTATTTGATTTTATTTTTAGAAACCCTCCAACTAAGCACATATGATATATCTGATCAATTTCTGTATCCCTGTGGAACAGATTTCCTTTCTGATGAAAATGACCATTAAGAGAGAGCTGAAGAAGGATATAGAATTGAGTGGAGTTGGTTTTTGATTTATTCAGAGAGATTGATCATGTGCAGAAACAAATGAGAAGAGAAATGCAATATTTAAGAGAGAGAAACAATACATTTGAAGATGGAATGAGATGGATTCTCAAGGGGATGAAGGATAGCTCCTGTATTTTAACAGGATGGGATACAACTGTAGGTTGGTTTGTGCGTTTGGCATGGGGGAAGATGAGGAGCTCTCATCTGATGGCTTCTGTTTTCTTTGTAAAGTAGATATTGAGTTTAGCTATTGAGGATGGTGAGAGGGAAAGGGAGATTTGTCTTAAGTTTGAGTAGAGTGGAGGAAGTTTAAAAATAGTCCTTGGGGAAAATGGAAGATTATCAATTGATCAGAAAAACATGGTAGAATTATAGGCAGTATTAAGGGCCCTTTCTGAAGTTGAAGGTCATGAATTTATGATGTACCAGTCTGCTCTGTCTTTAGATAGTAGAGCTCACCTGATCAGTCACTGATCATATAGCTGATCGGGCCTATAAAAAGCAGATAGATAGATTTAACAAGCACTGGATTTTGCCAGATGGGTACAATGAAAAGACAAAGAAGCAAGGAAGTTTAGAATTCTGGCAGGAATGTTACTGAAATGATGGACAAAGGAATCTAAGTGGGATAGAAAGAGAAGTGAAGAAAGTAGAGGGTTAATAGTTTGAGAGAAAATAGAAGGGTCAGTGGTCTAGAGATCTCAAATTAAATTGAATAAGGGTCATAGATGAAGGGATTGAACCGACAAGTTGGATGAAGGAGTTTTTAGACAATAAGATGTTTGAATTAGTGATTTTGGAAGTGAAACCATTATGGGTGACATGAAGACCCAAGGCATGGCTGTGGGAATAGAGCTGAAATGGAATAGAAGAAAAGATTATTGGAGATAAGGAAGTGTGTAGTCTTGGTAGATTGTATATGTAAAGATTGAAGTTATTCTAGATGATAGTAGACATAAAGGTAGAATGGGAAAGAGTAGGGGAGTTTACTGTTAGGGATTTGGATGTCACAGTGTGTTGTAAGGATAACACTGGCATACTCTTCAGGGCGCCACTACTGCCCTGAAGAACGCAACATGAAAACAAACAGCTACCACTTGAGAGGGCTACACAGGGAAGTGGTGGTATTTTCAGTTTAAGGAGGTGGATACTGAGGATATAATAGAGTGAAAAGGTTTAGGAATTGAAGAATAAGAGAAGATTGGAAGAAGAGAGCAAGGCAATACTTTATGGCACATTATGGAGAAGATATTGCACTTAGAGGATGATTTGGAGGGGAGCTCCAAAACCCTGTACCTCAAACAAGCAAGAATGAATCAACATTAAAAATGTGGTTATTAAAGGATTGGTGATAAACACTGAAACCATTAAAATATAGGATTAATTTTTAAGTACTAACTCTCATTTTACATAAGAGAAAATTAAAAGACAGTTTTGTTTCTCATTTAGAAAATCAGAGAATATGAAGGTTTGTTTTTTTTTTTAAAGATTTTATTTTTTTCCTTTTTCTCCCCAAAGCCCCCCGGTACATAGTTGTATATTCTTCATTGTGGGTCCTTCTAGTTGTGGCATGTGGGATGCTGCCTCAGCATGGTTTGATGAACAGTGCCATGTCTGCGCCCAGGATTCGAACCAACGAAACACTGGGCCGCCTGCAGCGGAGCACGCAAACTTAACCACTCGGCCACGGGGCCAGCCCTATTTTTTTAAATTTAATTCAAAAGTAACTATTATTCAAAATTGTAAAGCAAGATTTCTAACTTGCAAATGACTGGCAAGAAAAATCAAATGAAAGACAGAAGCTAGAAAATAGAAAAGCAAAATAAAAGGTTGGCTCAGTGGCATAGTGGTTAAGTTTGCATGCTCCACTTTGGTCACCTGGGGTTCGTGAGTTCAGATCCCGGGCACAGACCTACACACAGCTCATCAAGCCATGCTGTGGTGGCGTCTCACATACAAAATAGAGGAAGATTGGCACAGATGG
Organism: Equus przewalskii; assembly: GCF_037783145.1. Taxonomy (NCBI): domain Eukaryota; kingdom Metazoa; phylum Chordata; class Mammalia; order Perissodactyla; family Equidae; genus Equus; species Equus przewalskii. The sequence goes on along the minus strand of NC_091845.1, from coordinate 77,972,951 downwards.
TAACTCAGTGACAATCTTCCTCAAGCAAAAAGAGAAATATTGGCAGCAGATGTTAGCTCAGAGCCAATCTTCCTCACAAAAAAAAAGAAGAAAGAAATAAAAGAAAAAGAAAAATAGTTTAGGAAGCCTAAAAAGAGAATTAAAATAAGATGATAGAAACATGACTAAACTAAGAATTGTGGCATTAAATCTAAGTGGCTATAACTTTGTGATTAAAATACAGAAGCACAGATTATATCGCCAATGTCATCATCCAACTGTAGACAACTACAAGAAGTACACCTAAAACCAAAGTTAGTGGGGTCTAAAGTACAGTTAGACCTCACCATCCACAGTTTTCAGAAAGTCCAGTTTGTTTGTTTTTAGTGAGAAAGGTCCACTCTGAGCTAACATCCGTTGCCAATTTTACTCTTTTTTTTGCTTGAAGAAGATTAGCCCTGAGCTAACGTCTGTGCCAGTCTTCTTCTGTTTTGTATGTGAGATGCCTCCACAGCGTGGCTGATGAGTGGAGTAGGTCTGCACCCAGGATCCCAAACCACAAAGCCAGACTGCCAAAGTGGAGCACGCAGAACTTTAACCACTTGGCCACAGGGACAGCCCCCAGAAAGTCCAATTCTATATTATATTCCAACCAGTTCAAAAGACATGTTTGGTTCTGTTCTGTCTCTTTAAAGAACACTTTATCTTCACAACAGCATGGATGGACCTCGAGAGTATTATGTTAAGTGAAATAAGCCAGATAGAGAAAGACAATCTCTATATGACTCCACTCATATGTGGAAGTTAAACATGTAGACAAAGAGTACGGATTAGTGGCTACCAGGGGAAACGGGGGGTGAGGGGTGGGCACAAAGGGTGAAGTGGTGCACCTATAACATGACTGACAAACAATAATGTACAACTGAAATTTCACAAGGTTGTAAACTATCATAATGTCAATAAAAATTTTTTAAAAAAAGAACACTTTATCAAATATACTTGGGAAATGTAGATAGAAACAAAGTGGAGACTGCAGTGTTAAAAATCAGATAAAATTGAATTGATGGCCAAAAGAGTAAATAGGAAAAAAGATAACTATTTGTGAAAACTTTACTTCACAGTGTAGATAGAACAAGCATAAAAATTTATGCCCTGAAAACAAGTTGACATATACCTCTATTTGGTGGATTCTGAAATGCGCTTATCATCTCTGAACTTAAAATATGTTTTACAAATGTCATAGTTTAATTGGTGGACTCTTTTTCTTGCTCAGTGGTATATAAAATAATGATATTATCTTACAATCATTGGTGTCTTCCAAAGTTCGGGAAAACCTGAAACAAATTACAGAACACCATAATTTTGGGAGACTGACCTTTTTGTCCCTGGCAGATCTAGTAATCAAAAAACACGCATATTTAGAAATCTAAGCAATATAATCAATTGATTTAATAGTTATAGATTAGATTCTGCCCCCCACATAGAAAATAAACCCTTTCATGTAGGCTACTCAGAAAATGCAAGAAATTTTAAAACTACAGAAAGAATACAGACTATAATACTGACCCCAAAGCAATGAGAGGATAAAGTAAAAGCAAAAATAAATAAAATCTCCTTACCACTTGAAATTTTAAAGTCCTAAATAACTATTTTGGGAGATTTTTTTAGTATAAAATTTTTATTGAAGTATACATAAGGAGAAAAAATGTGTACAAATCATAAGTATATTTATGACTTGATAAATATTCACATGCATAACCAGAATACAGGTCAAAAGATAGAACCAACAGAAATATTGCCGGAACCCCACAAAGCCCTTTATGCCCCCTTCCAGCCATTACCATCTACTTCTCCTCTCCCCCAAGGGTCATTATTTTGATTTATAACCCTACAGACTAGTTTTTGCTGCTTTTGAACTTTATATGAGCTGATTCAGACAGAACGTATTCTTTTTGAACCTGGCTTCTTTTGCTCAGTACTGATTCAATATTCATTTACATATAGTTCATTCATTTTCGCTAATGATAGTATTACATTGTATGAATACACAATTTATTTATCCGTTCTATTGTGGATGGACGTTTGAGTTATTTCTCATTTGGGGCTTTTGTGAATGCGTATGTATACATTTCTGTTATGTAAATATCTAAGAGTGGGATTACTGCTGCATAGAATATGCTTAAAACTCAGCTTTAGTAGATGCTACCAAAAAGATTTGCAAAGTGATTGTATCAATTTATATTCTACCAGCAGTTTATAAGAATTTCTATTTATCTCTACCTTCATCAATATTTATTACTGTCATCTCTTCCATTTTAGCCATTCTAATATAGTGGTATTTCATTTTGGTTTAATTTGCATTTTCCTGATGACTAATAAAGTCATCCCTTCATGTCTCTTGGCCATTTGAATATGCTTTTTTGTAAAATACTTGTTCAAAGTTTTGCCCTTTCTTTTGACTGAGTTGATTACCTTTTTCTTAGTGATTTGTAATTTTTCTTATTGATTTGTCATGTCATTCTCAATTTCAGGGAAAAGCCTTAAATGATTCACCATTAAATATTATGATTGTGGTAGAGTTCTTTTTATCAATATTCTTTATCAGATTAAGGAAATTTCTTTCTATTCCTAATTGGCTAAGAATTTTTACATTAAGCATTAATCGATGCTGATTTTATCAGATTTTTTTATGCATCTGTCAAAATGTTCATATGATTTTGCTTCTTTTTTTCAGTTAATCTGGTGAAGATTGATTGAATTTCAAATATTAATCTACTCTGAATTCCTGGAGTAAATCCTATTTGGCTATGATGTATTATCCTTTTTATGTATAATTGGATTCGATTTGTTAAATTTTGTTTAGGATTTTTGCATTTCCTTTCATGAGAGAGATTGGCCCATAATTTCCCTTTCTAGTGATGTCCTTGTCAGGTATTGATATTAAGATTACTGGCTAAATAACTTTTGAGTGAAAGTAGTAAAAAAAATCCCATTGAAGTTTTAGAAAATGGTACCAGAATTCTACTTTCAAAAATTTATTGGAAAACGTCTGTTTCTGGCTAAAATGACATGGCTTATTTAGACCAACTCTACCAACAAGAACAACACCATTAAAGTATAAGCTGCTTTGAAAAATATATATATTAATATATAATATCTTTATAGACACATACACAAAAATTAAAATTATGATTTTATAATGAGCTTAGTAGGTGATGTGAATAGTAATATGGACATACTGAAAATTCAATCAGTGAGCTAAATGATCAAGCTGAGGGATTCCTTCAGCGCATAGTACAAAAGCAAAATGAGATGAAAAGATTATGGTCAGAATTTCTATGATCTATCTGATAGGAGTTCTAGAAAGAAAAAATGAAAAAGAGATAAGAAAATATGAAGGATGATTGTATCTTTAGATCAGAGGTCAGCAAACTTTATCTGTAAAGGTGACAAAGTAAATATTTTAGGCTTTGTAGACTTTACAGTGTTTGTCATAATTACTCAACTCTACTGTTGTAGCATGAAAGCCGCCACAGACAGTAAATAAATGAATGGCTGTGTTCCGATAAAATTTTATTTACAAGAACAGGAGGTAGTCAGGATTTGGCCCACAGCTGTAGTTTGCCCATCCCTACTTTAGATTGAAAAGGCCCACTGAGTGCCTCTGTTAATAACTGTTATCTGTTTCTGTGGATTTACCTATTCCAGATGTTTTATATAAATGGGATCTTATAATAAGTGACCTTTTGTGTCTTGGTTCTTTCATTTAACATTCTTTTGAAGTCCAAACACATTGTAGCATGTATCAATACTTGTTCTTTTTATGGTAGAATATTCCATTGTATGGATATACCACCTTTTGTTTATCCATTTATCTGTTGGTGGACATATGTGTTGTTTCCACCTTTCTGCTATTGTGAGTAATGCTGCTATGAGCATTCATCTGTAAATATTTGTTTGAGTGCCTGTTTCCAGTTCTTTTGGTTATATACCTAGAAGTGAAATTGCTGGGCTATATGGTAATTCTGTGTTTAACTTTTTAAGGAAATCCCAAACTGTTTTCCACAGTGGGTGTGCCATTTTATATTCCCACCAGCCATATACAAGAGTTTCAGTTTTTCTACATCCTTTCCAACACTTGTTTTTACTTTTTTTGTTATAGCCATTCTAGTGGGTATGAAACACAGGAGTTTCTCATAGCTCTATGAGTTCTCATCTGATCTGACAGACATTGGGGGAGATATCCACAGAGTGAAACAACTAATGCAGAAAGTCTTAAGTTTTGTACTGAGAACTGCTAGCATATTTATTTAAAGTTTATTTAAGCATTTGATTATGAGTTGGTAGTTTGGGTGATGATTATTATCCTGTAATATATACGCTCATACATATCTGTATTTCTTTTTTATTCTTTCTTTTAGCTATCTGAGAAGAAAAGGAATAATAATAAATGAAACATCTGCAGTTGTGTATGCTCAGTTACTTACCGGTCGTAAATATCAAATAAATCAAAATGGTGAAGTTCGTCTAGAGAAACAGTGGTCAAAACAAGTTCTTCCTTTTGTTTATCAAACTATTGTCAAGGTAAGTCTCAGGTCTCAATTCTATCTTAATGTATGCTTTTGCACACTGTATAAGGAAAAGACTATATTAATATTTATCTATAGACAGAAAACTAATTCAGCAATGTATAATGGAGATTATTGTTTAATATAATTTGCAAAATAATGTAGTCTTTAAAAAGATTGTTACATGCTCCAACACTCACTCTGGGTATGGTTAGGAAACTTGTCTCTTTTTTTAACTTTATCTCTAAAAGAAAAATCCTAGCATTAACTTACACCCTGGCAATTTTGGATTTTTATTCTCCAAAAAATGTTTGCTTTAAATAAAGTAGTAAATACAAAAGATATTTGCTTTTATTCTATTATTCTTAGATATGGTAAGGGAACAAAAATTTTTTAAAGCAAGCAGTGATCCTGTAATTTGGGGAAGACAGTATAGTATAGTAATTAAGAGCACAGACTGCCTGAGTTGATTTCTTAGCTGTTTGACTTTGGGCAAGATTCACCCCCTTTTTGTGCCTTAGTTTCCTCATCTGTAAAGTGGGGCTAATAATTATCTCTGCCAGAGGGTTGTCTTCAGGGTTAAATGAACTAATAAATGTGTGAAGTGCAGTCACACACTGCATAATGACAGACCACATATACAACAGTGGTCCTCTAAGATTAGTACCATATAGCCTAGGTATGTAGTAGGCTATGCCATCTAGATTTGTGTAGGTGCACTCTGTGCTGTTCGCACAACAACAAGATCACCTAACAACACATTTCTCAGAACGTATCCCCAGTATTAAATGACCCATGACTGTTCCTAGAAGAGTGTCATATGCACAGTCAATAAATTTAGCTACTAGTATTGTTAGGTAGAAAAATCTTTGCATTTGACATTTGCAGACAGCATAGTTATATTCCCATAAGAAAAAAAAACTTGATATGCAGTCTATAGAAATTTTGACTGTGATGATTTACTTTTATATTTTATTCTACATAGGACATCCGAGCTTTTGACTCCCGTTTCTCCAATATCAGAACATTGGATGACTTATTTCCTCCTAGAAGTATGGTCTTTATGCTGGGAACCCCCTATTATGGCTGCACTGGAGAAGTTAGTTCCTGTTACTGTTATTAAATTTCTTTCTGGTTTCAAGTTGATACAATTATTTAACTTCTCTTCACTTAGGTGTAAAATAAAATGTAATACTGAAGGGGGAAAATAAAGAATTCATTCATCTAACTTATGAACAGTATTTGGCTATATATCTTTAGTCTTGTGCAGTTGGGGTCAGGAAGTGGGGGAAATTAGAATTCAAGTCCTGATCTCTTTTTTAGTAACTTTGTTTATTGTGGTGGTATGGATGAAGCAGTTCTGAATTTATTTTAGATGTATTATAGTGTTGATGAATTTGTAAATGTATTGATGTTTTGGAGAACTCCAGTTCTCACATGGAGATAGGTACTTGCAAATATGGAATGGGAGAATGTAAGAAAGAACCTGTGAGGATAGATTAGAATGGGAGGTATTCATGTGAACTCATGATTTCTAAAATACATGTATATGTATGTATATAGACGTGTATATGTGTACATATTTATATTTGTGTACACATGAATGCATATATGCCTATACGTACATGTGTTTTCTACCTCTATTTGCTTAAACGGAGAAGCAGCAAAGACACCCTGATAGCAATGAACACATATAATGCCCAGGTCTTGACCTCTGATTTCATACCTCACTGAAAGGAACAGGGCTTCTCAGAGAAATGGCTGATTACAGGGCTGGAGCAGGGTAGGTACAAGATGAGCCTGGAACCTCTTATTATGCCAGAAAGCAGAGAAGTGCTCAAAAGAATGATGGGAACATATTACATAAACACACGAACCAGGTTGAATCTGGGACAGTTTGAGTACCAAAATACAGTAATGAATTATAAACTATTAGAGGGAAAATAGGAATTCATGATCCCACAGTGATAATATATAAATAAATAAATAGGAAGGGGTGGGCTCTTGCTTATAGTATCATGTAAGCGTAAATATGGAGAAAGTGCTGGAGTTGGAAAATGATCATTTTGCAACCATTATGATAAAGATTGAATCAAGCAAGAATCATCATTGGAAGATAAATCTAGGGAGAATTTTTGTTCAGGAGAAGGATATTTTCATGGTCTTAGAAAGTGTCTCCTCACAGACTGTTTGTTAGTGACAAGCAAAACAAAAACGCAGTGTCTGATCCTAGTCTGGATCCTGTAGTGAGGGAGAAGAGTTTTCCCTAAAGGACATTTTTAGGTCAACTGACAAAATTGGAATATGGACAGTAGATTACATAAAAGTATCAATTTAAATTTATGTACCTAATAACTGTACTGTGGTTATACAATCAAATGCCCTTCTTCTTAGGAAATATATACTGAAATATTTAGGGGTAAGAGATGTGATACCTGTAATATACCCTTAAAAAGTTCAGAAAAATAATTACTTGTATGTAAATACACAGACACAGAGCACAAATGTTAAAGCAAACGGAGTAAAATGTTAACCATAGGGTGAATCTGAGTAAATGTTTTTCAAGTGTTCTTTGACTTTTTATTTTTGCCACTTTTTGGTAGTTTGAAATTATTTGCAAATAAAACTTTTTTTTTAAAGACTGGTAATAGCTGTTAAAGCAAGGATACAGTGACTCAAATTTATAGCGTAATCATATCCATTTACAAATTCCAAGAGAATTTCCACTATCCAACTTTATTGTCTTACTGTATTTCAGAAATAATAAACACTGTTCAAAGAAGTAGAAAAATAAGTAAATAAAATGTAGTGAAAGAGACTAAAACATACTGTGATTTTTTTCCCCCCAAGGTTCAGGAGTCAGGGGATGTGATTACAGAAGGTAGGATTCGTGTGGTTTTCAGTATTCCATGTGAACCCAATCTTGATGCTCTAATACAGAACCAGCATGTGAGTACTGTGGTTCGTATTGTTTGATTTAGAACTGGTGAACTTTAAAAATGTTAGAAGGATATTTTTGCCACCTCCTTTGAATTTATTGCAAATATTTTACTTAATACTGACTAAACTTTCAAAGTTGCATCTAGTATTATTTAAAAATAAGTATGGAATCCGTGCTCAAAACTTCATGCAGATCTTTGGGAGAAAAATCACTGAAATACCATTACTAATCTATAGTGGTTATTATGGGTTATTGTGTTCAAGCTTATAAGCAGCACATTGATTAGCATACCCTCTAGGAATAGACTTAGGTTTTTTAAACCTTTCGTAATTCATCAAAGCCTGCATTTTTAGTTACAAGTGATATATGGCCTTCCTTCAAAGGTTATATGTCTCTACTCAGCCAAAGATGAAGAGTCCCTACAGAAAATTGGGAAATTGCATTTAACTTCACAGCATCCTTTTTCAGGACCTTTTTCTCCAAAGATGTTCACTGGCCTCCTTTTATTTTTCCCTGTTAAAATGGGTGGAAGATCCTGATGTCTGTCATTTGTTCTTACTGATTGTTTGGATAATTAACTTGACTGAAATTAATTCGCAATCAGCCAGCTATTGCTACTTACACTTTTATTTTCTCTAATGGTAAAATCTAAAGATTTATATCTTGTGAAATGAATTTAAGGCATTAGGCATTAGCATACCCATGAGGAAACTTTATGGGAGGCAGAGATGTCCCTAAAACTTGCCATCAGTTCTCTTTTGGAGAAAGAATTCAGAAAGCATAGTCAGGAAACCGAGAGAGTGGTCCATTAGATAACAAAGCTAGTGCTCTGTTCTGGGAGACAATGGAGATAGAAGAACTTGGGTTCCTTCATCCCTCCCTTTTTCTAGATCTGAGGGAGCCTTTTCCCTTCCTAGTGCACAGTGTTGCTCTGCATGCCTTCTCCAGTGTACTTTCTTTCTCTTTACATACCTTCTGTAACTTTTACTCAAGCTTTCTTCTTTCTTTACCCCAATGTTCTCAGCTTTTTATTTTACATTTCTAGGATATTTGTGATGATTTTGTTTGTTGTTTTTTTTTTTTTAAAGATTGGCACCTGAGCTAACAAATGTTGCCAATCTTCTTTTTTTTTCCTCCTGCTTTTCTCCCCAAATCCCCCCAGTATATAGTTGTATGTTGTTTAGTTGTGGGTCCTTCTGGTTGTGGCATGTGGGCTGCCACCTCAGCTTGGTCTGATGAGCAGTACCATGTCTGAACCCAGGATCCGAACCAGCGAAACCCTGGGCCCCGAAGTGGAGCACAGGAACTTAACCACTTGGCCACGGGGCCAGCCCCTGATTAATTTTTAATTATACCATGACATAGTATTTCTCAAGAGGAGTACTGTTGGTATTTGGGACAGGACAATTATGTGTTAAATAGGACTGTCTTGTATATGACAGGACAGTTGACATCCTTGGCTCCTGGACACTAAATGCTAGTAGCCAGTGCCAGTTATTGTAACTGAATGTGCCCAACACATTTTTCCAAATACTTATTAGAAAAGTGGTACTACCTGTGGTAGAGAACTGTTACCTTAATTCTTCCTATCTATTCCAGAAAGAATACTGGATTTATCTGTATTATTTCTAAATCTGATAATGTTCTTGATGAAAAAACTATGTTGCATTCTTTGCTAACATATTGATATATTTTAGTAGTGACTTTATATTCCAGCCCACTGAAAAAATTTACCCATTTGGGAGTCGTTGTAGACATGATCATTAAAAATAAAATGGTGACTGAATTAATTCCTTACCAATCTCTGGAAATTTTGTTTTTGTTGGTGATAAAATATCTTTTTACTCATATAAAATATTCATATAATTCATATAAATATTAATGTATATAGATATAAAATTCATATAAAATAAATTTGTATGTATTATGTACATTATGTTAGGAGTATATGATAGATTACACTTGTTGGTACTGGATTTGTGAGTAATTGGCTTTTTGGTTAAAAATTATATGATCTGATACTTTTTTTTAGTTTGACAGTCTTCATAGTGTCTTCAGTATACAAATTAAGGTTACATTTCATTGACTGTATTAATTATGAGCCTATACATACTTGTTACTTTCACATGATAGTAAATCTTAGGGGAAACAAATGTTATTTATATCCATATATGAAGGACACTTCAATTTTGCTCAGTAGCAACTAGTTGGCTGACATATTCATATTTTAATTCAATGTAATCATTATCAAGGCTCATTTTGTCCGAGGTACTTTGCCAGTCTCTACTTGGAATATGAAAGTTATTTTTTTTTTTAAATAGTTCTTGCCTTCAGAGTTTGCCATTTAGTACTTAGAGTAAAGTTTATTTTTCGAGAGAGTTTCACAAACTGTATATTTCCTCCCCTTTTCATCCATCCTTGGGAATTCTGTCCTTAAAGGAGAGAGAGGAGCAGAAAAATTCTGCCTACAGATCCTTTCAAAAAAAAAAGGGGGAAATGGATCACTTACTTTTGAGAATCGTTATATTGCCACAGTCCAATGGTTAGTGATGTCTTGATTATCTCCAGCTTTTAAAGGTAAAGAAATAAGATTGAATGCTTTGTGTTTCCATAATTGACCTTTTTGTTTTTATATTTAAAGAAATATTCTATAAAGTACAACCCAGGATATGTGTTGGCCAGTCGCCTTGGAGTGAGTGGATACCTTGTTTCAAGGTTTACAGGAAGTATTTTTATTGGAAGAGGATCTAGGAGAAAGTAAGTTTATGTCAGAGAAATTTGAATTTTCTTTAAAATTATGCATAAATTCCTCTGATGGTGATCTTTCATCTAAATGGCACATGTTTTAGGTGGTTGGAAAGACAGTTCTTATTTTTAGCTAACAAATTGAACCTTGAAAAAAGGTATCAGAGGGCATGTGTGAATCTCAGTAATATATTTCCTTGTATTTTCTTATTTCATTCTCCTCTCTACATAATCTATTTATATGCTTTGTTAACTTGGGTTTCAAAGCCTTTCCTCTAGTTTTTCAATTACTGCTCCTTTGGAAATAACTGTAATAACTAAAATATAGAAGAACAATCAAAACTAAGCTTTTCTAAGAGTTGAAAGCAAAACTTTTTATTGTTTGACAAAGACACAAATTTAAAACTTGTGTGTGTGTGTGTGTGGTTTAAATTCAGCCCTCATGGAGACCATAAAGCAAATGTGGGTTTGAATCTCAAATTCAACAAAAAAAATGAGGAGGTACCTGGATATACTAAGAAAGTTGGAAGTGAATGGATGTATTCATCTGCAGCAGAACAACTTCTTGCCGAGTACTTAGAGAGGTGAGTGTCTAACAAGATCCTACCAGGCATCCAAAAACGTAGGAACGTAGTAACTGTTTATTTTGCCTTTCTGATATCAGTTTTAGAGGAAAGATGTTTCTTTAGTAAAATGTGACGTGATACATATAAACCTAATTTTGTGTCACAGAGCATCATAGCCATTAGCTTAAATAGAGTAGAAAAATACTGTACTTAAGTTATTTGAAATGAAAAACTATGATGAGAATTGGCCTCCTTTTAGTTAAAATTTTCCTTAACTTGCTGTCAAAATTATTTACTGCTCTGCATGTCTGTGTCAGTAGTAAGGAAATTAGTGTGGATAAACAGTACAACTCTTGGAGTAGTGGATTTTCCTGAATCTTAAAATGCTGCCAGACAGTAGATTACTATCCTAGAATTACTGAGTTTTATTGCTGAAAAATGGTCTACGAGATCAACAAGTGTCAACTCCTCATTATAAAAATGAGAAAACTGAGTACCAAGGTTAACTTAGTTATTCCATAACAAAGATTTATAGGAAGGATCTTTACTTCTGGTTCACAGTTGAATGTTCTTTCCATTGATCCACTGGTTTCTAATCTTCTCATATTCGAGGATCCCTGTGTTAGTTTCCTAGGGCTGCCAGAACAAAGTACCACATACTGGTTGGTTTAAAACAGCAGTGATTTATTGTCTCCCAGTTCTGAAGACTGAAAGTCCAAAATCAAGGTGTGGCAGGGCCATGCTTCCTCTGAAGGTGCTAGGGAAGGAACTGTTCCGTACCTCTCCTATATTTTTGTAGCCTTATGCGTCTGTTTCTTGGCTTCGTGCGCATCCTTCATCTTCACGTGGTGTTCTCCCTGTGTGTCTTCACATCCTCTTTCCTCTGTGTATGTCTGTCTCTGTGTCCAAATTTCCCCTTTTTATAAGGAAAACCAGTCATACTGGATTAGGATCCATCCTAATGACCTCATTGTAATTTGTTTCTTCTATAAAAACTATATTTCCAAATAAAGTCACGTTCTGAGGTACTAGCACTTAGGAACTTCAGTATATCTTTTTAGGAGGAGAACACAATGCACTCCCATATTACCATCAGAAAATTTAGATGATTTCTTCTATTCACTTCCATATTTCTTTAAAACGTCTTATTTAGACTACTTTTCCTTGATTTTTCCACTTTTCATATGCATTGATTTCCTACCGTGAAAGATGAAGCTTTAGCTCTCTTCCACTGACCCCATTCCCCGTTGGCTCACCTCCCTGCACACATACATGTTTCCCCTCGCACTACAGTTTTATCACAAGTTTTGATTAAATCTGTATTTAAATTTGATTTAAATCTGCTGTTAAAAAGTCCTGTGCCATTCTGATTCTGAATCTTTGTGTGACCTATTTTCATTTTCTGAAATCTTTTTAGTCTTCCTTTTACCAGTGCTGTTTAATAATGGGATGATGTGTGCCTTAGTATGGCTCTTTTTTCTTTCCTTTTGCTGTTCAGCCATTTCAGACTTGAAATTGATGCCCTTCCATTCTGAGAAACTTTCTTATATTATTTTTTTCATAATTTCCTCTTTACCATTTTTTCCTGCTGTCTTTTTCTGAGACTCCTGTTAGTTAAATGTTAGACCTTCTGGATTAATCCTCTTACTTTTCTTCTCTTTTCTCATTTGTTTTCTATATCATTATACTCCTAGTCTGTGGGAGATTTCTTCCACTTTATCTTATTTTCTACCATTTTTTAATTTCTATTTGATTTAATCATTTTTTATTTCTAAAAGTGTGTCCTTATTCTCTGGTATTCCTTTTTCATAGCATCTTGTTTTATAATGAATGAATATCTTATTTTATTTCTCTGAAGACAGTAATTCTAGATTTTTTTTTCTGTTCTCTATATTTTTTATTTTCTCCAAATTGATTTCTTTTTCTGTTTGATTTGATCTCTCCTTTCATGTTAAAGATTTTTTTTCACTTGTCTGGTAGTTCTTTGGTATCCAATTATATTTAAGAGTGAGGCAGTGAAACGCTGACTTGGGGGCCAGCCCCCTGGCGGAGTGATTAGGTTCGCGTGCTCCACTTCAGCAGCCCAGGGTTCCCTGGTTCAGATCCTGGGCGCGGACATGGCACTGCTCATCAAGCCATGCTGAGGTGGCATCCCACATGCCACAACTAGAAGGACCCACAACTAGAATATACAACTGGGTACCCAGGAGCTTTGGGAAGGAAAAGGAAAAGTAAAATCTTTAAAAAAAAAAGAAAACCACTGGGGCTGGCCCCTTGGCCGAGTGGTTAAGTTCGCGCGCTCCGCTGCAGGCAGCCCAGTGTTTCGTTGGTTTAGGTCCTGGGCGCGGACATGGCACTGCTCATCAAACCACGCTGGGGCAGCATCCCACATGCCACAGCTAGAGGGACCCACAACGAAGAATATGCAACTATGTACCGGGGGGCTTGGGGAGAAAAAGGAAAAAATAAAATTAAAAAAAAAAAAACAATGATAATCAGAGTTTAGTTTGCTTTGATGGGGCTTGTCAGGTGGGATTTGTCTATTGCTGCAGAGGACCTTTAAATATCACTACGTATATGTATATCTTTTCTCTTTGGCTGGCTAGTTTTCCCAGACAGGTATCCTCCAGCCTTTTGCTTGGAGGACAGATGTGGGAGACAAAACTGACATCCAGTGTTCTGTTAATTAACCAGGGAAAGGGGGTCTCATGACGTAGCAGATACTGTGATACACTCCCGCAGATCTCCCTGCAGGACTGAAGGACCTATTCCCTTGGCGGCAGGACTACTGCTGTCTGACAGCCCTCAGCTGTGAGTCCTTTTCAGGAATTACCTGGCAGGAGAGAACCGCTTCACCTGAAGTGATGTCTCCTTCCCACAACAGCCACAGACCTAATACCTGATCAGCAAGGTTTAAAGGCCCAGCCACACTGATTGCCCCAGTTCAGGACAAGTCTAGTTTGAGATCTCTGTGGGACTGGCCAACGAGTTCATTAAGAATAAATCACAGCCCAACTTCTCCCTGTGCCCAATTCTGTTTCCTTCCCTTTTTTCTTCCCTTCCACAGGTGTTGATTCCACAAGCACTTGCTGATAAACTTCCTGAATGTGTATCTCCATCTCAGAGTCAGCTTGCTAAAGATGTTATACTTGCCAGCCTGCTTCCTAGTGGCACATTGCATAGTAGTTACACTTTCATTAATCCCGTCTTCAGTATGACACCTATCCTCTCCTCACACCCCACCCACCCACCCACCCAAATCCCTTTGCCTCGTATACCCAAGGCTAGAGCAGCCCCTATTCAACCTCTCCAGAGGATAAACTGCAGGTCTTATGCTGGGGCGGAAAGTAACCACATGACTGTCTAACTGCTTGTTATACAAATTTTTGACCAAAAGCCTATTAAACTTCACCCAATACTACAGCGTTAAAATGTACCTGGAGCCCATAATTCCTGAGCTTTCGCGGACTTCTACAGTTCAAGTTGCTTCTTGTTGACTTCTCACACTGGTGGCTTAAGGTGCAACTTATTCCTCTTTGTCAAATTAGTTAACTCTTATCCATCCAGTTTCCAATTTCTAAAATTTTGTTGACAACTCATATATTCTGTCAGATTCTCTGCTTCTCTCTTCACCTGTCTTTCTAAGTCTATACCCTTTTTTATACTTTACTGTTCTTTTAGTGGTTTGGGAACGGAGCAAAAATAAGCATCTGTAGTCTACTATGTGTATTTGAAAGTCCTGCACTATTCAGGGAGCAATGAAGTTTTGAGGAATGTCAAAAGAAACTTTTAGTGTATTTCACTTGCTCTGTTGTGGAGTGCTACAGCTTTGTTGTGAAAATTAGAAAGTGAACGTGTAGATATTATTTTTGTTCATTTATCACCTGCCATTATGATCTCAGAAGGATAGAGTCAGTAATTAAAGTTTATAAGTAATGGAAGTTTGTTACAGTTTATTCATTTCTCCCTCAGCTTCTTAGTTTTTTGAAGGCCTATGAATACTTTCAAATCTTTTAGTCTCTATCCCTTACTAATACTCTGTATATAATAATCAGTTCTCAGTGTATTTTATGTGTCCCCTTAGGATCCATAATTATTTGACAGGAAATTTATGTTAAGTTAGCCATATATATTTTTTAAAGCAATATTTTCGTTGTTTGTTTGGCTAGAGCTCCAGAATTATTTTGTTATATAGCCAAAAATAGCCAAGAGGATGTGTTCTATGAAGATGACATTTGGCCTGGAGAAAACGAGAACGGGTAAGCAAAATTTGTTGTATTTATTGCCCATAGTTCAACTTAGTGGTTCTAGTGAAAGGTATAGCAACTGGTTTATCAAGAATTTATATTACTTTTTTGGAGAGGGTTTTGTATTGTTTTCTCTTGGCTTTAAGATCTTAGTGTAATTTTTTATTTTATTTACATCAGTAAAGTACTCTTAAACTAATTTTTGTGATTTTTTTATTACTGAGAAGTAACATGGCTGTATTTATATTAGATTTATAAATAGTCCCAATTAAGTGTAGTGATTAATTATTATACATTTAATGCTTTTATAATTCACAGCCCTCATTTCTTTTATGTAAACCCTCTGAAGCTTTTAATCAATATGAAAAAATTATTGTTTTTTTAATGTAGTGCTGAGAAAGTTCAAGAAATTATTACATGGCTAAAGGGACATCCTGTCAGTACGTTGTCTCGTTCTTCTTGTGATTTACAAATTCTGGATGCAGCTATTGTTGAGAAAATCGAAGAAGAAGTTGAAAAGTGCAAGGTACTTATTTTCAGTAACCAAGATTATTGATGATATTTGAAGTTAAATGGACTATATGTTATTCTACAAATAATTTATTTGTATTTCAACCAAATAAAACATACTCAGTGATTCTGATTTATGTCAAATTATCCTATAATTTTGGGGGCCAGCCCCATAACCTAGTGGTTAAATTCAGCACACTCCACTTCAGCAGCGCAGGTTCACAGGTTCAGATCCTGGCCATGGACCTACACCACTCATCAGCCATGATGTGCCAACAACCCACATAAAACAGAGGAAAATTGGCACAGATTTTAGCTCAGGTCTAATCTTCCTCACTCAAGAAGGGAGGAAGATTGAAAACAGATGTTAGCTCAGGGCACATCTTCCTCAGCAAAAAAGTAAATTAAATAAAATGGAAATTATACTATCCTTTAATTTTAAAAAATTTTCTAGTCATTTCCAGGGTCCATTAGTAAGTTTATCTGAATAAATATAAATGCACTTCAATATACAGAAGGCATAGCATTTAAAGTTTATGTCCTTATAGTGTTTCTAATTTTAACAATATTTTGTGAATCTAGTCAAAATAGAAAGTTTGTGATTGAGAAATAAAGTTAATTCCCTATTCCTTCCTATTCTGAGTTCTTTAAAGATACAATTCATCTTTTTATAGAATATAAAAATTTTATTTAATTCACTTTTACAGAACCATTCTCAAATATACTTTTCCACTCACAAACTCATTCAGTTACTAAGTATTTTTGAAATCCCACTCAATCTATCCTATTTTTTTATGTCTTGATTTTAAAAAGCAATAATGTTCTGTGTAGGCTTAACTATTTTATCTATTTCTGATTCCCTGTCTTGATGTCATAGAAAATGGATTGATTATATTCCTTTTTTTAACTTTCAATTTTATTTTTCACACATTTCCCTTTTTATTAAAATGATACCGCTTTACTAACACAGCATTGTCTTATTTGAGCTAGTAGCAGAGTAAGTTGAGGTCTGGCCTCTGAAGTCATCTTCCCTCATCCCTCTTTCAGTACCTTCTATCTTAGGCAAGATAGTTGACCTTTCCATGCCTCCATTTCCTCATTGGTAAAATGAGAGTAGAATAATACCTACCTCATGGGGTCATCAAGAAGATTAACTGAGTTAATACATGTAAACTCCTGCTAATAATGCCTAGCTATTATTATTAATGCCTAATATTGCTTAGCTATTATTATTTGAATTCTGTTATCACACATTCAAGAGCTATGAATAGAGTCTGGAAAATCACCGCTAGATGACTCTTTCTTTTTAGGAAAAAATAGAAGGCTCAGTGCCAAGAGTTTGATGTTTTTGAAAGGTCATTGGTATTCTGCTGAGGATAGAAAATTATGGTTCTTTTTAATTGTCTTTCAATGTAGAGTAAAATCTATTTGTCTAGCATTGTTTTTGAAATGTTTCCACTTAACAAAAGTTTACAACTTTAAGCCCCCAAATTTTAGTTTAACCCATTTGGATACAGAGCTTTCTAAAATGTTTTACACATTTCCACTTACTTATAAAGAGAAGATACATATACAAGCTTGTAGTCTATTAGTTTGATTACAATTTTTAAATGTGTGCATATAGATAAGACAGGAATTTTTTAAAAGACTGTTAATGCATCAAGGAGGAGCAGTTATGAGTGATTTTCTTTTCCTCTTAGTGTTATAATGTTATTAGGGTAATAAAAGAAGGAGGAAAAACTAAAAGATAAGCACAAACTTCTGAACATAGTTTAAACTTTTCTTTATAATACACAGTCATCATTAAAAGTATCAGTAGTTTTCTCATTGGAAGTGGTTCCCAAGCCCAGTTAATTATCAAAATTACTAAGAGAGGGGGCCAGCCCAGTGGCGCAGTGGTTAAATTCACACATTCCGCTTCGGCAGCCTGGGGTTTGCCAGTTCAGATCCCGGGTGTGGACCTACACACCGCTTGTCAAGCCATGCTGTGGCAGGCATCCCACATAAAATAGAGGAAGATGGGCATGGGTGTTAGCTCAGGGTCAGTCTTCCTCAGCAAAAAAAAGGAGGAGGATTGGCAGCAAATGTTAGCTATGGGCTAATCTTCCTCAAAAAAGAAAAAGGTTACTGATAAAGCTTTTTAAAAAAAAACACACTCTGGATTCTACCTCTAGAGCAGTACTTCTCAAACTTGAGTTGCCAACAGATCACTGGGGGATCTTGTTAAAATACAGATTCTGATTCAGTAGGTCTAGGATGAGGCTTGAGATTCTGCATTTCTAGCAAGCTCCCAGGTGAGCGCATTTTGAGTAACCAGGCCCCAGAACTTCTCATTTAGTAGCTCTGGGTTGGGGCCTCTTGTGAAATTCCCTGGTTTGTTAATTTGCCTAATGAATCAGGTTTGAGTGCCATATCCTCTAATCAATGCTATAATGTAACAATGCCTAGGGATGTATTAGAGCTCACAGGGTTGTTTTTTCATATGCAATACCCCAGTAACAGTTCTTGTGTCTGCTTTTTAAAATTACTTTAGATCTCTTCTCATATTCTTTCTTCTTCTTGCTGTTGTCAGTGGGCACCAATTGTGCTCTGTTGGTCTGTCTAGTCTGCTGTGGGCTGGAACATAGACAGCTGGTCACTATGGTCTTCCCTGTTCACTCTGTTTAAAATTGCAGTCTCTCCCCCACTGCTGATCTTCCTTACCTACTTTATTTTCCTCTATGCTTTTTACCTTCAAACATGTTATATATTTTCCTTATTTTGTTTCTTGTATGTCTCTCTCAACTAGAATAAAAAAACAATTCACTGTTTTATCCCCAGCACCCAGATCAATACATAGCACATAAATGGAACTCAGTAAATATCTGTTAAAAGAATAAATGAAATGTCTCTATCGTAAAAGAAAATAGACTCTGTTTAAAGCTTGAGCATTTTACAATGTATAAATCATGAACTCTATAGTTTATGGGCTCAGTAGGTTGGGGCTGTTTTATGCCCTTTTGTACTTATTTCCATAAGCCATGTTCTAAAGATAGGTGACTGCCATATAAGTAAACTGCTGCCATTTTTCTTCTTAGGAAGGAATTCACTTTCTGAAAAAATTTAACGTGAATGCTAGTTATGGATTGCAGTGGATGTAAATTATTCTCATATTTTTATTAGGTAGAACAGGTAATATTATTTCCATCTTACAGACGGAAGGAAGCTGATGCTTAAGTGTGAGTTCTCAGAATTAACAAACAGCAAAGATAGGAGAAAACTCTTCCAGCATTGTTTAGATAATCAAAATATTCCAAGATCAAAGCCAATTTCACAATAGATTCCAAAAGCAAGGACTTGTTAAATGAATGCCACCTTAATTTTTATAAGTAGCCATAAAAACCCACCATATTGACATAGGTCAATCCTTTATACCTTTTTTTCCTTTAATATAAATTTTTGTTGACTATTGTATACAATTCTTTTCAGGGTAAAAAAGCATTTGAACAGGATAGCATTTACAGAAAGTTCAAAACAGACAAATCTAATCTTTTGTGTTAGACATAAGGTTACTTTTGGGAAGGTTAGTAACTGGGAGGGAATTCCTTTTATTTTTTGTGAGGAAGATTGGCCCTGAGCTAACATCTGTGCCAGTCTTCCTCTACTTTGTATGTGGGATGCCTCCACAGTGTGGCCCTTGAGTGGAGTAGGTCTGTGCCCAGGATCTGCACCCGCAAACCTGGGCCGTCGAAGCAGAGCGCACAGAACTTTAACCACTTGACCACGCAGCTAGCCCCTGGGAGGAAATTTTTATCTTGTGCTTAGTAATGTTCTCTTTCTTCAACTGGGTGTGGTTATATGTAGATATTCTCATACTGTAAAAATTCATCAGACTGTATGCTTACAATTTTGCACTTTTATATATGTCTTATTCTTCAACAAAATAAATTTACTTTAAAAAAATTTTTAAGTGAGAATTTGTTGCTCCTTGCTGCATCTAAAGAACGTCAATTATTCTTAAAAGTAATCATTTTATTTGGCTTTTTAAAATTCAGATATGTTCAAGTACTGAATAATAATTTTATGATTTAATATTTTTTAAATATTTTTAAAACTTTCTTTTCTCAGCAAAGAAAGAATAATAAGAAGGTGCGAGTGACAGTAAAGCCCCATTTGCTGTATAGAGTAAGTTTCCTATCCAAGAATTCACAGTTGTTTTTATTTTGAAAGTATAGAAGGAACAAAATGTTTTCAATATATTAGTAGCCAAACTTTTTAAACTAGAATTGATAATAAAAATTAAAGCTTTCTTCTCTTCAGCCTTTAGAACAGCAGCATGGCGTCATTCCTGATCGGGATGCAGAATTCCGTCTCTTTGACCGTGTTGTAAATGTGAGAGAGAACTTTTCAGTTCCAGTTGGCCTTCGGGGCACCATCATAGGAATTAAAGGGGGTAATGTCTCAACAGTTGACGTGTCTTCAACTGCATCTATGTTGTAAAGTAAAACACAAATTTGTATGTTTTATATCTAAGCAGAGAGCAACAGTAAGTCAGGAAAAAAACTAAATCTTTTTACATTTTAGTTAATTTTTTTCAGTTTAATTTTCAGAGACAATTTTCCTTTTCTGTCTCGTGTAATCATCTGGGAATGCTTTACAAAGGGGGATGTAGGGGCCAGCCCAGGGGCACAGCGATTAGTGCACGTGTTCTGCTTTGGCAGCCTGGGGTTCGCTGGTTCGGATCCCAGGTGTGGACATGGCACTGCTTGGTAAGCCATGCTGTGGGAGGTGTCCCACATGTCAAATAGAGGAAGATGAGTACGGATGTGCGGTCAGGGCCAGTCTCCCTCAGCAAAAAGAAGAGGATTGGCAGCAGATGTTAGCTCAGGGCTAATCTTCCTCAAAAAAAGGGTGGGGGGGAGTTGAGGAAATGCTGCTGAGAATTTGGTCACATAGATGTAGCATATTAAAATTATATAAGACCTTGGCAGGTCTACCTATGTTTTTCATGAAACCAAGAGAAAAGTTTCATCACTTCCTCTTAGTTAGGCTTTCATCTAATCTTGCTCAGAGCTTTACCTTAATTGTCATTGTAATCTCTTGATTTCTGTTGAGAAATAAATAAACATGACATATGAGCTTATTTACAGTTAAAAGATTTGAAAATTAAATATGCGTATTAATTTGATTTTTATGAATACAACTAGATTATATATATAAAACAGACCTATCAATCTGTTGCTTAACAGTGTGCATGTAGTTAACAGTACTGAACACTTAAAAATGGTTAAGCTGGTAAATTTTATGTTATGTATTTTTTACCAAAAAAAAAAAAGATGAGATAGTGAAGGGAAAAGGGAAGAAGCAGCGAAAGATCTAAATGTGCCTCAAAGGGATGCCTGGAGTGAGCCGCTTTGCAGCATAGGTTCCAGAAGAAGTCACCCCAGCATGAAGCAGCACATCAGGTGCCTAGGGGTCAGGGTGCTGTCAGCACTGTCCTTCCATGTCCCAGGCAGTCAACCTTGGTCTCACTGCCCAGAAAGGAGGAAAACAGGAAGGCCGTGAATCTAAGAGAACTGCTTATTTAGTTCCAGCGATGTGCCAGGCACTTTGACATTTTGCATTAAACCCTCAAAACCACCTGAGAGGTAGGTGTTATTTAATTTTACCTGAGAGGTTAAGTGACCCACCTGTGTCTACACAGGTACGTGGCAGAGCTGGGATTTAAACTCTTTCCCCTGATTCTTACCTAACTATGAGCAGTGGTTCTCCACATTTTCCATCTGCACATACTATTGGGGTCTTCCCTGCCCACATACCTCTAAAAGAGAATTTTTTTCCATGATTCTTTTTTGAATTTCTTGGATGTATTTCTGGCCGCTGGAAATGGAGACAGGAGGATCTGGGCTAGGGATGGTGGGGGTCAGATGGGTGCAGTGAAGCAACCCTCCTGCTGCTCAACCACTGCATCAGCTGCTCAGCTTTCAGCTTTATTGGATTGTACTCTAGCTTGTCCTGATAAGGCCTTGGGACTCCAATAACATCAAAGTTTCCTTTCTCCTGACAGCTCCTAACAGTAATAGTGACCGCTTGGAATGTTGTCTTGAGAAGGATTTTAAAGATACACGTAAGGCGAAGTGGAAAAGAGCTCTGTCATTGATCAACCATGTCTGCGTAGACACAGAATATGAAGGGAAATATTTTGTCATTACTGCCCTCAGCTGAGACCTCATCTCCATAGTCATCTCCACTAAAGGGAATGAACAGTCCTCTTGTCAATAATCTTTTGAGGAAGTGGCCCCTTCCTGAGACAGGAAATGAGAGCCTAGAAGGTGGGACTTAAGCCTTCAGAGGAGAAACTGCTGCCTCTCATTGAGCCTCACTTTCTTGGGTTTAGATTTCAGGTAAAAGTGTCAGGTTGAAAGGGCTAGCTGGGTGGTGGAGAATGGGTGAGCTCTGCAAGCCTGCTTGCAACTGGGCAACAAGAGCCTGGGGATGGGAGAGACATCCGCTCACCCCTACCACGGGCTAGCATGGGATCAGATATTGTATTAGTCGGGGTTCTCCAGAGAAACACAACCAACAGAATAGAAAGAGGATGGAGAGAAAGAGCGAGTCAATTCTGAAGTTATATGGTAAACTTTATTATTAATTTGAGCTTAGAATTCAAAACTTTATTATAGCTAATTACTTCACTTTACCTTGGTGTTTTTGGTAAATTTAATCTCCTCAGATATGTCTCATCATGCTCTCTGCCAAATTTATTCTTCTCTGCTTCTCTCTGAGTTGATTGCACCACTGTCTTTCCCATGTGCCTCATGTCTCAATTATGACATCTGTAATCTACCAAGTCATCTCAGCCAGAACTTTGGAATCATCTTTGGCATCTCCATCCTTTTTATCACCACAAGTCACGAACTCCTGCCAGTTCTATCTAATGATGTATCTATTCTCTCTAGTTTATTTCTCTCATTACTGCCATGTTTTCAAATCTTCATTGTCTTTTGTCTATCTTAATGCAAGACCCTCTAAACTGCAAATTGCAAAATTATCTCTTCTGTTAGCTCTTATTATGAATAATTTCAAACATATACAAAAGCAGTGAGAAAAGTCTAATTAATCCTCACAGCATTTAATTTTAAATATTATTATTTTACCTTAAATTAATACCAGTAAGGTAATCTGTGAGCTTATTTCCTTTTCATTTACTGTCTGTATTCCCCCACACTGTTTTTTGATAGTTGTAATGCTTCTTACACGCCACAAAGTTATATGCTGGTTTTTTGTAATGTGATTTTTAAATCTTTCTCTTTTTTTTAACAGCTAATAGAGAAGCTGATGTACTATTTGAAGTATTATTTGATGAAGAATTTCCTGGAGGCTTAACAATAAGGTTTGTGTTTAAGATGATAGTTATACTTTGTGAAGATCTCCATGTGGCCATTGACTTTACATTACTTATTTGTCCACGATTTGAATTCCTGTTATGTGTGAGACATCATACTTGCTACTGGCAGTGTAACAGTGAATGTCAGACATGCTTTCTACTCTCATGGAGATTTCATTTTAGTGAGGGAGATAATTAAGTAACTGATTACGGTATTATTTAATTAAAATGTGACAAGTGCTGGGAAGGAGAAGTTCAGGTTTCTATAAGAGTATGACCTGTCCTGAGAGTTCCAGAAAAACTTTCTTGAGGAAGTGATATGTAAGATGGGACTTAAAGAATGAATAATAATTAACTGGGGGAAGAGGGAGGAAGAGTGACACGTGGTCAGGAAGAGGGAATAGAATATGCAACAAAGGACATTTTCAGTCATTCAAAAAAACTGAAAGAATGCAAGTGTGTCTGAATTTCAGCAACTACGTAAGATGAGAGTAAGAGAGAAAAGCAAGGACCACACTGTGCAGGAACTTGTAAGCCAACTTTCAGGACATGTTAGGGATCTTAGTATCTTCTTGGTCTTCATCCTCAAAGCAATGTAAAACCATCAGAATCAGAGGTGTGCCATGATCAGATTTGCATTTTTTTAGTGGTTAAATAACTTGAGGAGTAGAAACAGTCTTTGAATTTAGTGACGTGTTATAAGTCTTTGCCACCTGTTTTAGCAGAGTTGTGGCTGCTCAAGCTAGATTGTGGTGGTTTGAGGAGTGAATGGCAGATGTAATAATGGAGGCAGGAGATTGAGCTGAACTCTGAGAAGTTCGACTATGAAGAGAAGAAACAATAACTGGAAGTTAGAAGGTTTAAAGGAAGAGGATTGTCTTGTTTGTTTTTAGTTTAACACGGGTGAGACTTAGGCAAGTCTGTTTTGGGGGAACACTAATAGAAAGTTTAAAGTTGCAGGAAAAAAGATCATGATAGAGTAAGAGGCACCGTGGAATATTAGAAAGGGTGAGCTCTCCCACTTAAGCTTTGTGTTACCTTGGGTAGGTCAGTTAAAAGCATTTTGACTCTCAATTTCCTCATTTTTGGTGAAGATACATACTTCACTAAGTTATTGTCAGGATTAAATGAAATCCTTACCAGTTTTCCTTTCTCTCTTCTGAAAACCAATTAGAAAACTGAACTGAAATTAGCTTAGTTTCTTTTTCTCCTCTATTTTGATTAGTGGGTAATTAAAATAAAAAATCGATTATGCTTGTTTAGCCTCTTTGCATAAAATCACAATCTTCAGTCCTTATACCAAGTGATCACCTTCAGAAAGCTATTATTGTTTTGCAATTTGAATGTGCCTGTTGCCCAAAGACTATCCTGTCTGTACTCTTCATATGCAACAGTGGAGTCTGAGTCCCATATCTGATTTTATTTTTCATGAGAATGTTTGATTACCAGTAACCTTAGCCCGATTACTTTGAAAGTATGTTTTGAAGATGATTAACTTTTTTTTTTTTCTCAGTCTCTTTTTTTCCCCTTCTAGGTAGAGGCAGTGAATTTCTTGAGGGATAGAGAGCTGTGTAAAAGGTTACCTGCCTACAGTATATTCATTTCTATAATGCAGAATCTTTAAGCATAATTCTCACAAAAGTATTTTCTAGCAATCCTTTTTTTTTTTTAAAGACTTTATTTTTTTGCTTTCTCTCCCCAAAGCCCCCCAGTACATAGTTGTGTATTCTTAGTTGTGGGTCCTTCCAGTTGTAGCATATGGGACACCACCTCAGCCTGGCCTGATGAGTGGTGCCATGTCCGCACCCAGGATTCGGACCAACAAAACCCTGGGCCGCCTCAGTGGAGTGCACGAACTTAACCCCTCGGCCACAGGGCTGGCCCCATCTAGCAATCTTAAAAAGACTTCTCATAAAAGAATTCTATTTCTCCATGATCTTGTAATATAAGGAAATTGTATTCTCAGAGAGAAAAAAATAGGTGATAGAGGTGAAAACTTTTGACACGAGAAGCCTTATTTTAATATCTAATACTTATCAGGCCAGGAAGGAAGGAAACCACAAATACTTGTCTCATAAGCCAGGTCCAGGACTTTAAGATGGGAAGATGAGGATAAAAAAGGGCTGGACTCAACAGTTGATCCAGAGACAAATGTGATCACAGCTAACCTTTGCCCTGTTGTGTGGGTAGAGCCACACTAAGAATGGCTCCACACTCCGGTAGCTCCTGCGCTTTCGTAGCCCAGATGGTACAAACCAATTTTTTAAAGAAGTCTAACATTTAATTCATAAACTTTTAGTTAGTTGTTATGTTGCAAGCATTCTGAGGGCAAACTAACACACATTCGCACTTCCAGAACCATACCTCTAGAATAGTCTTTTCTCCCCACTTCATAGCACTGAATAGTCTATTTGGAAACTTTCAGAAATGTATCATCTTATAAATTGAGATCTTTCTATGATTTCAAGTTCCTGAACTGAATTTAAAAGTGATATTTATTAATTCAGATTATGGATTATGGGTTGTCCACCCAAAAATTACTTGATTCTTCTGCTCCCTAGCAGATTTAGTATTATTTCCCTCTGATCTTGATATAACTTTTGCTTTTAGATGTTCACCTGGTAGAGGTTATCGACTGCCGACAAGTGCCTTGGTGAACCTTTCTCATGGGAGTCGCTCTGAAACTGGAAATCAGAAGTTGACGGCCGTTGTGAAACCACAACCAGCTGTGAATCAGTACAGCTCAGCTTCCTCAGTTTCCTCTGGGCATTTGGGAGGCCTGAACCATTCCCCTCAATCACTTTTTGTTCCTACTCAAGTAAGACTCTCAGTCTTTAATTTCTCTCCACCCCCATTACAAATCGCCGGCAGACTTTGTAAGCGACCTAATTCAAGTTAGCTTTTTAAAAAGTTTTGATTTGAGTCAGTTCCAGATTTGTTTTCAGCTAATAGGCTAGTATACTATTGATAGCATTTTACTTCTGTAATAAAATTGTAGTTATATTAAAGAAGAAATTCATTTATTTAAATAATGAGCTTGGGAATATCTGTTTAAAAAGGTTTTTAATTTTTTCTTATATAACCCAAATGTATCTGCTATGAAATGACAATTTTGAAAGATAAAAGGGAGAAGACTACATCATGTTAATCATAAGCAATTTTCAAGTTTCCACCATGCAGCTCCTGGGTTATTTCCTTTATTTCATCTTCCTGGGAAAAACTGAATTGCTTTGTGTGAGACACTTTATTTAATTCCATGGCGCCAAATCTTAACCACACTCTTTAATGCAATTAATACATGTTTATTGTAGACTAATTAGAAAACACAGATAAGTAGATAATAACAAAGGAAAGAGAAGCAGAAATCCTCTCAAATCTCATAGGTAACCGTGTTAAATTTTGGTGCATATTTTTCCACAGTTTTAATCTGGATGAAATCAGTTCTCCGTAAGTAATAGCTGATTTTTTAATCTATTAGATTAGTTTTGTGTAAGGTGAAGATTTTAAAAATAAAATCGTCAAACGTTAGTTTGAATGAGATAATATGTCAGTGCTTTGGAAGACAAAAGAAATCTGTTAGTAGCAATATTGATTCCGTGTAATCTTTTGAAGCGTTTGTTATGCTTTAAATACTTTTCAAGAAAACTGTTCAAAAAATTACATATGAAGAAGACCATTTTCACTCCAATAAAATACTTTTATTATTATTATGCTGAGCTCTAGAAAAAAAGAACTGGAATTTCAGATAATGAAAGTTAAGTATCCTACCACTACATAACTTTAATGAATAAATTATTTGATTTTTTTAAGGAATCTTTATTTTTTCACGTTTCAGTTCCTTAAGAATTTTTTTGTGTTTTGCCAGGTACCTACTAAAGATGATGATGAGTTTTGCAGCATTTGGCAGTCCTTACAGGGATCCGGAAAGGTTCAGCACTTTCAGCCAAGTCTACAAGAGAAGGTTAGTATACCTTGTTTGATGGACATTTAATGTTAAAAAATATACTTTTTATATTTCTCTTTCAGGTATGCAATGATTAATCTTCTCCTGAAATCTCATAGAATAGAAATAACAGTTTTGATCATGAATTTTCATAATTCTCTTCAGCCATATATAAAAGTTTTTGGACCAGTCAGTGAGAATATACATAATTTTCTTTTTAAATCAATTTTGGACTTTTTTTTAGTTGTTTACAAAATCATAGTAACGATACAGTCAGCCATCGCTTAACGACAGGAATACGTTCTGAGGAATATGTCATTAGGCATTTTTGTCGTGCAAACGTCATAATGTACTTACGCAAACGTAGATGGTACACCCTACTACACCCCTAGGCTCTATGGTACTAATCTTGTGGGACCACTGTTGTATATGCAGTCCATCATTGACCAAAATATCGTTATGCAGCACATGTGACTGTATTTTAAATTCAACAAAGGCCTTAAGGGCACTCATTAACTTATTCATTTCCACTTGAATGTGTAGCTTTATGCTGGCAGTTGGTTGTCTTAAATATGAATGAGCAAATACACATTCTTGCTAGAGATTAAGAAGAGGAAAGAAATTCTGCTAAAAGGATAGACTCAAATTAAAAAAAGGAAGAATTAAAGGAATGAATTCCTACTACATGTTTTGCTAGTTACTGACCAATCTTCTCAGCTTAGTTCGAGAAGGAATGTTCTCTCAGGTTTATAAACCAATAGCCTATACTATGTGAACCTCATTTATTCTAATGGCCTCTAGTGATAATAGTGTTATCAGAGCTAGAGGGGGGAAAATAGCAAAGGGAATGATGGTAAAATAAACATAAAAAATGAGAGTGACAAAATACACAGGTCTCCTATGCCAATAAGCTATTATAAATTTTCCTTACATCATCTATAATTCTTTCTACCTAAGTGTAATCCATATCCAGATTTTCAAACCCTCTTTTCCTCTCTCTGTTACTGCTAACCACTCATTCTTCAGGAGTGCTTTGTTATTATTCATTCATTCAACACGTATCTATGGAGTACCTCCCATATGCCAGGCGTTGTTCTATGCAGTGAGAATATAGCTGTAAACAAAACAAAAATCCTGGCCCTCAAACAATTAGTATTCCAAGGAGGAGAGGACAGTAAATAAGTAAATTGCATGATATATTAGATGATAATATATAAGTTTGAGAAAAATTACAAGAAAGAGGATAGGGAATTTCAGGGGAAGGGGAGGGGAGGTTTTGCAGTTTCAAATGGAATGATCAGATAACCTTTGAGCAAATATTTGAATGAAATGAGGGGTAGGGGACATAGATATCTGAGGGAAGAGTATTCCAGACAAATTCAAAGGCCCTCTTGATGGGAACCATCCCTAGCATACTGAAGGAAGAGAAAAGAGGACCATTATGATTGAATCAGTAGGGTGAATTGTGGGAAATGTAGTTAGGTGACACAATACCATGCAGGACCTTCTGGGCAATTTAAGGACATTGGCTTTTACTCAACAAGATGGGAAATCAGTGGAGCGTTTTGAGCTGCAGAGTGACATGATCTGACTTACCTTTTAATAGTATCACTCTATCTTGATACTATCAAGCCTGCTATGTTGAGAATAGAATGCAGAGGAGCCAGGATGGAAATAGAAATTAATTAGGAGACTACTGAAATCAAGTTAGAGTTGATCTTGACTTGGACCAGGGTAGTAGGAGCCTGTGAGAAGTGGTCAAATTCTAGACATATTTGAAAGGGATTGCCAGCTGATGATGAACTGGATATGGGAGTTAAAGAGAGAATGGATTAAAGGATGTCACTTTTAAGATCTGAGTAACTGAAAGGATAGAATGGCTGTTAACTGAGTTGTGGAATATTGCGGGTCAAGTAGCTTTGTAGAAGAAGATTAGGAGTTCAGTTTTGGACATGGTTAAGTTTGAGATGTATATTAAATATTTAAGTGGAAATAGAGAGTTGGACAGTTGAGTATTTGAATGGAGATGTAGAGTTAGACATTGAGTCTGAAGTTATGGAGGATGCCCAAGCTGGAGAGAGAATATGGGAGTCATCATATTTATATGTGTGTGTGTGTGTGTATCTGTATATCTAAAGAGGTGAATGTAGATTGAGAAGAAGTCGAATCACTTAGCCATAGAGAATTCCATCCTTAAAGAGTCAGAGAGATTAGGTGAAACTGATGAAGAAGACTGAGAAGGAACAGCCAATGAGACAGGAAGAACACCAGGAAAGGGCGGTGTCTAGATGCCAAGTGAAGAATGAATGTCAAGACCAGAGTTTTCAACTTGGTCAAATGCTGCTGATGGATCAATTAACATGAAAACAGAGAATTGACCATAGAGTTTAGCACATAAAGGTCACTAGGAACCATTACAAGAGCAGTTTCAGTAGAGTGATAGGAATGAAATACTGATTAGAGTACGTTTAAGAGAGAAGGGGAGGAGAGAGATTAGAGGCAGCAAATATAGGCAGTTCTTTCAAGGAGTTTTGCTATAAAAGAGAACATTAGGGGCTGGCCCCGTGGCCGAGTGGTTAAGTTCGCGCCCTCTGCTGCAGGCAGCCCAGTGTTTCGTTGGTTCGAATCCTGAGCGCGGACATGGCACTGCTCATCAAGCCACGCTGAGGCAGCGTCCCACAAGCCACAACTAGAAGGACCCACAACGAAGAATATAGAACTATATCTCAGGGGGCTTTGGGGAGAAAAAGGAAAAGAATAAAATCTTAAAAGAAAAAGTTTGTTAAAAAAAAGGGGAACATTACCCTGAGTCCCCTCTTGTTTTTCCCTATTTGTTCAACTTATTTATTTTTTTTATTTTTTTTAAGATTGGTACCTGAGCTAGACAACTGTTGCCAATCTTTTTTTTTTTTCTTCTTTTTATTCCCAAAGCCCCCAGTACGTACTTGTATGTTCTAGCTGTAGGTCATCTGGTTGTACCGCCTCAGCATGGCCTAATGAATGGTGCCATGTCCTTGCCCAGGATCCGTCCGAACTGGCAAAACCCTAGGCCACCAAAGCGGAGCACACGAACTCAACCACCCCGGGACTGGCCCCCTCAACTTCTTTATTAACCTCTACTCTTCCAGCCTTTCAGTGGGGACTCAACTCCCAAAACTCAACGATAGTTTTCTTTTCCTTTTTACCTTATTGCTTGACTGGTGACTTTGGCTCTTACCTCTCTGCTGATTACCACTCAATCTATGTCTCTGATTCCAACCTCTCAAACAAGATCTAACCTGATGTCTCTGACTTTCTAGAAGACAGGTATAGATGGATACCCCACTGTCACCTCAACCATAAGATGTCTCAGAATTGACTTTGCCTATGGCCTCTTCTATCTTTTTTTCTAATACTGCCATCTCTCCAAGCACATAATCTGAAAAGCATGGAGTCAAAAATGTTTGCTCATTCTCTCTAATATTTTTTTGCAATGAGACCTCACATCTGTTTACTTCTTCTCAATTCCCACAGATGGACCTTAGGTTGTCATCCTAGGCCTAGACTACCCTCCTTTCTGTGCTTCCTGTTTCTTATCTCTTTCTTTTCTAGTTCTTCTTACATAGTAGTGCCTGATTAATCTTTCCTAAAGATCCATTCACCTGTGGCATATTAGGGCAAAGTAATTAGGCAGAGCTCCTGGGTTTGAACTCAGTTTATGCCCTAAGGCAGTGTGGTGTGACAAATCTGGCATTGGACTCAGAATCGGGAAATCAGATCTTGTGACTCAAATTAAGCAAATCTAATTTCCCTGGGCCTCAGTGGCCTCATGTACAAAATTAAGACATTCGACTTAGGTGACCTCGGAGATCTTTTCCAGCCCTAAAATAGTGTTATTCAAATTTCTGCTATGTATAAGGGTCCCTGTTTAGTACCACTGGAATTCAACTACAACTTAAACTAATATTTAAGCCTTTCGTAATCTAACTCCACCTAATTCTCGTATAGAGTATGTCCAACTATTGTGTAAAATGGTCTATTCCAGTCAAATCGGTCTCTTTATTTTCTCTTTCCCACAAACAGATAATTCCTATATTAGATTATGTGTTCTTATCGTTCCTTCTACTTAGGATGCCCTTTCCTCTCTCACTGCCAAAATTCCCCTAGGTCTCAGTCAAGGGCTACTAGTTATGTTACCACTTGTCTCCTTGAGATGGAACTCAACAGTTGATAGTATATTTCCTCAGAATCTTCTACATGCATCTCCTGTTACTGGATGCTGTTTCATTATTTATATTTCCTGAAAACTCTCATGTTTTATCTCCTGTATGTTCCAAGAATTATGAGCCACCATGTATAACACTTATATCCACGAAACATTAATAAGCAGTCTGGTATTCATCTGATGAGCAGATTCTAGAGAACTCAACATAATAAAAAAAAAAGTATTCAAGCTTGTGGAAAAGGTAAAACTATAGGGACAGTAAGAAGATCAGTGGTTGCCAGGAGTTAGGGGGAAAGGGAGGGATGAATAGGCAGAGCACAGAAGATTTTTAGGGCACTGAAAATACTCTGTATGATACTGTAATGGTAGATACATGTCATTATACATTTGTCCAAAGCCATAGAATGTACAACACCAAGAGTGAACCCACTGTAAACTATAGACTTGGAGTGATAATGATGTGTCAATGTGAGTTCATCAACTGTAACAAATATACCGCTCTACTGGGGGATGTTGATAATGGGGAAAGCTATGCATGTGTGGGAGCATGGGGTATGTGGGAAATCTCTGTACCTTCCTCTCAGTTTTGTTGTGAACCTAAAACTGCTCTTTAAAAAAAGTCTTTAAAGAAAAATTCAAGTGTTGGGGCCAGCCCCATGGCCGAGTGTTTGGGTTCATGTGCTCCGATTCGGGAGCCCAGGAGTTCACCAGTTTGAATCCTGGGCATGGATGTGGCACCGCTTGTCAAGCCATGCTGGGGCAGCGTCCCACATGCCACAACTGGAAGGACCCCCAATTAAAAATATGCAACTATGTACTGGGGGACTTTGGGGAGAAAAAGAAAAATAAAATCTTGAAAAAAAAAATTCAAGCGTTTATTGGCAAAATATGATAATGTGACTAACACAAATAGCTTTAAGTATCAAATAGAACAACAAAAAAACTATACTCAAAACTAGAGTATTTTCTAATTAAATTTATGGCACACTTTTTCTCTGAAATGGTACTGTGAACATGAGTTTTAGAACTCCAATGTCAGCTCTCCTATTATTTAGTTCTATAACCAAATTAATTTATCACTTTGATCCTCAGTTTACTCAACTATAAAATGGAATCAAAATACCCCATAGCATTTTTATGATTGTAGCATTTTTATAATGATATTAAGATAATCGATGCAAAGTACATCTTACCATGCCTGTCACATACTAGATACACAATATTCGTTCTTACCTATCTATTGATCCGATATTCTAATTCCCTACCTTAGAGTCACATTCCCCTATAATGTACCGCTGTAGCCCAAAATCCCACCAGCCACTGTGCCATGCAGATAGAAATCTCTTGGCCCTTTTGACTCTCCAAGACTAAAGAGCCCTGGGTGTTCCTGTGCATATGAGTTCGTTGGACCTGCCTTCACACTCTGGTGCATATCACAGCTATTTGGGAACATGCCCACTGCCAAATAGAACATGATGTGTCTTTGCACCTGGTGTTTATTTGTCTGTGCTCAGAAGAAAATAAATAGGGCTCACCAAAAGCAAAATTGTGAAATGATTAATTTGTGTTGACCATCTCCAGCCTCTGCTTTTGTTTCCTCTTCCCACTATCTGTGGCAAATTTTGTCTCTTTTTGCTTTCAGGCCTCCTTTCCCTATCAGAAAACAAAAGGATCTGATGTGATCTTTATATGAAACTTACTCATGCCATTTTCTAATTCTTTCTGTTCATGCACTGTCTCAATTACTGTAGCTTTATAGTCAGTCTTGCCATCTGGTAGTAGTCTTCCATCATTTGAAAACCTTGACAATATAAACATTAATTGATGAAATCAGGTATTGGGGGAAGGGATGTGGAAGGGCTAATATCCTCAATTTTTATAACAGACAGAAATGATGAATTTTCAAAAACCTTTTAATGGAAATTTTTAAAATCATGAAGTGTTGGGCCAGTCCAGTGGCGCAGCGGTTAAGTTTGCACGTTCTGCTTCTCGGCGGCCCAGAGTTCACCAGTTGGGATCCCAGGTGCAGACATGGCACCGCTTGGCAAAAGCCATGCTGTGGTAGGCGTCCCACGTATAGAGTAGAGGAAGATGGGCATGTATGTTAGCTCACGGCCAGTCTTCCTCTGCAAAAAGAGGAGGATTGGCAGTAGTTAGCTCAGGGCTAATCTTCCTCAAAAAAAAAAAATCATGAAGCGAAGAGAATAGTATAATGAACCCACAAGTACCCATCCTTTGCCTTGCGCTCGTCCAACCCTATTTCTTCTATAACACCCACTCATTTCCCAACCTCCCCACCACAGAGATAGAATTATTTTGAAGCAAATCTAGAGGGATCTTTGGAGGCTGATATTTCTATTGTAAAGAAACGTTTACCTGAAGTTAAATCTTTTCTTTAGTTTCTGTATTAACTTAAAGCAAAGTTAGATTTAATTCTATTGAAAGTAGCATTTTTGTAAAATGATAGTTTTCTGTGTATCTTGCTATTTAAGTAATGCATAGAGAAACATCTGGAGTGATGATTATTATGTTAATAATGGTTGTTTCTGGGTGGTGGAATTTGGTTAAGTTCTCTATACTTTTCTCTGTTACTTAAATTTTTTTCTATTGAGCTATGTAACTTTTATAAAAATAATAAAGTATTTATTAAACATTGAGGAAAAGAAGTAGTTATAACATTAAGAGTTTATTTAAATCATTTATAAGAATTTTAACTTTCAGGGTGCAGTTCTACCTCAAGAAATCAGTCAAGTAACTCAGCATCATAAATCTGGCTTTAATGACAACAGTGTTAAATGTCAGCAAAGAAAACATGAGCCTCACAGAAAATGTAAGTTTTAAGTAGGAAAAGTATATTCTGGAAAAGTGCTAACTGCTTCCTTTTATTTTTATTAATTAATAGCTTTACTGAGTTATAATTCACATACCATAAAATTCATCATTTTAGAGTTTTTTGGTATTTTCATAAAGTAGTACAACCTATGCTACTATCTGAGTTTCGAAAATTTTCATCACCCCAAAAAGAAATACCATACCTATTAGCAATCATTCCTCCAGCCCCTGGCAACCACTGATTTACTTTCCACCTCCATGGATTGACCTATTCTGGACATTTCATATGAATAGAATCATAAAATATGTGGCCTTCTGTGACTGGCTTTCCTTCACTTGGCATAATGTTTTCAAGGTTCATCTATGTTGTAGCATGTATCAGTACTTCATTCCTTTTTTTGGCTGAATAATATTCCATTGCACATTTTCTTTGTTCATTCATTGATGGACATTTGTATTGTTTCCACTTTGGGGCTATCATGAATAATGCTGCTGTGAATATCCATGTACAGGATTCTGTGTGAACATATGTGAGCAATTCTCCTGAGTATATACAAAGGAGTGGAATTACTGAGTCATGTCTTGACTCTATGTCTAACTTTTTGTAGAACTACCAAACTGTTTTCCAAAATGACTGTACCATTTTAATTCCCAGCAGCAGTATATGAGGGCCAGTTTTTCCACATCCTCCATTACACTTGTTATTGTCCATCTTTTTTATTATAGCCATCCTAGTAGATGTAAAGTGGAGCCTCCTTGTGGTTTTCATTTGCAATTCATTAATGATTAACAACATTGAGCATCTTTTCATGTGCTTATTGGCTGTTTGTATATCTTCTTTGGAGAAATGTCTATTTGGATCCTTTGTTCATTTTTAAATTGGGTTATTTGTCTTTTTATTCTTGAATTACAATAGTTCTTTATGTATTCTTATACTAAATGCTTATTCAGTAGTTCATTTGCAAATATATGCTCTCATTCTGTGGATTGTCTTTTAACTTTCTTTATAGTGTTCTTGAAAAACAAGTTTTAAATTTTGATCAAGTTCAATTTACCTATTTTTTTCTACTTTTTCTTTGGTTGCTTTTGCTTTAGGTGTCATAAATAAGAATCCATTGCCTAATCCAAGGTTACAAAGATTTATACTTATGTTTTCTTCTAAGAGTTTTATTGTTTTGTTTTTTAAAGATTGGCACCTGAGCTAACATCTGTTGCCAATCTTCTTTTTTTTTTCCTTATTGTCCCCAAAGCCCCCCAGTACATAGTTGTATATTCTAGCTGGAGGTCTTTCTGGTTGTGCTACATGGGACACCGCCTCAGCATGGCTTGATGAGCGGTGCCATGTCTGTGCCCAGGATGTGAACTGGCAAAACCCTGGGCCACTGAAGCAGAGCACACGAACTTAACTACTTGGCCACAGGGCTGGCCCTAAGTTTTATAGTTTTAATTCTTTTTTTTTTCTTTTTTTTTTTTCCTTTTTCTCCCCAAAGCCCCCCGGTACATAGTTGTATATTCTTAGTTGTGGGTCCTTCTAGTTGTGGCATGTGAGATGCTGCCTCAGCGTGGCTTGATGAGCGGTGCCATGTCCACGCTCAGGATTCGAACTGACAAAACACTGGGCTGCCTGCAGCAGAGCAACGCAAACTTAACCACTCGGCCACGGGGCCAGCCCCTATAGTTTTAATTCTTAAATTTAGGTCTTTTTTCCATTTTTGAGTGTTTGTATATGGTATGAGGTAGGGGTCCATATTCATTCTTTTGCATGTGAGTATCTAGTTGTCCCAGCAC
This sequence comes from Equus przewalskii, assembly GCF_037783145.1. Taxonomy (NCBI): domain Eukaryota; kingdom Metazoa; phylum Chordata; class Mammalia; order Perissodactyla; family Equidae; genus Equus; species Equus przewalskii. Next base: position 77,937,262 of record NC_091845.1, on the reverse strand, counting down.
TGTTTGCTAAAACACTTTTATTTCCCCCATTGAATTCTCTTGGCACTCTTGTCAAAAAATAATTGACCATACATGTATGGGTTTATTTCTGGCATCTCAGTTCCATTCCACTGATCTGTATGCCATCTTTATGCAAACAACACACCATGTTAATTGCTATTGCTTTGTTATAAGTTTTGAAATTGGGAAGTTTTTGTTCCTCCAACTTTGATTTTCTTTTTCCAGATTGTTTTATCTGTTCTGGTCCCTTGCATTTCCATATGAATGTTCAGATCAGCTTGTCTCTTTCTGCAAAAATGGCAGCTGGAATTTTTATAGGGATTGCGTTGAATCTGTTGATCACTTTGGGTAGTATTGGCATCTTAGCAATATTGGCTTCCCATCCGTGAACACAAAATGTCTTTCCATTGTGTAAGTCTTCTATAATTTCTTTCAGTGATGTCTTGTAGTTTTCGGTATACAAGTCTTACACTTTTTTGGTTGAATTTATTCCTATGTATTTTATTCTTTTTAATGCTGTTGTCAGTGGTGCTGTTTTCAGTTGGAATGGAATGGAATTTCTTTTTTTTGGATTGTTCATTGCTAGTTATAGAAATAAAACTGACTATTGTATATTGATCTTGTATCCGACCGTCTTACTGAACTTGTTAATTAGCCCTAATTTTTTTGTGACTTCTGAAAATAGAGATAATCACATTTCTTCCTATATAATCTGGATGCCTTTTATTTCTTTTTCTTGCCTAATTTCTGTGGCTAGAACCACCAGTACAATATTGAATAGAAGTGGTAAGAGTGAACATCCTTATCTTGTCTTGATCTCAGGGAAAAGCTTTCTATCTTTCAGCATTAAGTGTAATGTTAGCTGTAGGGTTTCGGTAGATGCCATTCATTAAGATGAGGAAGTCCCCTTCTGTTCCTAGGTGGTGGTTGTTTTCTTGGAGGGATGTTAGATTTTGTCAAATCCTATTTCTGTGTCTATGGAGGTAACCATATGGATTCTGTCCTTTATTCAATTAATATGGTGTATTCCATTGTTTTTCATATGTTGAACCAACCTTGTATTTCTAGGATAAACCCCACTAGGCCATGGTATATAATCCTCTGTATGTGCTACAAGATTTGATTTGCTGGTATTTTGTTGAGGATTTTTGTATCTGTATTCATAAGGGATATTTTAAATTTTCCTTTCTTGTGTTCTCTTTGGTTTTGACATCATGGTAATACTGACCTCAGAGAATGTTGGGACTAACTTTGAAAGAGCTGTAGCCTCATTCTGATCTCTCTGGTGGCAGCCAGGCTATTAGTTTCCACCAAAAATACCGGCTGTTGTTTTTGAGGGCTACATGGAACTGGAGAGTGGGGAATGGGACTACGGCAAATTAGAATGCCACAAAGATCACTGTTCTAACCGAGATTCAGCCTTTTTCTGGAGTAAACACTCCCTGGATTGCTGCAAGCCTTTGATTAACTTTCATAGCTCTGAAAATTTGGATTCTGGTAATTTATGCCCATTTTCTCATTGCTTTTATGGAGGAGAGAATTTTCAGAGATTCTTACTGTGACATTTTTGCTGATGTCCCCTCACTAACTACTTTTTGAGATAAATTTTATTTAGAGTAATCCTACTTTTTTGTGTATAAACACTTGCCAATTAAATTAGTCCAAACTATATTACAGATTTTTGTTAAAAATATGTACAAATATTTTGTTGTTAATATTCCCTTACATAATTTATATAGTTTTACTCTTTTCATTGCTTTAGTAGGGTCTACTGTGTTCCAGGCACAGTAGGGAATGCAGATGCAGACATGAGAATCGTCATCTTGAAGTTACTTTTTCTCTTCTCTTGATCAAAGTATTCCCAAATTGCAGCCAATTGCTCATTAGGCTCAAAATATGATTCATTTGTTATTCATTCTTTTATTTATACAACTGCTACCTATTGAGCTATTATGTGCAAGGTACTGTTCTAGGTGCTAGGAATATATGAGCGAACAAGACAGACAAGATTTCTGGCCTAATGGACTTTATACTCTAAGGTGGAGACTGATAATAGGCAAACAAACAATAAATTCCATAATCTGTAGTAATGATAAGTGTTATGATGAAAAATAAAGCAGATTAAGAGGAAAGAGTGATAGGGTGCTATTTTAAATACGGCAGTCAAGGAATGCCTCTCTGAGGACTTAACGTTTGAGCAGAGGCCCAAATAAAAAGGGAGTGGAATGGGATAAGCTATGCAAAAAGCTTAGTGAAGAGCTTTCCAGCAGAGGAAGTGCACAATCCTGAGTCTGATTTATTATATTTAATATATGCATGGTATTTTTTGTATTTATATATTAATATAGTATATAGTATATAGTATGTGGTATAATGGGAGTAGTCTTTTAAAATATTTTTCTAGGGGCGGGTCCAGTGGCACAGCAGTTAAGTGCGCACGTTCCACTTCGGCGACCCAGGATTCAGATCCCGGGTGCAGACATGGCACCACTTGGCATGCCATGCAATGGTAGGCGTCCCACTTATAAAGTAGAGGAAGATGGGCATGGATGTTAGCTCAGGGCCAGCCTTCCTCAGCGAAAAGAGGAAGATTGGCAACAGTTAGCTCAGGGCTAATCTTCCTCAAAAATGAAAAAATAAAATATTTTTCCAAAAAGCTATTTTCAAAAAAAATTTTGTGGTTTTATAATTTTGGTTCAATTTGATAACTGTAGAGTATTTTTGCAACAACATCTATAAGTTATTTTTGGTTCTTCTATATTTTAAGTTAATTTGGATTAATGTTCCTATAAATCTATAAATATAGCTTAAAAATTATTTAATTGAAATGCATTGTGATTTTTCTTTAAATTATTATTTGCATAAATATGTGTAAACTATTTGCATTATCTGGGATTCCAGTTAGCTTTCTTGTCTGTATGTCTCAACAAAGGTTGAATGTCCATACATATCAAACTCACTTTTTCTTTTGCTGCTTTTTGCAAGATTACTTCCTCCCTTTCCTCTCTTCCTTGCCTCCATTACCTTCCTCCTCTCCCTTCCCCTTTCTTTTCCTCCCTCTCTGTTCCCTCTCTTCCCTTCTCTTTCCATCTTTCTCCCTTCCTTCCCTCCTCTCTCATCCCATCCTTTCCCTCCCCCCACCCTCTCCCCCTACTTCTTTCCTCACCCTTTCTTACCTCCCTCCCTTATTCCCTCCTTGCTTCCTTCCTACTTTCTTCCCTCCCTTTCTTCCTTCTTCTAATTCATCCTTTTCATTTCCCCTACCATTCCCCCAGTTTCCCCTTAACAGGAATACTAAAATAGCTTCCTAATTGGTGTCTCGCTTTCCTTCTGTCTATGCAATAAGCCACTGCTGTATTTTAATCTTCCTAAGGCACGATTCTGATCACATCACTACCTGCTCAAAACCTTTCTGTGATTGATTGTCCGTTGCCTACCAGTTTAATTCCCTGGTCTTCAAAACCTTGCAGATTATGGCTCCAACCTACTTCTCTAATTCAATTAAGCTCCACTATACTCCTTAACCTCCAGTGGATCTGGTCTATTTAGAGTTCCATAAACACATTACCTGCTGTCTGCTTCCGTGACTTTTCTCCTATTATTTCCTTTGCCTGTAATACTTAGCCTCCTATTCTGCCCTTTGGAAACCTACCAGCCTTCAAAGCTCAGTTAGAAGCCACTTTTCCTTTTCCCTTGTTGTTTTTATCTGTGAATATCTCTCCTACCCCTCATCTAGATTATAAGACTCCTCAAAATCGGGGCCTTTTTCTTCTTGGAGTTATGTGACTCTAACACAGTTCCTTGCTATAGTAAATATTTGGTGAATTTAATTGGTGTGCAGCAAGTTCTTTCACTTACCAAAATTTCTGTTTTTTTTGTTTCTAGTTAAAGAAGAGTGTAAAAGTCCTAAAACAGAGAGTCGGTCACAAAAAATGTCACATAAGCAGGTAAGCTTTCTTAAAAAACTTTTGATTGCATTTGGTGGCTCTGTGGCATCTGACTGAATTTTGCAGCCCTTTCAACCAAATCCATGAGGTGTGTTGCATGAGGGTTGCTAAAACCTGACAGTCACTTGGCTGGAAGGTTGCACAGGTAGAGTCTGGGATCTGGAACTTGAGATACTTGAAGTCCTTGTTCTGCTGTTTAATAGCTGGGTAGCTTTCGGCAATTCTCTACACCTCTCACAGCCTCAATTTCTTCATCTTTAAAGTGGAGATAGGGGCCGGCCCCGTGGCGCAGCAGTTAAGTACACACATTCCGCTTCAGCGGGCTGGGGTTCGCCAGTTTGGATCCCGGGTGCAGACATGGCACCGCTTGGCAAAACCCATGCTGTGGTAGGTGTCCCACGTATAAAGTAGAGGCAGATGGGCATAGATGTTAGCTCAGGGCCATTCTTCCTCAGCAAAAAGGGGAGGATTGGCAGCAAGTGTCAGCTCAGGGCTAATCTTCCTCAAAAAAAAATAAAAAATAAAATAAAATGAAGATAAAAATAGAGCATTTGGGGACCAGCCCAGTTGCACAGCGGTTAAGTTTGCACACTGCTTCAGCAGCCAGGGGTTTACCAGTTCGGATCCCAGGCACAGACCTACACACTGCTTATCAAGCCATGCTGTGACAGACGTCCCACATACAAAGTAGAGGAAGATAGGCACAGATGTTAGCTCAGGGTCAGTCTTCTTCAGCAAAAAGAGGAGGATTGGCAGCAGATGTTAGTTCAGGGCTAATCTTCCTAAAAAAAAATGATCATTTGTCTCTCTATATAATTGGTCCATACATACACACATACATAATAGAAACATACCTGCATACATAAATGTGTGTGTGAGTATATATCTATAAAATATGTGAAATTATGCTTATATACAATGAAAGTATATGGATCAACAAAGTTAACAGTTAATTCTGTGGAGTTAAGTTGATGGAGGAAGCTGAGATCATTTATGTTTTATTTTGTATAGTCTCTGCTGTTTGATAAGGAGTATGTATACATTTTATAATCAAAGAATAACAAATTTTTAATCTAAAAAAATCAACATGTACACTTATGTGCATTTTATGTGTGTGTATTATATTTTAATGCAGAGTTTGAAAAAATTAGATCTCTTATAATAAAACAAGTAATATATTAAATTTATAAAAGATGTCTTACCAGAATATTTGGCACATAATAGGTTCTCAGTAAGTGGAACCCATTAATATTTAGATATCAGTCAGTGGTCGAATTACATGACTGTTAAGGCCCTCTCCTTTTGAAACTCATATGCTATAATTTCCTTTCTTCTAGAAAAGGGATTCATAAACTTTGTGCCATGGACCTCTTTGGTAAAGACTGTGGACTCTTTCTCAGAAAGATGTTTTTAATGCTAAAATAAAACACATAAGATTTGAAAGGAAATCAGTTATATTGAAATAGAGTTAGAATGGTTTATTGCGTACATTCATAATTGAAGGAAAGGAAGATGAACATGTAATTGTTTTCCTCATCCAAGTTTAGGCCTTTTGTTCTTATGACACAAAAGGGAGAATAGCACATAAAAAAGTTGTAGCAGTTTATTTAGAACATTATTAAGTAGTAACTATAAATTTTATTTCCACAAGAAGCTCATTCTTACTCTTTTATAGACGTTTGGAGGGCCTACCAAATGTAATATTAAGCTATTGAAGAGAAATGAAAGTGCAGAAGTCTCAGAAAGCCAAAAGGTTGTGACTGGTTATACAAATGCTATTGATAAGGTAGAAGACCATTTATTCAATTTCTCTTCCCAAACTTTAACACCTGGGAAGATGATTGAGTGAAAATTAAGTATATTATTTTTGTATATAAAACTCCTAGCTTTTTCTGTGTCCTTGTACTTTTACCTTCATGCATAAAATGTTTATTCTTTTAGCCTACCCCTGGAATTGAGAAGTTTTTAGCATCTTTGAATATCTCCAAAGAAAGTGGAGTGCAGTCATCGCATTTTGAAGAGCCTCCGAGTGAAGAGCATTTGTCACCACAGTCATTTGCTATGGTTCGTAGTCTGTAGGAGCTTTTGTGCTATAGTAATTTCACTCTTGTTGGCTGTTCGTACATACCCTATACAACTGTTAAAACACTTTTCTCTCATGTAGACTAGTGTATTGCATCATTCTTGTCATCCTATGAGGAAAACCAGGTTGCCCTGGGCAGTTTAACCATCTTTTTCTTTTTTTCTCTTTAGACCATAGCTCCTGGCTTTTCAGACATTACTTCTAGGTGATTTGGTCAAAAGCTAAGCAGAGGGGCCTGCCCCATGGCCGAGTGGTTTAGTTCGCACGTTCTGCTTTGGCGGCCCGGGGTTTCACCAGTTCACATCCTGGGCGTGGACATGGCACTGCTCATCAGGCCACACTGAGGCGGCGTCCCACATGCCACAACTAGAAGGACCCACAACTAAAAATACACAACTATGTACCGGGGAGCTTTGGGGAGAAAAAGGAAAAATTTTTTTAATCTTTAAAAAAAAAAATTAAGTGGAAGGATAAGTATTATTTCTATGCCAGGATATGTGGGTAATTTTTTTTTTAACTCTAGGCTATTGATTTTCCATATTCTCTATCTGAATACAGTTATCATCTTAGTTTTTAACAACGGAACTTGTTAAAAGAAGAATTAGTAAGCTCTGTAACTCTGATGTTAACTTTTCTCCCCTTATCCCCACCATCTCCATACCAATCATTTTCAAAACAGAAGGGAACACGGATGCTTAAAGAAATTCTAAAAATTGATGGCTTTGACACTGTGGACCATAAGAACGAAATAAAACAGTTTGGTAATGAAATTTCCTCTAATAGAAGAGATGAATATGGATCTGCCTCACAGCCTAAACAAAATAAGAAATTAAGTAAGTAAGCTAAGTACTATTACTAATAACCAACATCATTTCAAAAATTCAGTTCATTTGGGTTTTTTTATCATGGGCTTTTTAAAGATAAAACTACTTTTATTTTTAAAAGAATATACTTAAGAATAATGAGTATAACTTTTATGCTTATGTCAATTATATATTAATATAACAATGTAACTAATAGATCAATAGTCCCTAAATGTCTTCTTGTGATTACTTAAATATCTGTTACAGATACTCATTGTGTAGATCCTTAGCCTGGAAAGATTTCCACATTCTAGTTTTTTTCCTCAGTAATTTAAAAATGATTATTGGGGCCGGCCCGGTGGCACAGTGGTTAAGTGCACACGTTCTGCTTTGGTGGCCCGGGGTTCGCTGGTTTGGATCCCGGGCACAGACATGGCACCACTTGTCAAGCCGTGCTGTGGCAGGCGTCCCACATAGAAAGGAGAGGAAAATGGGCACAGATGTTAGCTCAGGGCCAGTCTTCCTCAGCAAAAAGAGGAGGATTGGCAGCGGATGTTAGCTCAGGGCTAATCTCCCTCAAAATAAATAAATAAATAAAATAAAAATGATAATATAAAATAAATAATAAAATTTTTAAAAAGTAACTTTTGGGGCTGGCCCCGTGGCCGAGTGGTTAAGTTCGCGCGCTTCGCTGCAGGCGGTCCAGTGTTTCGTTGGTTCAAATCCTGGGCGCCGACATGGCACTGCTCATCAAACCACGCTGAGGCAGCATCCCACATCCCACAACTAGAAGGACCCACAACGAAGAATATACAACTATGTACCAGGGGGGAGCTTTGGGGAGAAAAAGGAAAAAATTAAAAATCCTAAAAAAAAAAAGTAACTTTTACTTTATTTCAATGTAATGAAAAAAATCATCCGGCTTAGAGTGAAGAGCTCAGAATTCAGCCCATGTTACAGAACTAACGAGCCCTTTGACTTTGGACAAGCCGCTTAGCTTTTTTCTCACTCTCTAATAGTGAGAGGTTCAGATCCTTTTGTCACTGGGGTATGTTCTTGTCCTCTTAGTGAGTTTGTTGATCATAAAGAATATGAACTTTCAGAAATTTTTAATCATCTTCTATATAAAAGTACTTAGACTTAATTTTAGAAAAACTTTTAAGAAGCATCATTTTGGAGCAACAAAAACATGCATCCATGAGTCTCAGAATGTACGATAAAATTTTGAATCCAAACCCTCCAAACTTAGGAGTTAATTGTAAACCAGCTCGAGAAAGCCTTTGCTTGTTCAAATTTTGCCTGTAACGTAACTATGTAGTCGTTAATCTCTCAAGATGTTAATTTTTGGCAGTCAGCTACTTATCATATTTTAAAGTCTTTATCATAATCATGTATCATTAATCAGTTATAGTCATCTAAAAAATCCTTATTGAATTCTTAGTAATTTTAGACAATACTAAATAGTTCTTGTGTTTACTTCCTGGGAGATTCCTCTTTTCACCTTTTAACAGTTTCCTGCTTGTATTCTCTAAAACCCTGTGATAATTGCATAGTTTGAGATACTTTTTAATATAGACGTGTGCTTTTCTCTTTTTTGGTAGCATCTTGTATGAACAAGGCTCACAGTGCTAGTGAGTACCATAGTGCTCAGTCTATGGACAATGTGTGTTGGCCTGTTCCCAGCCACATCCCTCCTGTGTCCACACCAGTAACTGAACTTTCTCGAATTTGTTCTCTTGTTGGAATGCCACAACCAGATTTCTCCTTTCTTAGAACACCACAGGTATAGTATACTAATTGTTCCATTTACATGAGTTCTTTAACACTGAGCCTAAATAAATTGACTGAAAGTCTTTGGCTAGAAATAATATAATGGGGCTGATTTTTTTTACTTTATGAACACCATAGATTTCTAATTCTCACTCTGGTTGTTCCATTTATGCGTTACCAGAGCCATTTCAAACTTTTCGGTCTCAGAAACTCCACACTTTTTGTTTCTTGAGGAAGATTAGCCCTGAGCTAACATCTGCCACCAAGCCTCCTCTTTTTGCTGAGGAAGACTGGCCCTGAGCTAACATCTGTGCCCATCTTCCTCTACTTTTTTTTATATGTGGGACGCCTGCCACAGCATGGCTTGATGAGCGGTGCCATCTCTGCACCCGGGGTCCAAACCAGTGAACCCAGGCTGCCGAAGTGGAACTTGTGAACTTAACTGCTGTACCACCAGGCCAGCCCCAGCCCCACATTTTTTTGAGGACCCACAAAGAACTTTTCTTTACTGTGTTATATCCATATTTACTGTATTAAAAATTAAAACTGAAAAATTTGAAGTATTGTTTATTAAAAATAACTTCAAAAAAATTTAATGAGAAGAGTGGTATTGCTCTACATTTTTGCAAATCTTTCCCGTCTCCAGCTTAAAAGAAGAAGCGAGATTCTCATATCTGCTTCTTACCATCAATCTCTTATGATATGTTGTTTTGGTTGAAATATATGAAAAAAATCTGGCCTCACACAGATAGATAGTTAGAAAAGGGGAGAGATTTTAATAGGCTTTTCATAAAATTGTGGATGTTCTTTGATACTATATAAGTAGCAGTATTTTCTTAAAAGTTATTTGCAACGTAGAATCTGAAACTATATGAATAAACTTTTTGTCCTCTATATACTTGTGAGAGAATGAGAGTGAAAAGGGTAAATAGCATCATTATATTATTATGAAGATAGTTCTGACCTCAAGGACCCCAGAAAGAGTCTCAGGGACCCCTTTGGGTGCCCAGACAGTGCCTTGACAACCACTGGCTACGAGAAAGACAGTTTTATCCTTTTCACTTCTAAGTTCTTGATACATTCTCACCTAAACAGAAAGTAGGATTAAACTAATAATATATAAAAATGGCTACCTTTTGAAAAGTAGAATTTTTTTAATCTTTTATGTAAAGAAAAAAAATATAGAATGTAAAGAGTTATAATTTAAATGTGAATATGTCAGAACCTCTGAGTGTTTTAGATTTTGGCCATTAATTCATATTAGCAAAGTATTGCTATTTAGAGGATGGTATAAAGGAGAGGTCAGCAAACTTTTTCTGTGAAAGGCCGGATAGAAATATTTTAGGCTTTTTGGGCCATATAGTGTCTGTCACAACTAGTCAACTCTGCAGTTATAGTGTGAAAACAGCCATAGGCAATACAGAAAAGAATGGACTTGGCTGTGTTCCAGTAAAACCTTATTTACAAAAATAAGTGGAAGGCCTAGTTCCCAACCCTTGCTAAAGAAAAAAGTTTTGCTGGCTTTCCTTTGCCTTAGGATGCTTGACCCTTCAGCTAGCTTAGAGAGCATTTTATTTTGTAAACATTAAAAGATAAAGCAACAATTCTCAAGTTTTTGCATGGCAACCCAAAACTTAAACTGATAGCCCTTTTTTGAATTCTTTTTTACAGAATGTCGGGTGAAATCATTCTACTTGTTGAGACTAAGCTTTGGGGGAGGAGGCCGACTTCCTAGATAGATAACTTCATAGACATTCATATTCTCTTTTTTAGACGATGACAGTTTGCCAGGTAAAACTATCCAATGGCTTATTGGTACATGGGCCACAGTGCCATTCTGAAAATGAGGCCAAGGAAAAAGCTGCACTTTTTGCTTTACAACAATTGGTGAGAACTGTCCATTACCTCTCTACTAAATTTGTAATTAATCTTTATGGATGCTTTTTGTTGCATTGTCTTATAACTTTTAAATACTTCCATAGGGTTCCTTAGGAGTTAATTTCCCTTTGCCTCCACCACTAATTCCAAATTATCCTCCTGCCGTACCACCTGGGACCATTCCTCCAGTTTTTCCCCAACCAACTGGTAAGATATTTTGCTCTTCTAAATATTTGTTATTGAGTTATTATTTTTAGAAAGTTCTTTTAAGAAGCATCATTTTGAGGAAACCAAAAAATTTAAGTGTCTAGGGAATGTAAGAAGGAATTGTTAGAAGTTAAGCCTGAAACCAGAGCCTACAGATTCATTTAGAAATACCATTCCTGGGGCTGGCCTGGTGGCGTAGTGGTCAAGTTCACACACTCTGCTTTGGCAGCCCAGTGTTCACAGGTTCGGATACCGTGTGCGGACCTACACACCACTCATCAAGCCATGCTGTGGCAACATCCCACATACAAAATAGAGAAAGATTGGCACAGATATTAGCTCAGCAACAATCTTCCTCAAGCAAAAGAGGAAGATTAACAACGGATGTTAGCTCAGGGCCAATCTTCCTCACCAAAAAAAAGAAAGAAACACCTTAATACCATTCCCCTCCTACAGCCTCTGGTGTGGCTGAAGTAGGACAGTTCTTTGTTCTGGACAGCCCCTTTTTCCCTAGTAGGCACAAACAGATGAATTTGGGTTTAAGTTAGATATCAAAAACACAGATGGGGGAAAAAAGACAGAGGTGAAGGGAATAAAAAGCAAGTAAGGGGCTGGCCCCGTGGCCAAGTGGTTAAGTTCGCACGCTCTGCTGCAGGCGGCCCACTGTTTCGTTGGTTTGAATCCTGGGCGCGGACATGGCACTGCTCATCAAACCACGCTGAGGCAGCGTCCCACATGCACAACTAGAAGGACCCACAATGAAGAATATACAACTATGTACCAGGGGGCTTTGGGGAGAAAAAGGAAAAAAAAAAAATCTTTAAAAAAAAAAAGAAAGCAAGTAAGGCTTTGAAGCTGTAGATGTGAAAGAAATTGCCCTTGATGAGACAGATCAAGAGTGGGGGGGTTTAAGCTTACTGTATGTTTCTTAATATTCTCTCATTGTTTTCCTCCTTCAAATGTAGTACCTGCGTTATCAAGCATGTAGTTCCTTGCTTCCTTTAGCCGGTTGGTGATTTCCTAACGTGCTGGGGGAATGGAAAGGGCACTGTGGAATCAGGACTCTCTTTTTGTCCAGGCTCTTTTATTGGCTGACTTTGAGAAAATCACATAACTTTTGGGGACTCCATTTTCTTATTTATGCTAGACTGTGTCCAGGATCTCTTTGAGACTAACGTTTTATAATTTTATCATTCTAAATCTTTCTAAATAATTCTTTTATCACTCCTTTTTCCTAATAGCAGTTGGCTTCTTCATATCCTAATCATTATAATTTTAAAATCAATAATTTATTTCAAGTTTAGAAAATTACTTTTCTGAGTCTGCTATATACCAGGTATTCTTCCAGGAGCTCTACATATCTAATCCTCACTATAAACATTAGAAAGGTTAGCAATTCTGATTAAACAAGCTGTCTCTTCAGTTTGCCTAAACTCCCTTAAACTGAATTAATAAATGATTTTAAAAGTGTAGGCCTACAGGCACAAAGAGACGAGAGAAGAAATATCAGCATATTAGAGATTTGAAAAGAGTTTCTGATGAGAAAAGCAATTGGAGAAGTCATGACTGATTTACAGAGCAGAGTTGAGCTACAGAGCAAAGTGTAGAAGAGGATACAGATGAGCTGATGAGTAGATTGTCCCTCACAATTCCCAGGAGATTCCGAACTTGGACGTCTCAGAAGCTGTCAAAGCTTCAGAGGAGGCATGGGCTGAAGAGAGGGGCACTGGTTCAAAGTCTAAATGTGGGGTGACGGAGGCCGTCTCCAAGACCTCTCTGCCCAGCTGAGCAGTTGCCTATCCAGGCCAAGACCGGAGGTTTGTTCTCCAGAGGGCTCCCTAGATATGGGGACACCAGGCACAGAAGAGAGAATGAGATACTAGGCTCAAAACGGAAATGAAGGTAAAGTTCCTTTTCCCCAGCGTGTTCCTAGATTGTAGCCAGCCATGGCCCACGTAGGAAGTTGGAGGAGGGTTCTTTTGAGAAATTCACTGAATTTCAAAAGACTGGCTCACTACCCAGTCATCCTAGAGAGAAGCCCTCAAGTCATCTGACCTGCTCCCTCCCCACACAGACACTGCTTCAAATCACAGTGTTACTGTCTTGTTCTTTAATCTGAGTAGATACTAGACTGTGAGGGATCACTGGGCATTTTAGGAAAATCGCTAAAATTAAAAGAGCCCAAAACAAAGAGAAATGAAAGTAACCTGGAAATAGAGATAATATAGGAAGTATGGAATTGAAAGACAGCTATAGTTAATATTCTTAGTGAGATAAAACAGTATTGCAGCCAAAAAATAAGAACAAGAATGTATGAAAAAAAGGATAATTGGAGAACAAGAATTAAATTGTTGAGTCTAAATTTTAAAATTCAGAAGATAAAACCCTAGCAAAGCCAAGGAAATCTCAGGAAGAAGAACAGGATAAAAGGTGGAAAATAAGAAAGAAGGGAGGCTTAGAGGAACAGTGCACAGATCAACACTTATCTAATTGGAGTGCCAGAAATAGAGACCAGAGATAATGGAAAGGACGAAAGTATCAAGGAAATAAGTAAAGTTTCTTCAGACTGAAGGACATACATCTCTAAACTGAAAGGGCCAGCAAGTGCTTAGTACAGTGAATGAAGAGAGACACAGATTGCCTTGAAATTCAGGATCCCAGTGATAAAGAGATGGTCCTAAGAGGTCAGAGAGATGGGGAAATACATGTAAAAGATCAAGAATCAGAATGATATTGCACTATTTAACAGAGGCTAGAAGCTAGAAAGCAGTTGAGCATTAAACACCTCAAAATCCTGAGACAGAATTCATTTCATCTTAGATTTCTCTGTAAAGCCAAACTATGAATCTAGCATAAGAGTAAAATAAAGACTTTTTCAGACATGCAAACTTACTTCTTATGCACCCTTTCTTAAAAAGCTATTGGATTATATGCTCCAGCAAAACAAAACAGTAGTTAAGAAAGAAAGAAAATCATGAGATTAAATCTCAAGACATCTAGTGATGAATGGAACTCCCAGAATGCCAGCTGCTCATAGGTCTAGAAAGTAACTAGTCCCAATTGGAAGAGCAGAGAGAAGTCTTGGCAGGTATGATAGTTATCTGATAGATGGGCAACATTCGGAAAAACATAAAGGATAGGTACTTAGAAGACTGGAGAGCTTTTAAAAGGTAATTGCTGGGGCCGGCCTGGTGGCGCAGCGGTTAAGTGCGCATGTTCTGCTTCTCGGCGGCCCGGCGCTCATTCACTGGTTTGGATCCCAGGTGTGGACATGGCACCACTTGGCAAGCCGTGCTGTGGTAGGCGTCCCACGTATAAAGTAGAGGAAGATGGGCATGGATGTTATCTCAGGGCCAGTCTTCCTCAGGAAAAAGAGGAGGATTGGCAGCGGATGTTAGCTCAGGGCTAATCTTCCTCAAATAAATAAATAAATAAATAAAAATAAAAGATAATTACTTTTAAAGGATAATTATTTTTAACAGAGTAAAAAAAAAAGTGTTACAAGAAAAAAACAGAGTACCCTACTTGGCTCTGCAGTGACTGTATTTACACAGTCACGTACCATAAACACTGCTTCTATATTTAAACAGATGTTGTGATATACTTAACATGAGGAGGACAGGGCAAGTAGTGAGAGGTAGTATGAAAACTGAATTTTGATGTGTCTTAATAGGAAGTCAGTAGATCTAAAAATACCAAAAGTTGAAAAATCACTAACCAGTAGTATAAGCAAATTGTTGAACAGTGTGGAAATAAACAGCTAAAACAGATAAACCTGGGTTGGAACAGGTGACTGCTATATTATGTTGAAAACCTTTTTTATTACAGTGTGTATGTAGTACTTTGATTTTTTTAAAAAACTGTAATTTGTCTAAGGTCGTAACTTACTAAGTTGCAGAACTGGCATTCAAACCCAAATCTATCTAATTCCAAAGCGCATGCTTTTGCTACTGTGCTGCTATACATTCCTTTCCCTGTATAAACAATGTTTTAGTCATAAAATTTTTATGACATAATGGATCTGATGTTTTCATATAGCTTAAGGTAGTAAGTTCACTGTAAATGGCAAAATGTAATTTGACCCATTCTTCACTTTCAAAAATGAATCTAGTAACTATATAAAAAATAATTTTAAGTAATTAGTATGTAGTTACCTAAAGGTGTACCCACAAGCTTCTCTAAAAAAGAATCTGTCAAAAATAAATAAATACATCTGTCTTATAAGAATGTATTATATATGAAAGGAATGATTGTTTTCCCCATTTATTATCGATATTTTATAGCTTGACATTTTTACCTTTTTCATGTTGATTATTGTATTTCTCTTTGTTATTGTATCGTGTTTATTAGTGTATTCAGACTTACCAAGAATCTTAAGGTTCTAACTGGAATTCTTTTGGTCTCATAGTAGGTGCTCTCCAATGTTCTAATTAAAATGTATGATATAAGTAAAAGCCAAGAGATTGGAATGCTAATCAGGAAAAAAAATTTGAGCATCAGATTGACATTTTTAAAGTTATTTTGTAGGTTTCTATTTTATGGTATGAAATAGTCCCAATGGAGGAAAACGTATTTTGTATTCAGAACAGTGATTTATTGGGGGAATTGTGAAGTTGACCTATGCATAAGATTAGCATAGCATCTTTTAAATAGATGTTAACATTATGACTGCCACCAAAGTTACTTATAGGTAGTATCAAGACCTAATTTTCTAAATCTTATTAGTGTTTTTCATATTAAAAGTTTTCTTTATCCTGGGATGTACATCTGTCATTCGTAACACAAAAATATATTATGATTCTTCTTTCTTGATTCCAAAATTTCTTAAGTGGCTTAATTTCATTTAAGCTATATCATCTTACAGGTCTGGCTGCCTTTTTATCTCTCTTAAAAGAAAGTTTGAACACAGTACGTGTCTTCTTCAGTGGCAATGTACTGGTGTCTCGATTGTCACTGTTTATTGCAGAGTTCCAAGTGGTGCTCTGGTACTGACTGCAAAAGAACCACCGGAGAGCTTGTTGACACTGCAGATTCCTGGGCGTCTCTGAGTCTGGTCTACTAGGTATGGCCCTGCCCAGGCCCTGTATTTCACAAGCTCCCCAGGTGATTCAGACACACAAATCAGGTTTGAGAACCACTAGTTCAACAAGCTTTTAAGAAGAAACAAAATTTAAATTTTAAAAAAATCCTTGAATTACAAATATTAGAATAGGGCAAAGAAAGATTCCACATGTCGTATGAAAATGATGAGGTTTCAATATTTGAACTTTTTTGTAGGCTGGGATCACTACGGAAGCAACTTAGCACTGGGGGCAGGTGAGTGAGATCCTTAAGATTTCTCTCTTTGTGCCCTGGCTTTTCTCCCTCAAGGGACAGTTTCATGACTTTTTATTATTTTTTTAAACAGTATTAAAAATTCCTAAAGCTCATATCAGCATAAGGAACTAGTGGCCTTTGTAGGCCAGACAGCATAACGATAAGCTGGCTTCTGTGGCTAGTTCACAGTCCTAAGGGGGGCTCCTGAGGTTGAATGCTGTAAGCAAGATTAATTGTAAGTTAAGCGTTTGCCCTTTGCCAAAGCGAACAAAGGGTAACAGAAGGTCGTCTTCAATTTCAGGGCTTTGATGACACCATTTTACTAAAAGAGGAATTTTCCATGATTTTTAACAGCTAATATAATGCCTCCGTCGTCTCATCTCTTTGGCTCGATGCCGTGGGGACCGCCAGTGCCAGCGCCTGGAAAGCCTTTCCAGCACACTTCGTACCCCGGGGCCGTGCCCATGGCTGGGGGAATGCGAGGTGGTGCGCATAATCAGTTCATCCCTCTACAGGTGAGACGTGGAAAGAGAATTATTTTAAGAGAATTGATTTTTTTAATGCTCAAAGACTATTGATAAAAATTTGTTTATTCAATAATTACTTATTCAGTGCCAGCTAGAAGCCTGAGACTGGGTCTGAGTGCTGAGCATAGGTTATAACCAGTAGTGACCAGTCTGACCTCATCCCTGCTGTCTGAGTTTGTGTTCTAATGAATAATAATTA
Source organism: Equus przewalskii (assembly GCF_037783145.1). NCBI lineage: Eukaryota > Metazoa > Chordata > Mammalia > Perissodactyla > Equidae > Equus > Equus przewalskii. The sequence goes on along the minus strand of NC_091845.1, from coordinate 77,920,532 downwards.
TCACAGCGAGTAATAATATCCTTTTCTAACGCAAAGTGATTTAAAATCAGGAATATAAACTTTCTTTATATTTAAGTTGTGGAGAATTTTTAAATATTTTATTCATAACTAAATTCCTTGAATTTCTGAAGTCCATTTTGGAAATTATAAGTGGAAGTCACAAGTGACCAGTGGTTGACAAACATGAACAGCGTGGTTTGTGCTATTTTCTGATGCTAGCTTTTTTTGCCTACATTGTTGCTACATTGATGCTTTTATTCCTTAAAGGTTACTAAAAAAAGGATTGCAAACAAAAAGAACTTTGAGAATAAGGAGGCCCAGAGTTCTCAAGCCACCCCACTTCAGACTAGCCAACCAGGTTCTTCCAGTGTCACCAAAGTGATTCCGCAGGGGAGTTCATCAGCTTCCTTAAAGTCCTCTCAGATTACTCAACCCGCACCTTCTTTTCAAGTTGAAGCTGCCCCCCAGGGCCATAGTGTGTCTCACCATAAGTCAACACCAAGCTCTTCTTCAAGAAGAAAATCAAGAAAATTGGCTGTCAATTTTGGCGTTTCTAAACCTTCTGAATAAATTTGGTACTTGGAATTAAGTTAATTTCTTTCTTTTCCACACACCTTTTTATAAATCCACATCTATCTCTCACAAAAAATTAGAATGTGCTGTTTTAAAATAATATGTTTCAATTGAAAATTTTTAATTTTTTGTCAGGCACTTTTCATGCTGTTTATATCAAATTGTGCATCTTCAGTATGTGCAGTTTGTTTTACATCAATTATACCTCAATAAAGCTGTAAAAAAAAAAGAGAGACTAAATTAAACCTTGTGTCAAAATAATATCAGTGGACTAAAATGTGCCAATCTAATCAGTGGCCTCATCATTAGAAGCATCCTGAACTATGAATTAGACATCATATTGCAATACTAATAAATATTTTTTACACTATCATTGAGGGATAATTAAATGGAGCATGAAAATTGGGCCTCAAGTATAATTTACTGAAAGTGGATTTTATTTCTCTTTTTAATGATGGAACAGAATTGTCAGGAGAATGGCTTTTATGTGTGAGTGTGTTAACTTGTGTTTTATTGTCTGCCAGGGTCCTTGCGCCCTGCTGGGTGATCACATTGGTGTGGTGCTGCCAGTTCTGCTTTATCCTAAATTTGTACCAAAGCAACTTTAGAATACTGAGCAGGATATTTCATTTAACTGCTTACCACTATAAATAGCAATCTAGATTTGAGTAAGTAATTAGAGTTTTTTAGATTATTCGAGAACCAGCATTAGTAATTTCTAATAAAATTCTTTCAAAATCTACAGGGTACAATGATTACAAATTAATCTTCTAATGAAATAAAGTTCAAAATATTAATCATGTTGTTAATTAAAATAAATTGTATTATTCTTTTATATAGCTTTTTACCTGCTTACTTAAATATGTGAGAGCTCCATTATTGCTCCATGTGTAGCGCTTCCTAGAACGGATGAAATTCTAAATTTTTTTTAAATTCCAAGGTGTGGTTTAATACAGGTACAATCAGTTTGTGATGTACATTATTTACATGACAAATGCCTGTCTCATTCTGTTTCCATATTTTTAGCTTTATGCTGAACTGTCTGGTGACTCTGGCATTTTGTCTTTGCATGTTATATGTGGGTGTGTATTGTTCAAGCTGTGGCTGTTGAAATTATTTTAGAATTTATGAAAATTTCTCAGTGGTACCTGGGCCTGAGTTTTTATATATATATATTTATCCTTTAGTTTTTGTGATATGCTTATATTTTTAAGGAAGTAATTTATCATACTTTTTTAAAAGTAGAAACCGTAATCTTTATATGCAGTTGCTCATTGTGTCCAGTTTCATTTAGCTTATTGAAAACTCTGCCATGAGTCTTTGAGTAGTTTGTTTTTTAAAATGCTGCTTTGAACTAAGTGGATTCCTTTCTCTAACTGCTGACTTCAGAGTTTCTCTAAATGTTAAGAGGGTATTTGTATATTAGTAGTGCCTTTAGTATGAGATAAATGTTCATTATCTGTCATTTATTATAGTCATGTGAGTTTCTGTGATTTTATTTTCTGTTGATTTCCTGGATTCACGTGTTCATCGGTTCCCAACATTTGCTTGTTGAGAATGTTTATCTGTAGTGGGATCTTCGATAATGAGGCTCAAGTAATTCAGTGTTTGTCCTTATTTCCGCACAAACTCTCTACTTGTTTTTAAAGGAAACATCTATTATGGGAATACAATACCAAAAAGTTAAATTGTGACAGTGATGTTCCATTAACCTCTTACTACTTCAAAATGTGTAATATCTCTCAGCATATAACTGTGCAAACTCCAGCATTCAAGAATTGCCTCGCTCCTGTGTCACCACTCTAGGAACAGGGTACAGCCGGCATCTTTTTAGAGCACAGAGGAAGGAGCACACGCCATCTTCTGAATACTCCAAGAAAAATTTCAGTAAGCATAGTGCCACTGAGCCCATAAGGATATTTCCTCAGTGTTTGAGCAAAGCAAGCTGACAGTTGTGTGTGGATAGGCAGTAAAAGTGTTTTCTCTTCATTCCTTCTTCTCTTTCTTTTAAACTATTATTCCAAAGATCAAAATTGAAGAAGGGTTAAAATAGGAGACAGCTCCAGAATGACTAGATGGTGATGGGGCATTTATCTGTATTCTTTCCCCCTTGCAGACTTTTTCCAAATGCAGGCCTAAGATCCACAGCTGATGGGCCCTCCCTCCAGTTTTTGTCTCGTGATAATCTTGAGGAGACTGGATCCACTGATAGTTTAGGGAACTTGCAGTTTTCCCCTTTTGGCTGAGGCAGACTCAGACCGCCCCGGAGTTTAGAAACAGGCCCATTCAACTGTTGAATCTGCTGAGGACTTGCTCTGAAAACTGCGGGCTGTACAGAGCACAGAAGAGCAGATTCCCCACATTGCTTCATGTTTCCACATAACTACAGCAATGAAATCTAAATATCCTTGTTCAATAATTTTTTTCTCTTTTTTGAGCATCTCAAGTGAATTTTACAGATTGATCCTTCCAGTCTCATTCTTCCTTTTCACGATTTCCTACATTACCCGATCATTACCTGTTTTATAATTTGACAGAATGTATTAATTGATTTAAACATCACGTAGACTAAAGTCTTAAACATCTGAGACTCAGTTTCAATAAAAATTAATTGCACCTCTATGTGTACCTTAGTTTCACCTTAAGACTTTCCTTCCTTTTCTGAGGATTAAGTAGTTCTTTGAGAACTAAAAAGATAAGCAGCTCTTTTTTCCCCCTTTGTGGGAGGGATGGAGAACTCTAGATGCAGGTTTTCGTTGTTTATTTCCTTTTCTGTGATCAGATATTTGCCTTGGTTTTAGATTGATATTTCCAGCTAATCTAGATTCTTGGCTTTGGGGCAGGGGGTGGGGACGAGGGAGGTGGTTGGCAGAAGGAAACCGCTTAACTAAGACGTACCAACTCACTGCTTTTGCAGACTGTATCTTCCCAGCTCAAGGAAATAAATGAGCTGCATTCACGTTCATTCACGTTTTAATCATAGTAAGTCATACATTTTCATAGTGATCTGATTTTTACCTTTCATAGAACTGTCCAGATCTCCATTGAAGTTAGTTCTAACATGCTTCTTCTCATTGTTCAGAGCATCTTTTTTAAAGCAACTGTGTACAATTCCCCGGCTTTTTGAGCTTGCTATATTTTTTAGTACCATCTTGCTTTTAAATTGTGTTTTTACTGTAGAGGAGAATTAATTTATTGGAGAGAAGTTATTGTGACAGACATTCTCTACCTTTTAAAAAAAATAAATCACAGAAGTTCCCTTATATGCACATTTTGTAGACTTTGTCAGTGAAACAGTGTTTTTTGCAGGAGGTTTCTTTCCTTGACAGGATAAAGCTTACAATTCCAGAAATGGATATTTTTCAGACTGACCTAGTTCATATTTCCGTCAGACCTCTCCATCTTCTGCCAGGGAGCAGTTAGAGACAGTGTTGAAACAGACAGCAGCAGGGCCGAGCCGACAGGCGGCAGAAGTGTCGCTGCTGCCATACTGAGGGAACAGCCCAGACATCGCTGATCCTTCCTTTAGAGAGAGAAAACGCGTGTATAGAACAGTTTCAGGAGTTCAGAATAGCAGCCCTCCATAGCTGTGTGTGTGTGTCTGTGTGTGTGTGTGTGTGAGTGAACCGACAGTGATGCCTTGCTCAGTCAGTGCATTCAGCCATCTTAAGTGCAATTTGTGACGGAGACTCTGGTTTCCAAAAAGTTTTACATAGTCAAACCTGTAAATACTATTTTTTTTCACCAGTGCACCCATTGCTATTGATATTTCAGCAATTGGTGTACTATTAAATTATCGAGGCCAAATAATTAAGTTTCTCTAGATGTTTTAGTAATTTAAAGCCAAATTCTCATGCCATTTCTCATGAAGTAAGAGGAGTGAGAATTTGGTCCACGGTTTGCTCTAAGTTATTTTATTCTTTTCTTTCCCTTAGAGTTAAGGGGCTTTTTTGTTTGTTTGGGGTTGTTTTGTTTTGCCTCAAGTCTCTGACATTTTCTTTTGCCTGTACCCAATTACTTCTTTGAGTGTGCTCATCTGTTTTGATATGAGTAATAATGTGCTGTATCATCAGTGTTCATTTCATTCATTTAAACAATATAATTAAGTACCATTCATACGTATATATCACTTCATTTCTTTTATCACAATGATTTTATAAATAACTGGAATTTTTCATTAAATCTTATACAGAGCAGTATTTTATTAAAGATTTAAAAGGGAAGACTTTTATGTGCTCATTTTGTAGTTTTTCTTTTTTAAATATCTTCACATTGTCTGCAATTAAAGTGTTTTAAACTTGGATTGGAATGGACTCCGAATGTATTTTTGTGTTAAGTTGTACATTTTTAGATTTCTAGCATGAAGTTAGCCTCAAAATGTTGTACAAAAAGATTTTAAAATTTAAGAGTCACTGAAAGAATTTAAACATTTCTGCATGTTAAATGCTGTCTGGATTTTAATTAAACACTTGAGAATGATTTCATACGCTGTTTGCTCTTTTGTGTTTCTGTTAATAGCAAAGTAGAAACATTACGCTATTCTCTTAAACCCCATACCCTTTTATATCAACATTTAGAATCTGTGTCATTTGGAGCAAACTGAGACAGCATGATTGGTGGGCAAAGTCTGCATTGTAGACTCACGTGGCCGCTGTTCGGAACCAGCTCTACTCCTTAGAATTGTAAACAAGTCATCATCACATTAGCACTGGCAAGTTCTGTAAGGTCTAAGCTTCATTTCATCTCCTAAAGAAATAAAACAACACCCCTTGTGATGTTAATGTATGTATGTATAAAGAACATTAAAATCCCTGTGGTTGGGGCTGGCCCCGTGGCCTAGTGGTTAAGTTCGCGCGCTCAGCTGCAGGCGGCCCAGTGTTTCGTTGATTCGAATCCTGGGCACGGACATGGCACTGCTCATCAAACCACGCTGAGGCGGTGTCCCACATCCCACAACTAGAAGGACCCACAACGAACAATATACAACTATGTACCAGGGGGCTTTGGGAGAGAAAAAGGAAAAAAATAAAATCTTAAAAAAAAAAAAAATTGCTGTGGATGGCTAGATGGGTGGATAGGTAATGAAGCACGTATAGTAAGAGGGTAATGGTGGAATGTAGGTGGTGGGTGTACGGGTGTTCACTGTATAATATTTTAAACTTTGTTATCTATTAGAAGGTTTTCATAATGAAATGTTGGAAAAAAGAAAAAAAATCCCCTTAAAGGTGTCTGGTGCTGTCAGTGGAGATCAGCCAAGATCTTCAGCGCTCGGTCTTGTTCTGCTCGGTCTTTAGAGAAGCAGATAGGCCTAGGGAGGGAAACAGCGGGGAGTGGCAGAGCGTGCCAAGTTTCAGAGCGACTCGTTGAGGGAAAAAGGCAAGTTTCAGAATGATGCATAAAACATGACGCCATTTATATAAAATAAAAACAAAAAGTTTAAATACTTGTATGTGCAGATAGTGTGTGCAGTATCAAAAAAGGCTGGAAGGATACACACCATATGCTCACAGCATTTATCTCTAGGAGATGGTCAAAACGATTTTACTCTTACCTGTTATGATTTAAAAGTTTGTAGGAAATGTAGCATGTATTACTTGTATAATTAAAAATTAATTTAAAAAGAGAAAGTAAGTTAGAACGTTGGTTTCGGAACCTAGAAGACCTCTTTTGAATTCCAGCTCATCTACATACCATATGTTTGGGCTAGTTAACCTCTTTGTGTCCTAATTTCCTCATTTGTGAAGTGAGTTAATAGTATTTTTATATTATTATTAATGTTTTGAAGATTGAGAGTGTTATATAAAGTGATTGGTACCTAGTGGATATCCCATAAGTAGTAACTGCTGTTATTACTGAGCCTTGTGCCCGAAACTTCAGTGATGTATTCACGGAGATGTAAATAATCACGTGACCTGTGACTGTGAGCAATACAATTGTAAAGCCCTGCAACCGGCATAATGGAGAACTTCATAGAGCGTTGCCTGACAAGAGCTGTGGCCCTTTGTAGAACAAAGCAGCTAACCCAGGGCAACCTACTAGGGAGGGAGCTTGGGAACAAATACTTTGACCTCCTTTTTTCCTCCCTCCAGTATCCTGCCAGTGCCTTCTGTTGGCCAAACCCAACTGAGTAAACTTTGGGCAAGGGAGCCTTTTGATGGAGTCCATGCAGACCAGCCTCCCAAGGCACAGACCAGAATGGAGAAGAATGGAGAGTGAATCTGGAAGGGTAAACAGAAGATGTACAGTATAGAATTAATACATTGGGTCAACGGTGGGGTTTTATATGGTTATAATAATGGAAACACCAAATAGGGATCTAAACAAAATCATGTTATAACTGTATTAGGAAGATGGAAAGGGTGCACATATATGGTGGTGGTGGAGGGAAATGTGTGTGTACTCTTCCGTGGTGAAAATCAATAGCTCATGCCCATTACTGAAAAAACAAAGTATGTTTCTTATAAAAGGAAATACAAAAAGAAGATTTCATGTGACTGCCTAAAATAAAACAAAATAAAACAAAAAAGGAATTGACCAAGAAGACCTCTTGTCCTTCTGAGTCCTAACATATTATTTTCTGGGCCATAGGTAGAAAATGGTACATTTGACTAGTGAAACCTCTACCTCAAGAATGACTCAGAGATTAAAAATCTATAAGTTAGATGTTCTAATAGTCTCAAAATAGCGCTCCACAAATTGCTTCTTAAGTAGAAAGGGGGAAAAGATCCCTTCATAGTGTGGAGATCTGGCTGTCACTATCTGAAGCAAGTGGTCAAGCTTGGCAACAGTTGCCAGCAGCGGCAGGGAAGGACTGACATTCCATGCTTCTTGACGTGATGCAGAGAGGAAGGACATGACACCTCGAGTGTGGTGTTCTTGCCAAAAAGACTTGTCCTGCGTCTAGTAAAGGGAAGCAGACAAATGTGGGATTTATGGCACAAATCCAGGCCAGACAACTCACCTGTTCTCATCAAAGGGAGCTTAGAGGCAGACGGGACTGAGCGATTCAAGAAACCTAACAGTTACATACAATGCGTGAACCTTGATTGGATCGAGGTTAGGAAAAAAATAACATTTACAAGACATTTTATGGAACAATGGGCAACTGAGAACGGATGGTATTTTAAGTTAGCGTCAGTTTTCTCAAGTGTGGCAATTATGTTGTAATTATGCAAGAGCTGTTCTTATTCTCGGAAGATGCACGCTGAAGTGTTTAGGAGTGAAGGGTCATCTCTCTGCCGCCCACTTTCAGATGGTCTGCCATAAAGGAAGTGTAGAAAAAGATGGAGGGAGTGTGATAAGATGTCAACATCAGCCCTTTAGCTGAGGAGGAGTCAAGTATGAAAACTTGAATACTCCTCTTTCAACTTTTCTGCAGGTTCAAAATAAAAAAATTTTTTTAAAAAAAGGAGGGAGGTGGAGCAAAATGGCCAGGTGAGCAAAATAAAAAAAATTTTTTTTGATTAAGTGTTTCTGAGGAGGGACAAATGTGGGCATGGGTGGGCTGCTGTTTTTCACGATAAGCCTTGTTGAGTATTTGACTTTAAACCACATACGTGTTTAACGTTGATAAGACTAAAAACTAATAAAATTAGTCAAGGCTAATAGGAGCAACATTACAGTTTTGTAATGTAATGTATACTTTATTGTATAATAATTAAATCAGTTATTTGGAAATTAGTACTTTTTAAATTTGGCAGCTGAGTCTCAGGGCTGGAACTTACCTTGGAGAACCTCTCAGCCTGCCTCTCCACTGTAGCGATGAAGACAGGGAGGCTCGGGAGTTCAGTGACTATTCCCAAGGTCAGAGCCAGGGCCCCGCACTTCTGTTCCAATCATCTTTCTTTGTGTACCATGAATCGTCCATCTTCTATTGTATAACACTGCTGCGTAGTGAGTAAACAACTGTTCAGTGATTTGTGCCGTCTCCTAGGATGATAACAACCATGGGTGAAAAGGGAGGAAGAAGGGGAAACAGGAAGCTAAAAAGACCATAGTTGGTTATTGGCTGTTCAGGGAAATCGAGACTGACGTTGCAGAGTGGTTACTCTCAGGCAATAAAGAATTCATTCTGCCAAACTGTAGAGTTTCATCCGATCACACTGTCGCTGGCTATTAAAGTTGATAATTGATACTAAGAAGCTTGTAAGCCTTTGGCTCCCAACATTTGGCCCAGCTGTCGAAAGTCGGCTCAGTCAAGACTGACAAAGAAGCTTTGTTGCTGCTGGTGGTGATCACCGAGATTTTCAGACACTTCTTGGAATTTGGGATACTTGGCTTGCTTAAAAAAATACCTAAGTAATTCCCTTGCCAAGTTTTAAGATTCCAAACAATAAGAAAAGTGGGTTTGACAATGTATATTTTATTTATTTCCCCTATATTTTATAATAAAAAATTTCCAAACACACATAAAAGGTAAAAAAGATTTCAGTGAACATGCATATAGATACCACCTAAATGCTACCATTAATACTTTACTATTCTTACTTTATCATATATCTATCCATCTATGCACTTCTCTTCCCACTTAAGAATCCATCTTATTTTTTTATGCATTTCAAAGTAAATTTCAGACATCAGTATACTTTTCCCCAAACACTTCAGCATGCCTATTGTCTACACAAATAATCCATAAATCAAAATTAGAGTGAGTTTATTATGAGCCAGGTTTGAGGACTATAGCATGGGGCCTTCCTTCCCCAAGGAAGGAAGCACACCGAAGGAGGGGCGTGTACAGAGTGGTTATATACCGTCTCAGAACAAAGAATATCCATCACATATGCCAGGAATATCTCTTTTACTACCATCCCAAGATACTTAGCTGGCACAGCAGGTTGGTGGTCAGCAGGTCAGTGGTCACAAGGTGAACGCAACAGGTACGTAATTAATCCGTAATTTCCAGGAAGAGAGGCTTTTCCTTAAAGAAACGCCAATATGGGGGAAGCTGCATCCTTATCTTTAAGGGCATCGTTCTTGTCTTTGGGCCATAGTAACTGTTTAAAGCAGATGTACAAGGCACGCTCAACAGGACATGTCAGGCCCTTTTGGAATAACAAGTTCAGGCCAAATTAGTTTTACACCAAATGGCTTCCTCATATACTCCAAGATATCCCATTGCTTTTCATTTACTTATCAATACCATTAACTAGAATTCATTATTTTTATGGTTCTTTTTTGTTTCTTTAGAGGTAAAATTTACGTAAAGTGAAATACACAGATCTTAAGTGTACCATTCCATGAGGTCCAGCAGATATATACACACGTGCAACCTGAATCGTTACCAAGACACAGAACATGAACATCACACACAAATAATTCCCAATAATCGCTACACTCAACTGCCCAGAGGCAGTATTCTGAAATTGTTTCACCAAAAGTTAATTTTGCCAGTTCTAGAATTTCATACTAATGGAAAAATACAGTATGTACTCTTTTTGCAAGGTTTCTTTTACTCAATAGAATGTTTTGGGATTCATTCATGTTGTTGTGTGTGTCAATAGTTTGCTTCTCTTTATTTCTGAGTAGTCGTCCATTGTGTGAAGAACGTGGCTCGTGGTCTATTCTCCAACTGATGAACAGCTGAGCTCTTTCCAGTCGGGGTTCATGAATAAAGCGGATAGTACGTCTTTTTGTGGACAGTTGTTTTCATTTATCATGGGTAAATACCTAGAAAGGGAATGTGTGGGTCAGAGGATATGCATATGTTTAGTTCCAAAAGAAATTGTAGGGCTGGCCTGGTGGCCAAGTGGTTAAGTTTATGCTCTCTGCTTTGGCGGCCCAGGGTTTCGCCGGTTTGGATCTTGGGCGCGCACATGGCATCGCTCATCAAGCCATGCTGAGGTGGCGTCCCACATGCCACAACCAGGGGCACTCACAACTAGAATATACCGCTATGTACCGGGGGGCTTTGGGAAGAAGAAAAAAAAAAGAAATTGTCAGGCTTTTGCAAAGTGTTTGTACCATCTTACACTCCCACCAACAAGGTATGAGAATTCAGGGTACTTTACATGTTCACCAACATGTGTCTTGTTAATCTTTAATTTTAGTCATTCTGTTGGTGCATATTTTGTATTTTTTGATAAATGCACTTAATACAATCAAAGTCAGTTTATTTTTAGAAAAAATGGGGTACCCACACTGAGAGAAGTTGATAAGACTGTTTTCTTGTACTCACAAGAAATTAGGATACTTTAAAACATGTACATGCAGTCTGTCTTTTTTTTAGACCCTGTGATTTTATTTTTTGCCTTGTAGGCTTTTTTATTTTGGTAAAATACACATAACGAAACTTACCGTTTTAACAATTTTAAAGTGTCTAATACAGAGGCATTAAGTATATTCATGATGTGGTGTACCGTCACTACTGTCTAGTTGCAGAAATTTTTCATCCCCAAATGGAAACCCTCCCTTGTCACTCCCCGGTTTCCTTCCTCCTAGGCCCTGGCAACCACAAATCTGATTTTTGTCTCTATGGATTATCCAATTCTGGAAACTTCATGTAAATGAAATAATGCAATCTATGACTGTCTTATGATTATATGATGATAGGTATGATCATAGATTCTTTGGAAGACAGGACAAAACACAAAGACACTTGGGATAGATGAAAGGCATCACTGTTTTTACAGCTCCAGATGAGAGAAGGCTGCTTTGCAAGGCCCCTGGAGGACTGCACCTGGGAGCAGGGTAACAACAAGCTGGGACTGCAGGGGGCAGCTTATGGTGACAGCAGGGTGGCATTAGCTAGGTTTTGTAAACTCCCTGAGAACTGGGGATTTTGAATAATTCTGTGAGTCCAAGGAAGAAGAGGTCTCCCCTGGGCGTTAGGGATCTGAGGCCTCTGGCAGTTGGGAATGTTGCATTTTAAGCCAGAAGTGTCAGAACCTGAAAGGGAAGTAGGTGGGGTGGACGTTTAGCAAACTGCCCACGAAGAGGGGAAGGGGAAATGAGAATTTCAACCATGACTTCAAAACTGAGTCAAGACAGTACTTGTGAAATACTCTATTACAGTGGCCCTTTGTATCAGGCTTTGTTCACTCAGCATAGTGTTTTCAGAGTTCACGCATGTTGCAGCGTGTGTCAGTACTTCATTCTTTATTACAGCTGAATAATCTTCCATTGTATACATACACCACATTTTGTTTATTCATTCATCCATTTAATGGACATTTGGATTTTTCCACCTAATGGCTGTTACAAATAGTACTGATATAAACACTCAAGTACAAATTTTTATTTGAACATCTTTTTTCAGTTCTTTAAAGTGTATGATGCATAGGAGTGAAATTGCTGGGTGATATTTAAGTCGTTGAGGACCTGCCAATGGTTTCCCACAGCAGCTGCACCATTTTACACTTCCACCAGCAATGACAAAGCTTCCAATTTCTCTACATTCTTACCAATACTTGTTACTTTTTTTTTTTTATTATTATGGCCATCCTAGTGGGTATGAAATGGTAACTCATTGTGGGTTGGATTTGCATTTCCCGAATGGCTAATAATGTTGAGCACCTTTTCATGTACTTATTGGCCATTTGTATATCTTCTTTTGAGAGATGTCTGTTCATGTCCTTTGCCCATTCTTAAATTGGGTTTTTTGTCTTTTTGCATGAAGTCTATTTTAAATCCAGAAAGCAACATTCTTTTTTTTTTTTTCCTGAGGAAGATTAGCCCTGAGTTAATATCCATCACCAATCTTCCTCTTTTTGCTGAGGAAGATTGGCCTGAGCTAACATTGGTGCCCATCTTCCTCTATTTTATATGTGGGACACCTGCCACAGTGTGGCTTGCTAAATGGTGCATATGTCCGCGCCCACGAATCGAACCAGCGAACCTTGGGCTGCCAAAGCAGAGCACGCAAACTTAACTGCTGTGCCACCAGGTGAGCCCAGCAACCTTCTTTTTCCAAATAATTTCCTCTTATTTTCGACATTTGTAATTTTAATTTAATAGGAGATTAAGGTTTGCTTATTCAAACCTGTGATATTTTTAAAAACATGGTTAAACAAAAAGCATGCATTGTTTACATGAAAAGATCAACTTTTCAGGTGCCACTATTCTGGGTTTCAGAAAAGAACTGAATATCCTGATTAAGAGGAATTAGGGGGCCACTCTGCTTTGGCAGCCCAGGGTGTCACCGGTTTGGATCCTTGGTGCAGACATGGCACTGCTCATCAGGCCATGCTGAGGTGGCATCCCACATAGAACAACCAGAAGGACCTGCAACTAGAATACAAAGGAGTGCGTACATAAGGTGAGTCGGATGTTGCTGTGATGGAAATGTTTGTAAGGCCCTGTGGGGCACAGCAAAGAGAGTGTTCAAATCTATCAGGAAAGGCATCATAACAAAGGTGCAAATGTGCTGAGCATTTCCCCCCAACGCCTCATTTTAAAACCTTGCAAACCTACAGACAAGCTGCAAGGATAGTATAATGAACATCGACATTCCCAGCATCCAGGTTCACCAGTTGTTGACTTTTTTTGCCACATTTACATTTTTTCTCTCTTTCTCTCTTCCTCCCTCTTTTGGATCCTTTACCTTGAAATACTTAAACATCTATTTCCTGGGAACAAGGACTCCTACAGAAGCACAGGTTATCACAATAAGGAATTTTAACCTGGATACAATTCTATAGCTAATATACAGGTCGGATTCAAATTTCCCCAGTATTATAACTGCTTTTCTTTTTCCAATCTAAGATCCAATAAGAATTATGCATTGAATTTAGTTGTCATGTCTTTTTAATTGCCCTTAATCTACATTAAATTCTCAGCCCTTTTTGTTTTCTGTCTTTCATAACATTGATATTTTTGAAGGTTCCAGGCCAGTTGTGATCCAGAATGTATTTCAGTCTGGATTTGTCCAATGTTTTCTCACAATTAGATGCAGGTTAGACATTTGGGGCAGGAGTCTAACCCCGGTGACGTTGACCAGGCATTGGCAAACAGTGGTAGGTACGGTTGGGATTCGTACTCAGAAGAGCGTAAGCAGGAAAATAGACACCTAATAACTGACATTTGGCAAATGGGGAGAACTGAACTCTGTCCACGACCATCCCCACTCCCAGTCAAATAAATAGAAAGTCTGGTTAACACTTAACAACAGCAACTGAAAAATATTTAATATACCATGCTTGAAACCAAGAAAGGTAAATCTCAATGCACTCAAAGTTAGAGCGGTACACTGCTGCTACAGGTGGAAAAAGTTACACATAAGAAACCGGGAGTGTTGTGTTGGGAGACAATTCTCTATGGCATTTCTACATGTCTCGTGACAATTTTTATCCTAGACTGTCTTTTCAAGGATGTTTGTACAGCAGACAGCCCTGGAAACTAGAGATAGTGTCTTCCTCTGGATCGGACGACAGATTTGTTTCCTGACAAGGATAATAAAGATGATGTCATCCTTAGGGGCAAAGGTTGGGCACATTTGCCAGCAGCCCCTTCAAAAGATTGGGGGGTTTCTAAGCTCAGTTCTTCCCAGCTGTGACGCAGACTCAGCTTGTGCATAGCATCCACCTGAGCCCTGGGAGTAAGAAGAACCAATGTACGCATAAGCTCATGCTGCTCACTGTGCCTAAAGCCATTCGGATATGTCTCCTTAGTGGCTGAACACGTGGAAGTGTGGCGAGCTAACATAAAGCTGCAGTAGTCACTGCTGCTCAGGGACTGCTGGACTGCTAGACACTATGCCACCCACCACCAAGTGCAGAGTTGGAATTCACAATACTCACAGATGGTGGGGACCCCAACATGAGAAATTAACATAGAAACTCATCTGATGCCAATGAAATTTTCTAGGCCCTGGCAGAGACAAACGTGAAAGTGCTCTATAGGAGTGCTTCCATAACCCAAAATACAAAGAATTTCCATGGAAGAGAACCTCATCACATACCATTTCATAATTTATAAAACGAGAAACCACCGAAGAAGATGTACCACTGTGAGGGTGAGGGAGCACATAGCAACTGGGAGCATTTGCATTCCAAGAGCTAGAGATAATAGAACAATCTGAAAGAGACTTTAAAACAAGTATGTTTAAAATAGTCAAATAGGCAAGGCAAGGAGAAGACAGTGCAAGGCAAGAATAATGCAGAAAAATAATAATAAGTTAAAAAAGTAGCAATCCTACAAAATAAAAAAATATAGTCAAGGTAAAAACTTAGTGGTTAAATCAAAGAGACATAGCCCAAGAGAGAATAATTAGAGTGGAAAACCGCTGAGGAAGTTACCCATAATGCAGCACAAAGTGACAAAGGAATTGAAAAGAAAATAAGAGATGTTAGGAGATATGAAGAAAGGAATGAAAAAATAAAACACACTTAAAGGTAAGAAAAGATACATGTGTTTACTTATTTGTGCAAAATGAAATATAGAAAGAATAAACCCAAGACCAGTGAGGCGGATTACCTGCGGGGGTGGGTGGGAATGGTGTGGAAGGAGTAGAAGGAGGGGGCAGGCCAACGACACTCTCTGAGTGTACCTTTTTCAGCAGTTCTGATTTTTGGACCCATGTTAATGTTTTACACCCTCAAAAAAAAGAAAATCAATAAGCCTGAGGGAGAAAACCCAAAATGAAATACAAACAGAAATAAACTGAACCATATTTCAAACGAATAATGCAACCACACTGGGAAGAGGGAAAAAATAATTAATCCAAGTAGCCTTTACCGATCTGACCACAGGCTAAGTAAATATTGACCTCTAGAGAATAGACTTCTATTCACGCAAGCGTGGGTTTACAATTCTGAAACGAATTTATTTGTATTCTTGGACTGATTGAATTAGTAAATATATACAGATGGCAGAAGCAAGGTTTCTCATGGGCAGAGAAGAAGGGAGTTACGAATACAGAAAGGAGGAAAGATTGAGTGAATCCCGTGGTGTTGGAATGAAATTGGAGGTATAGGTATGAACTCATGGTTTTTAAAATAGAGATAGATACATAGATGATAGATAGATGGACAGATAGATGATAGATGGATAGACAGATAGATAGATGTAGAAATAGATACATAAGTGAGTATAATACCTAGATGAAATGATACTCCAGCAGCAATTAGCATATCCAGCACACAGATTTTGGTTTCTAAATGACATTCTCCACATAAAGGAGCCAGAGCCTCTGGGAGAAATGGCTAATTCCAAAACTGGGGTAGGGTAGGTCAAGATGGGCCTGGAACATCTTGCTGTGCCAGAAAGTGAGGAAGTACTCATATAATAATAGGAGCACATGGAAAGAACAGAAAGACCAGCGTGGAGAGGCTCCCACTGACCAATTCCGGGACAATCTGACCATCAAAATAAGGAAGACAATAAATTATAATTCATTGACTATAATAAGAACCCATGAGTCATTATTTGTATAAACAAACAAATGAGAAGAAGGGATATTTTTCCTACCATAGAAAGGTAACTAATAAATGTAGAAAGAATGATGGGGGCCAGCCCAGTGGCGTGTTTAGTGGCTAAGTTTGTGCACTCTGCTTTGGCAGCCCAGGGTTCACTGGTTCAGATCCTGGGTGCAGACCTACACACTGCTCATCAAGCCATGCTGTGGTGGCATCCCACATACAAAATAGAGGAAGATTGGCACAGATGTTAGCTCAGGGCCAATCTTCCTCACCAAAAAAAGAAAGAAAGATGAAATGGGGGGGGAATCACCATTTGGCAATTATCTTAATAACTGATTAAGGCAAGAATCATTGATGGATGCTAAAATTATTGAGTAAAAGTTCAAAAAGTGATAGGATATTTACAGAGTCTCAGAGTATCCCCCATAAGACATTTATTAATTACAAAAGGAACTATAGTAACTGCACAATGAAGAAATCTGGCTGACACCACCTTAACTAAGTGACCAACAGATATCATACGGGACCAATAGATACCACACCCCCCCTAATATGATGCATTGAGAAGCAGGGCTTGAACTAGGGGCAGGCAAACCAGGCACCTGGGGCTGACCCTGTACTTGCATGATGCTGAGAATGAATGTCTCCTTGTGCTGTGTGCACTAGGTGCCTCCTTTCCTTCCCCTGGTACCCGCCCTGCTGAGAAGAGCACAATGTTACTTCTGTGCTATTCCGGCCAAAAGTGCATAGCCTGAATCCAATCATGAGGAAACGTCAGACAAACTCAAAACGAAGGACACTCCCCAAAATAATTGGCCTGTACTTTTCAAAAATGTCAATGTCAGTAAAGACAAAAACTGAGCAATGGTCCCAAATAAAAGGAGCCTAAAAAAACATGACGACAATGCAACACATGATCTGGGATTTTCTATCTCTCTGGGGGACACTGTTGAGACAATTGGTGAAATCTGAATAAGATCTGCAGATTAGCTAATAGCATTGTGTATGAGGATTATGTAAGGGAATATATTTGTTTTTAGGAAATTCTAACTCAAGTATCTAGGAGCAAATGGGCATCACGTCTGCAACTCACTTTCAAATGGTTCAGAAAAAAATACCAGTAAATAGATAAACAGAAAAAGATAAACTAGATGTGGTAAAATGTTAATGTTTGGGAAATCTGGGTAGAGGGAATTCTTCGTGCTACTTTGCAACTTTTCTGTAAGTCTGAAACTGTGTCAAAATAATTTTTTTTTTAAAAAAATAAAATATCTAGTAGGAGTTCCTCAAGGAGAAAATAGAGAGAACAGGAAGAGGCAACATGTAGAGAGCAGAACATTTTCCAGAATTGAAGACCCAGGTCCTCAAGCTGAAGGATCATAGCAGGATGTCCCCAGCAGGATAAATTAGAAACAAGACCACTTTCAGTCTGGATGGAAAATCTTAAAGCCACCAGAGAGAAAAGATAGAGAACCCAGGTGCCGGCCCTGTGGGCGAGTGGTTAAGTTCGCGTGCTCCACTTCAGCGGCCCGGGGTTTCGCCCGTTTGGATCCTGGGCACAGACATGGCACCGCTTGTCAGGCCATGCTAAGCCGGCGTCCCACGTGCCACAGCTAGAAGGACCCACAACTAAAAAATATACAACTATCTACTGGGGGGATTAGGGGAGAAAAAGCAGGAAAAATAAAAAGAAGATTGGCAACAGTTGTGAGCTCAGGTGCCAATCTTTGGGAAAAAAAAGATAGAGAAGCCACAAGAGAATGAAAATTAGTCAGGCAGTAGACATCTCATGAGTTGTATCAGGGCTAGAAGCCCATGTGACAATATTTTCAAAGTGCAGAAGGAAAATGACTGTCACACTAGTTTTCTTTACCAAGCTGAGCTATCTTTTGAAAGTGAGGATTTAACAAAGATATTTTCAGATGTTTAAAAACTAAGAAAGTTTACTACCCAAAGACCCTGGCGGGAAGAACCACTTACTGACAAAATCTAAGAGAAAGAAAATTGACTTAGAAAGACGGAAATTGAATGAGATAAGAAAATCAATGCTAAGCAAATAAATTGATAAACATGCTGCTAAATCTAGATACGGAGACACTGAAAAGAGAGACGGAGAGATGTGCACCCTCCCAGCTGAGCCCAAAAAAGACAACATTCTGCCTTCTGGTTTCAGCTCTAATACTGTAAACTGGTGTCCTTTTTACTGTCTATTTAGTGTCACATTTTTCACGTTTGTGCTTTTTGTTGATGATTTCATGTTTTAAATGGCCCCCAAGTGTGGTACTGAAATGCTCTGTAGTGTTCCTAAGCGTAAGAAGGTGAAGACATGCCCTACAGAGAGAATACATGTGCTAGATAAGCTTGGTTCAGGCACAAATTAGAGTGCTGTTGGCTGTAAGTTTGATGTTAATGAATTAATGATATATGTTAAATAAGGTGTCTTTAAAGACAAACACACATACGACAAGATTATGTATTGATCAGCCAATGGAAATGTGAGCAGAGGCTGCCGGAGCCTAACCCTGTACTTTCTCTAGGAGAAATGGTTCAGTATTTGCTAATTCAGTTACTTTACAGAACATGACTACTGCAAATAAGGAGAATTGATTGTATTTCTTCTTCAGTTAATTTAAAATCTAGTGTTTATTGTTCATGGTTTCTTATTTCTACTTTCTTTCCTTTGTGTTCTGAACTAATTAGACTTTATTCTAAGTTTCATCTCCTTTACGGTACTAAAGCATAATAGTCCAGAGCTACAGTTTGTGAAACACAGCCTGTAGTAACTATATTTCAAAGCAAGGCTTTTCCTTCCTGACAAGATAAAATGTAAATAAGCCCAGCCAGTGTCCTCATTGCTAGTGACGTCTCAGGTCATTTGGATTTACTCAAGTCATATAAATGAACCAAGAATTGTCAAGTTATTACACTTGTTTTACATAAGTGTGTCATTTGGTAAGAATCCCCAGGTCCACACAAATTGCCCGTGTGTCATAAAGATTGAGCTCATTTAAAGTCAGTCTGGAAATGGCAACTCCTTTTTGGGATGGGCTGCATCTAAAATGATCAATCTGCTAAATTCAGGACTTCTGAGTTCTGTATGTAGATGACATCACCTTACAGCCATAGTGAAGGATTCAGAGTACTGTGTGCAAAAGGAACTTGGTTGGGGCCTGCCCTGTGGCGTAGAGGTTAAGTTTGCGCACTCGGCTTTGGTGGCCTGGGGTTTGCGGGTTCGGATCCTGCGTGCAGATCTACACACCACTCATCAAGCCATGTTGTGGCGGCATCCCACATACAAAATAAGAAAGATTGGTAGGGATGTTAGCCCAAGGCCAATCTTCCTCATCAGAACAAACTAACAAAAGGGACTTTGTGGGGCTATCGATGGAATTCCATCTATCTTGATGGTGGTGGTGGTTGCACGGCTGTATACATTTATCAAAGTTTAAAGAACTGGACGTCTCAATAAGTCTGACTTAAAAAAAAACAACAAGAGGGGTTGGCCCAGAGCCGCAGCAGTTGAGGTCCCACATTCCGCTTTGGTGGCCCAGGGTTCTCCAGTGAGGACGTGGCACCGCTTGGCAAGCCATGCTGTGGCAGGCGTCCCACACAGAAAGTAGAGGAAGATGGGCACGGATGTTAGCTCAGGGCCAGGCTTCCTCAGCAAAAAGAGGAGGATTGGCAGCAGATGTGAGCTCAGGGCTAATCTTCCTCAAAACAAACAAAGAAACAAACCAAGAATCTTGTGGTATTTGGGAAGAAAATAATGCCAACAGAGGCTAAGCAGTGTGTAGGAAGGAGTTTCCATCTTTATTCTGGCTTATTCTTAGCCAAAAGGCTGAGATAGAAATCTTTACTTTTGAAAATTTACCTTGAATCTAGAAACAGCCTATTTTCCACCTTTTCTTCTACAGTACTTTACTTTGGATTTTTTAAATTGCCTTATACAAAAATTTTCCTCAAAAAACAAAGTTTTATTTATCCGTGAATTCAAAAGTGTTTTTAGCCATTCTCTCATGTGGTTGAAATCTTACCTCACAGGACTCACTCATTTGAGATCTTATAACGTCCCTAGCTGAATAAAAGGCTCTGACCAGGAGTGAAACAGGATGATTGAGATGAGAAGGGGAGGCAGGATGCTGTCTGAAGCAATGGGCTATCTTTAGAACTTTCCAGCCTCTGGGTGTTCACAAACCCGTGTTGTGTGTTCACAAACCTGTACCTGATATGGCTCCTTCCCTTCCCACGGCATATGCAGGTAGTGAGTGAACGAAAAGATTTCCTGTCACTCAGCACTTCAGGAGGGGAGAATTTAAGAGAAGGAGGGACCAGTCGGCTAGTGTTTCTGACACCCGATGCCTCCGAAGGGCACGGAGACGGCCAGATACCCGGGCAGGTGTGGCAGGTGTGACTGCGGATCCCCTTAGATTCGGCGGTAACCCTTTCTAAGACTCCCAGCCGCTCAGCCGTGACGAGGCCCCCGTTTCTGCAGGGCCCCTCGAGGTCAGACCGCCCCCGCCCTGTCCCGCTGGCTCCCCGCCGGCGCTGGCGCCCCGCCCCGGGGTCGGTGTAGACCCGCCGCGCGCAGGATGTCGTCCGCCTGGGGACACGGGGGGGCGGTTCAGGGGCTCAGAACCACTGTTGGGGGAGGTCCTGCCCTCCTCGTGTACGGTGCCACCGTGAGGGACCTGTGATTCCCTGACTGTGACGACACGGCGGGCCCCACCCGGCTCCGGGGAGAAGCGGGTGAGGACACGTCGGGGCGGCCGCGGTCGCCCCCAGGACGCCCTGATCCCGCCGGCCGCGATCCATCGCGCCGCTCGCCCGTTCGCTGGGGAGCAGGGGACTCAGCGCTGGTTCGCTTGTCCGAGCTGTGAAGCGACGGCCTCCAGTCTGGGTTTTCTGGAGTCCTTCCACCTTGCAGTTTCCAGTTCTCCCCAGGATTTGGGTCGGACGCAAAGTCCCCTTTGTTCTCAGAGCTCGGTGGGCTCCGGGCCTGAGATTGCAAGCTCTCGGCTCTCGTTCCTTTGGTTCGAGCGCTTCCACGTGAAGGGGCGGACCAGCAAGGCAGGCGCGGCCCGAGAGACCTTGGTGGGGAACGCCAGGGGCTGGAGCTTAAATGCGCCCCGAGGACACAAGTCGGTGCTTCCAGCCACAGTGACTCAGCGCTGTGCAGGGAAAACAGACGCGGTGCCGGCTGACGTCGGTATTCAGGGGGCTCAGGCCGGTGAGGTGGGAGCTGGGGCGCTCGGAGTGGGCGCATGGCAGCGCTCCGGGCCAGCACGTGGGGATCCAGAAGGGGGAGTCCAGGACTTGAGAAAGACGGAATTTCTGACGACTGTACAAGGGTGGGAAGGATTATGGTTTTGGGGCACCTGAAGCTGGTACAATTTTGGGGGCCCACTTTAAGAAAAAATACAAAAATGATTCACTTTTGCAAATGCTATAAAGCACGGGACTCTGAACATTTTGCTAGGGCACCAAGCTTCATTACTTTCATCAACTACATCTACGTCCATCCCACAGAGATGTTCAGGCTAGGGCCCCAGACTGTCAGGAGTGGAGGTACAGATCAGGAAACTGATGCAGAAGCCCAAGCCAAATTAGGCTAGGCTCATAAAACAAGAGTTAAGAGAAAGGAGGTGGCTTGATGTCCATATGGTCATCCGGGGCCCAGTCTTTGATACCAGACTGAGGGCAGGCAGCACAACCTCAGACCCCCTTGACACACTAGGGGGTCTGCACTGGTGTTCAATGACAGTAGCCCAGATTAGTGCAGAGATTAGGAAGGGCTCGCTGCCGGCTGTGTCCTGTGGCCAAGTCAGGCAGAAGACAAGGTCTGATAGAGACGTGTACATATTAATTTATTTGTGTGTTCATTCAGTCATTCAGCAATTTCTTTGTGCATCTTGGAGGAAAAAAGAAGTGTAAGGCCCCGTGTCTGTCTTCAAGGAGCTCACTCTCTAAAGGCAGTGGCTGACCCTAAACATGATGTAGTCAGTGTCCCAGAGGAAAGCACCGGTGGACCCCAAAAGCCTCTGAGTATTGAGGAGGACTATTCTGGTTTCAGCATCGAAAGTCCTGTATTTCAAGAAATTCCTCAGTCCGGGGCAAACTGGAACAGTTGGTCATCCTGGGAGGAGGGACAGTGACTAATTTCCTTGGAGGTAAGAGGGCATTGAGGTCTCTGGGCTCAGCCTTGAAGCACATTTCCCTTTAGGGTATGACAGAAAATGGTGGCCTCACATATTTTCTGCTCCAGCCCTGAGGAACAGCATCTAAGTTTCTCGAGAGTGTGGGAGGCTGGTACAGAGAAGTGTGGTCCTGGGCCTGCTGTGGGAGGAGAAAGTATAAGTGACAGTGGTGGGGAAAGAGCCTGGAACAGCAGCCTCCGTGGCCAGCTCTGAGGCCAAGCCCAGAAGCTGAGGGGAAGCAGCACTGAGTCAGAGGAAGACTGAGGCCGCCAGGTGTTGGAGTTCAGGGCAGCAGTGGCCTCTGAACCCAGAACAATGGACTGATCAAAGTGCAAAGGGACAGACAAGGCAAAGGGACCTTCAGAGTTTCTGAGCCCTGTGCCCTGTAGCTCACATGCTCCTTTCCCTGGGGGCAGAACAGGGTGAGAACAGGGTGGCAGCGGAGAACAATGGAACCCGGAAGAAACACAGTGTCCTTTTGTTGCTCCAGCCCTCTCTTAGGCAACCGTCTGTCCAAGTTAGGGAAATCCGCCCTGGAATTTTAACCTGAGATCTTCATGTTTAGTTTATCCCAGACCCAACACCTGAGCTCACATGCCCAATTTTGTGTATATAGTCAAGTGCTGCTTAACAACGTTTTGGTCAATGAGGGGCCGCATACATGACTGTGGCCCCATAAAATTAATACCACATTGCCCAGGTGTGTGGTAGGCTATACCATCCAGGTTTGTGTAAGTACACTCTGCAATGTTTGCATGACGAGGAAATCACCTAACAACACATTTCTTAGAATGTGTCCCTGTCGTTAAGCAATATGTGACTTTATTAGCATCTTCTCAGGAAAACAGCATTCATCAACATCTTGAAGTTAAGACCAGAAACAGATTAAGAAACACTAGGCTAAGTGGTTACTAAGGTCTTTGTTTTCATATTCTATGATCCTTTGATAATACTCAAGGTAATTTATAAAGAAGATCATAACGGAAGTGGGTGTCAGGGTCCAAGAAGCCCAAGAACTATCACTTTGAGAAATACGCTAAATATTAATATCACAAAATACAAAACAGCTTTCTCTGTTGTGAAAGGGGATCTGTGATGGTTAATTTTACTTGTTAACTTGGCTATGCTAGTGGAGACACTTTATGGGTGCCCAGTTGTTTGGTCAAACTGTCTAGATGTTGCCTTGACGTATTTTTCAGATGTGATTTGTCGACAAAAATAATCCATAACCAATCTATAAATGAAAATTTGGGTGAGTTTATTCTGAGCTAAAATGTGAGAACCATGGCCCGGGGCCCTTCTTCCAGAAGGAAGAAAGGGCACCAAAGAAGTAGGGTGTACAGAGTGGTTATATACCCCCAAAGAGGATGTTTCACATATGATTGAAATGTCCTTTTACAATAGTCTCGAGACTGCTCTGTCAGCACAGTGATTGACGGACACAGCAGGTAGGTCTGCTGTCTCAGTGGACACAGCAGAGTGGCAGGTCTGCTGCCTCAAGCTGGGTGGTCAAAGGTGAGCACAGCAATCAGTTCCTAGCCTAAGGAAAGATGCTTATCCTTAAGGAAATGCCAATGTGGGTGGAAGTTGCACCTTTATCTTAAGGGCATTTGTTCTTGCCATAGTAAATGTTTAAAGCAGACATACAATGCATGCTTGATGGCCACGTTAGGTCCTGTTGGAAAAAACAAAGTCAGGCCGAATTAGGTTTACACCAAATGGCTTCCTCATATACTCCAATATATCCTATTGCTTGCCATTTCTGTTTGTCAGATTGTTGAAGCAAACAATCCATAACTAACCTATAAATCAAAATTGGGGTGGGTTTATTATGAGCCAGAGTGAGGATTATAACCCGGGAAGGCCTTGGAAGGCATTCTGGAGAAGCATAAGTTTCAGCACAGTCATATCTTTTTAGAACGAAGAACATACATTAAACACACCCCAGATACATTTCCATCAAAATGTAAATGAGGTGTTCAGTTGCAAATTAGCAGGTCAACACAACCCTGATGTCAGGAAAGGGACTAATCCAGGTGTTATCAATAGGGTATTACCAATAGGGTGCAGGAGGGGAAGTATGCATTCTTACCTTTTATTTATTTATTTTTGGAAGATTAGCCCTGAGCTAACATTTGTGACCATCTTCCTCTACTTTATATGTGGGATGCCTGCCACAGCATGGCTTGACAAGTACTATATAGGTCCACACCAGGGATCAGAACCAGCTAACCCCGGGCTGCCAAAGTGGAATGTGCACCACTAGGCCAGCCCCTGCATTCTTATCTTAAGAGTGCAGCCTTTACTTTGATGGTTAAGTAGATGTACAATGTGACAAATAAAAATGGCAAGTAATAGGATATATTGGAGTATATGAGGAAGCCATTTTGTGTAAACCTAATTCGGCCTGACCTTGTCTTTCCAAAACGGCCTGACTGAGGCCGTTGAGCATGCATTGTATATCTGCTTTAGATATTCCCTATAGCAAGAGCAAAGGCCCTTGAGATAAAGGTCCAACCCTCCCACATTGGCATTTTCTTAGGGATAAGCATCTTTCCTTAGGCTAGGAATTGATTGCTGTGCGCACCTGTGACCACTCAGCTGGAGACAATAGACTCGCCTCCTGCTACGCCCATCAAGATAGCAGACCCACTACCTGCTGTGTCCATCAAGCGCTGTGCCGATAGGGCAATCTTGTGACTATTGTGGGAGGGACATTTCAATCCTATGTGAAACGTCCTGTTTGGGGGTATATAACCACTCTGTATACCTCACTTCTTTGGTGCCCTTTCTTCCTGCGGGAAGAAAGGCCCCAGGCCATGTTCTTCAGATTTCAGATCAGAATAAACTCTCCCAAATTTTCATTTATAGATTGGTTATGGATTATTTTCGTCGACAAATGTATGTTTGAAAGGCCGTAAGTCAGACTTTTTAGCTCAAGCCGAATCAATCAGTTTTGAACTCGAATAGTTACCCCATATACATCAATGTGTGAAAATCTCTTGTCATGATTGACATTTAAATCAATATAATCGAATACAGCAAATTAATCTTCATAATGTTGGTGGGCCTCATCCAGTCAGTTGAAGACCTTGAGAGCAAAGATTGAGGTTTCCTTAAGAAGAAAGAATTCTCCTTAAGTCTGCAACATAGGAACCTGCTTGAGCTTCCAGCCTGCTGCCCTGTAGAATTCAGATTCAAGACTGATGACAAATAAAAATGGCAAGCAATAGGATATATTGGAGTATATGAGGAAGCCATTTAATATAAACCTAATTCTGCCTGACTTTGTTTTTTCCAAAAGGGCCTGACTGTGGCTATTGAGCACGCATTGTATATCTGCTTAGATACTTCCTATGGCCAGAACAAAGGCCCTTGAGATAAAGGTGCAACTTCCCTCCCCCTCCCACATTGGTATTTCCTTAAGGATAAGCATCTTTCCTTAGGCTAGGAACTGATTGCTGTGCTCACCTTTGACCACCCAGCTCACCTGTGACCACTCAGCTGGAGACAACAGACCGGCCACCCTGCTGTGTTCACTGAGACAGCAGTCCTACCTGCTGTTCCATCAATTGCTCTGCCGACAGAGCAGTCTCCCGATTATTGTAAAAGGGACATTTCAATCCTATGTGAAACATCCTCTCTGGGGGTATATAACCACTGTGTACACCCCACTTCTTTGGTGCCCTTTCTTCCTTCGGGAAGAAAGGCCCCGGGCCAAGGTCCTCAGATTTCAGCTCAGAATAAACTCACCCAAATTTTCATTTATAGATTGGTTATGGATTATTTTCGTCGACACTAACATCAACTTTCTCTGGAAATTTTAGCCTTCCAGCCTACCCCACAGATTTCTGGGAATTGCCAGCCCTCACAAGCATGTGAGCCAAATCCTTAAAATAAATCTCAATTTCTTTCTCTCTCTATCCTATTGGTTCTGTTTCTCTGGGGAACTCTGACCACTACACAACCCATTAGTCATTTATTTCAAATTACAACACATTATTAACATATATAGCCTCACCATGTGGTCACCACTGCTGAAGGCAGTCCTGAGGCCATTTGGAACACATGAGTACTATTGGATGGGGACAGGATATAAAGAGAAAAAAACATAGTCTTCCAGGTGTATGTTCCAAGCTTCAAATAATATAGCCAAAGAACCCAATTTGGTCAAATTGCCTGAAAGTGATACCAGCTCAACACAAGGTTGACATAAGGGAAGCCATATTGTAGAAAAGAAACCATACTGTAAGTTTGAATGACCTCTGATTAACTAGCCCAGACAATCGCTGTAGATTTTGTGGCCCCTCCCTGCTGCTTTAAGATGATAACTTATGTTCTTTTGAATTCTCCAGGAACGTGATGAACCCTGGGCAGAGAGCCTATGCTGATAGCCAACACCAATGACAACTGAAAGATCAGTATAGGGCGTTGTTCCGTCTCTGATGCACAGCCAGTAAAACAAAGGACTATCAGGAACTGGGACCAGATGTCTGCCCCACCCGGAGACCAGCCCCATACATAACTGGCTTGTAGTCTTTGTTCTATAAGACGGCTCTTTCCGACAGTCAGCCATCTTCCCTCTTGCTAGCAAGCTGTGATGAAGAAATCCATTTTCTCCTCCCGCCTTGCATCCTGACTATGGGCATGTCTTGAGCTGGGCAGACGGCTCCCTTTGAGAGTAACAAAACTAAGTTGGTTGACACGACAATTTGGTCAAAAGAATGATTTGGTTCAAGATGAATATCCTTTTTAATAGATATACTACTATGCACTGTTAAACGTTTTCAAAAAAGCACATATCTGTTACTTTTATAAGTTTGCAAAAAGAAGATACAGAGAATATTTTCAGGCACTGGTTTCTTGGAGAGCTGGTGGTGGTGGAAAGGTGGCTGAAGGAGGTATGAACAACTCCCCACGCTCTACAGATCAGGACGCTCCCCTGGGAGCGGGACCACCCCAGGGAAAGGCCCGTGGGCTCGGGGCCCAAGGGTGGTGAAGAGGTGAACTAGACCTGCAGGAATCTCCACATTTCCATAGACCTCCTTCCTGCCCCGTTTTGCCGGTGCCTGGAAGAGCCCTTGCCCTTTGGCCTCTCTGAGAGGCTTCCAGGTTCCTGAGAAGGAACCGCGGGGCTCGAGCGTGACGGTGAGAGCAGCCAGAGGCCCGGGAAGGCCTTAGCTCCTGTGTATTTTGTTCAGCAAGTATTTGTTGACGTTCATTATACGTGCACATTTTACCAGGTTTTCTGGGGAGATAAGTCTCGGGGGGAGACTCTCAGTTTATTAATAAATATTTTCAGCCGAATTTGCAACTTCTTTTCAGGTCGCTTTACTTTTCTTAAGAGAGTCATAAAACGTAACTGGGGTTACAAAAGCAGGCCCCGCCTCAGGGAACCTGGAGTCGAGAGGGAGAGGACTGCGGTCGCGCGCACGGTCGGAGCAGACCACGGCGGCCCTTTGGAGAGCCGGCTGTGTCGGGGGCCGGGACCCCGGGACCCCGCGCCCCCGCGGCAGCCAGCCGAGCGCGCGCCTCCTGGGGCTGCCGCGCCGCCGTGACGTCACGGCGCGGGGCGGGGCCGCTCCCGGATCTCGCGGGGGCGGGCCGGAGGCGGTGGCCGACGGGCGCGCTCGGCAGTGCGGCGCGGCCCTGGAGAGGCGTGGAGAGGCGCCGCTGGGCTGGCGGCGGCGGCGAGGCACGCGGAGTGGGAATGTCCGGGCTGTCCGGCAGCTCCGAACAGGGGAGCCCCGAGCGGAGCGCGCCGCAGTCGCCACGCGTGGGCTTCGTGCTGGGGCTGGACGTGGGCAGCTCGGTGATCCGCTGCCACGTCTATGACCGCGCGGCGCGGATCTGCGGCTCCAGCGCGCAGAAGGTGACCGGGGAGCGGGCGTTGGGGCCGCGCGGGGCACCCGGGAGCGGGGCGCAGGGGGCGAGCTAGCCGTCCGCCTCCTCCGGCCCGGAAGCACCCACCTGCAGCCCTCGCGGGTCCCCGGTGCCGAGCGGCGTCCCCCTTCCCGCCGGGTCTCCGCTTTGCTCCCCGGGCAAGGCTGAACCTGCGGGCCCTCCCCGCCCGGGCCGAGGGCAGGAGGGGCAGCGTGTGTGATTGGGGACGGCTCCCTCGCTTCCTGCCACCTGGGGTTTGGCCTCCGGCCTTACCTGGGTGGGACTGCGGTGCCTCCCAGGGAGGGCCGGGCAGGCTGCGCGGATCCAGCCAGAGGGTGCTCTGTGACTTGCTTGCTTTTTCCCGCACTTTCTTGCTACAGCTCCAACCCCGTCTTTATTTACATTTTGATCTTTAAGATCTTGATAGAATTTAACTTTATTGTCCATTCTTCAGTTGTCATCCTTATTGACTGCTCAAAGTGCTGGTTCCTCACATGAGCCACTGATTTCTATGGATGTAGAAGCTATTGGAGAAGTTTTGAAGGCTGTATTGTCGTTACTTTTGTCCTTTCCATCTTGGAGAATTCATAAAAATATCTTTATTTCTGGTTTGAGACCTACCAAGTCGTTAGTTCTTGCTCTTAGTAAAGTCTCCCACAGATTGATATTCTTCTGTTCTCATTTTAATGAAGTGTTGATTTCTACACAATAGCCAGTGCAGCAAAAGGAAGATTTAGTGGATGTGGTGTTCTTACTTATTCTTCTTTCCGATACCAACATCTTTTTTATGTTAGCAGTGTTAAGGAGGACCACAGCTACTAGATTCCTAAACCATTCCCAGCGGCACTGGACTCCCCCTTTCTCCCGGCTCCCATCCCTCTTGCCACCCCCTTAAGAAGTGTTTTTCGACCTCAGCAGGTGCCCGGGAGCAGGTCCAGCCAGAGTGCGTGTGAGTAGTGACTGCTTTGAGCATTTGTTTTGAGGAAAGGACAGACTTGCATTCAGCTATCGGGAGCACGACAGTGAGCTAGGACTGCAGCGGCTCCCTGGTCCCTTCTCTGGCTCCCCGTGCAGGAACACCGCCCATCCCCCCCACCCCCCCACCCCGGCCTGCCCCAACCTGAAAGGACAGATGAAAGGTGGACACTGTCCTTCAGCCGCTGTGTGCTCCGTATGTTTTTCTGAGTCTTTATCACAACACAATGATACTTTTCACACAGTCTCCCTTATAATTCTGGACACAAAGTACTTTTGTTTTAAGCAGTGATTTTTTTTTTTTTAAATCGAGGTCATAATAGTTTATAACGTTATGAAATTTCAGTTGTACGTTGTCAGTCACCATATAAGTGCACCCCTTCACCCCTTGTGCCCACCCCG
Source organism: Equus przewalskii (assembly GCF_037783145.1). Taxonomy (NCBI): domain Eukaryota; kingdom Metazoa; phylum Chordata; class Mammalia; order Perissodactyla; family Equidae; genus Equus; species Equus przewalskii. The sequence goes on along the minus strand of NC_091845.1, from coordinate 77,891,152 downwards.
CAAACCTCTTCCCCTCTGGTAACCACTAATCTGTTCTCTTTGTCCATGTGTGTTTGTGTTCCACCTGTGAATGAAATCATACGGTGTTTGTCTTTGTCTGGCTTATTTCACTTAAGATAATACCCTCAAGGTCCATCCATATTGTTGGAAATGGGACGATTTTGCCTTTTTTTTTATCGCTGAGTAGTATTCCATTGTATATACATACCACATCTTCTTTATCCAATCATCAGTCAATGGGCGCTTGTGTTGCTTCCACATTTTGGTTATTTGTGAATAATGCTGCAGTGAACATAGGGGTGCATAAGTCTCTTTGAATTGTTGATTTCAAGTTCTTTGGATAATACTCAGTAGTGGGATAGCTATGGTAATAGATATGGTATTTCTATTTTTAATTTTTTGAGAAATCTTTGTACTGTTTTCCATAGCGGCTGCACCAGTTTGCATTCCCACCAGCAGTGTATGAGGTTTCTTTTCTCCATAACCTCTCCCACATGTGTTATTTTTTGTTTTGGTGATTATAGCCATTCTAACAGGTGTAAGGTGATATCTCAGTGTAGTGTTGATTTGCATTTCCCTGATAATTAGTGATGATGAACATCTTTTCATGTGCCTATTTGCCATCTGTATATCTTCTTTGGAAAAATGTTCATACCCTCTGCCCATTTTTTGATGGAGTTGTTTGTTTTTTTGTTGTTCAGTTGTGTGAGTTCTTTATATATTATGGAGATTAACTCCTTGTTGGATATATGATTTGCAAATATTTTCTCCCAGTTGGTGGGTTGTCTTTTTGTTTTGATCCTGAGCAGTAGTTTTTTTTTTTTTTTTTTTTAAAGGAATTTGAAGTATCGGGAACCAAAAGGTGACAAAAATTATTGTTAGATACAAAGTTTCACAGTCGCTATATAATTTGGAGTGAGTCATTAGTTTTCTAAAAATGAGGGAAGAATCTCAAAGATGAATCAGGATTGCTATGACTAGCAGGAGACTGGAATGATTTGTTCAGACTCTGAGCTGTGGAGAAGGTGTCTGGGAAGATAACATGAGTAAATAAAAATACAGAAAGTCCTTGCCCTCGAAGGGTGAAGCGCTGGGTTAGATTCAGGAGTTTCTAGCAGGGCCTCTCACACTGGTAGGAGTTGACCACAGTGCCTCTTAAAGCCTGGTGCCTGGGCTGCTGGGGTTGAAATAAAGACACTAAGCATTAGAAACTGTAGCAATATGGTAGAGTAATCTTATTTCTAATCACCTTAATAATGAAACATTTGGGATTTTATTTTTTGTGTAATTTTTTCGTAGAAAGTTGTTTTAATTGTGTGTTAAAAATTGTTGGTTCACAGTGAATTAGAAGTTTGACAAAAACAAACTGGCCTTTTTACTTCAGATTTCTTGAGTTCTTTGGGAAGGAGGGTCTTGTTGGCCTACACTGCTGCTTAGCACCTGGCTTATTACCTCCTGGGTACGGAATAAATAACTGAATTGCATTTGATCAAAGTATTAGGAATTCAGTTTGCCTCATGGGGTCTGTGGGTTACATACAGAACTTCTGTTTATTTTCTCGAGAGAAAACCACACCTCTGCAAATATTATGATGGAAAGAATATATAATAGAAACTCAAAACCTCTTAGTTTGGTATTTGATTGATGTTGCCAAATAATAGCTTTAAAAAAAGAGGAAATGGAAAACTGAAAAGATCACCCTTTGGAGGCAAGAACAAAATGGGCTGTGTTGGTGTTTTAGTTAAAACTGAAATCCTAAACGCGAGCCCTTACTTTCGGAGGCTGGTACTTGGCCTCTGAGAAGACTTCAATCTTATTTCTGGTGGCATTCACTTTTTAACAGCCGAGATTTAGCCTTTTTTAATGATTTCTATTTTTTCAAAAATCTTTCTATGGACTCTTAAATATTCGTGTTATATGCTAGAATAGTATTCAGAGTTGGAAATCCCACATGTGAATATTTGATATTTTTAATTTTTAAAAATGGAGAAAGTTTATCGTGTTCCCCATTGGAACGTCATGCCATTGTGAGAAACCATGGAAGATAACGTCTTGGTTGGAAGAACAGGACAGAGAGGCCACTCCAAAGAAAGCAGTAGAATCTCTAATACTGTGTACCCTTTGTACGTTCTTGAAAAAATCTGCTTGTCTTTGTTTTGTTTTTAATCAAATTTTCTTCTTAGCTTTGATTATATTCTTGATCTAATTTTGGTTTGGTCTTACTTCAGTAGTGGAGCAGATTTCAGTCTTGTGACATGTTTGGGAGGGTGAACTGTCCATGGTGATGGAGCTGGGGATAGTGACCTTGGAGTGCCACTGTCCAGTCTGACGGTTTGTAGGCATGACGTGATGATGTCTACACTGTGTTTTTTGGGGTGAGGAAATGTTTGTTATAGTTGAGCCATTGCAGTCTGTGGTCATTAAAGTCTTGCATGGAAAGAACAGAAATGGTGTTTGATAGAAGGGGAATAGATTATGTTAAATCTGTTTCTGATGAGCTCACATATCCCCCCATGTCACCCTCATGCTCCCCACGTTGTCGCTGTTTCCTCAGAGTTCCTTTTTATTCTTTATTTTGGCCTTGTCTTACATGTTAGCAATTTTCCTTAAACAGTGATGTTTGGTTGGTAATCTGTGCGGGTTTTCAGTACCGTGTCTTACCTGACTCAGCTGTATCTGGTATTTGCAGGTAAAGAACTCTGGCTCAACCCCTCCAGAGTATAGACCTCTTGCCTTCTGCCATGTTAGGGAGGAGCTGTGATCTAGCTGGAGAAGGGGAATTAGGGATCCTTATAAAGACTTTGAGCCAGTCCTGTGGTATTCAGTGCCATCTGGAATCCTAGCTATCGGAGATGCCTCTAATTTCCCGGGTTCTACCCTAGGATCTCTGCAGGGGTTGAACAGAGATGTGGTGGAGTCTGAGCAGGGAGTGAGTGCTCAGTTTTTCCTCTGCCCAGCCATGTATCACCCACCCACTCACTGTTCCTGGTAAAAACATTTGTTGAAACCTGGTCTGAGCCTGTTTGCTCTCTTCTCATTGTCCTTGTAAGTCTTTTTTTTTCCTTTTTTTTTTTTTTTAACAAATCCTTCTTGTGATCTCAGAGTCTTTTTTAATTATTTAATTTATTTTTTTTTGAGGAAGACTAGCCCTGAGCTAACATCTGTTGCCAATCCTCCTCTTTTTGCTGAGGAAGACTGGCCCTGAGCTAACATCCATGCCCATCTTCTTCTACTTTATATGTGGGATGCCTACCACAGCATGGCATGCCAAGCGGTGCCGTGTCCGTACCTGGGATCCCAACCAGCCAACCCCGGGTTGCTGAGAAGCGGAATGTGCAAATTTAACCGCTGCGCCACTGGGCCGGCCCTGCGTAAGCCTTTTTAATGTTTTTATTTTAGTGGAGTCTTGAGAGGAATTGGAGATAAAACGCATATATTTAAGACTTTTTTTTTTACACCAGGCACCATTATTTATTGCATGCCCTCAATGCATTGGCCTCAAACCAAATGCAGAATTAGATTACTGTGCCTGACTAGTTGGTTCACTTTTTAAACAAATAAGTAGGCAGATAAAGATGAATTAAGTAGAAGGGAAGGTGGAAATATACTCCAGGGAGAGGCTGGTGCCAGAGAGGGGAAACTGGTCAGAGCCTGTCATTTTGAAAGCTTTAAGTAGCATAGGATCTTAAAGTACCGAGGCAGCATTTTAACCTGAAGCCATAGGGTGTTTTGGTGTTTTTTTTGGTGAGCAGGATTTGCCTGAGCTAATATCTGTTGCCTGTCTTCCTCTGTTTTTCCCTGAGGAAGATTGTCCCTGAGATAACATCTGGGCCAGTCTTCCACTACGTGGTATGTGAGTTGCTGCCACAGCATGGCTGATGACGGGAGTAGGTCTGCACTGGGGGTTGGAACCAGTGAGCGTGGGCTGCAGAAGTGGAGACGAGAACTTTAACCACTCGGCCATGGGGCCAGCCCCCATAGGTTCTTTTAATTTATTTTATTTTTTAAATTAAAGTACAGTAAAATTGACTTTTTTGGTGAATAAATTCTGTGAGTTTTAGCACGTGTATAGGAGTAACCCAAAAAACTCTCTTGTGCTCCCCATTTGTGGTCATACCCGTCTCCCGCTCCTAACCTCTGGGAACCACTCATCTCTTTTCCATGACTATGGTTTCGTCTTTTTGAGAATGTCGTGTAAGTGGAACCATGCAGTCTTTGGAGACTGGCTTTTTTCGGCATAATGCCTTTGGAATTCATCCATATTGTGTGTGTCCGTAGTTCACTCCTTATTTCTGAGTAGTATTCCATTATATGGATGTACATCATTCATTCACCCCTGTACATTTGGGTTGTTTTCAGTTTCTGGTGGTTTTGAATAGAGCTGCTATTGCATACAGCTTTTAAACATACGGCTGTACACATCTGTATACATATGTGAACATCTGTACTCACATGAAGTGAGTGTAAGTTTTCATTCCTCTAGGATAAATACCTAGGAGTGGGATTACTGGGTCATATGATAAGTGAATGTTTAACTTAACAACGAATTGTTAAACTTTTCCAGAGTGGCCGTACCATTTTGCATTCCCACCAACAACGTGTAAGAGTTCCATTTGTTCTTCATCCTCACCAACACTGGGTATTTAGTGTTTTTTATTTTATGCATCCTAATAGATGTAGTGGTGTCTCATTTTGGTTTGGATTTGCATTTCCCTAATGGCTAATGATGCTGCATATTTGATACCCATGTATTTTGTTTGGTGAAGTGCCCGTGCAAGTCTTTTGCCCATTTTTAAATTGAGTTGTTTGTTTTCTTACTGTTGAGTTTTGAGACTTCTTTCTGTATCCTGGATGCAAGTCCTGTGTTGCATGTGATATTTGCAGATATTTTCAACCAGTCTTCAGTTTGTCTTTTCATTTTCCTAACAGTATCTTTTGCAAAGCAAAAGTTTCGAATTTTGCTGAAGTCCAATTTATCAATTTTTTTTCTGAACTGTACTTTTGGTGTCATGTCTAAGAACTCCTCACCTAACCCCAAGTTACAAAGATTTTCTCCTGTGTTTTCTTCTAAACATTTTAGTTTTACTTTTTACATTTAGATCTATGATCCATTTTGAGTTAATTTTTGTGTAAGATGTGAGGTTTAGGTTGAGGTTAATTTTTTTGCATATGGATGTCTAATTGTTCCACCTCTATTGAAAAAGCTGCCTTCTCTGCATTGAATTGTCTTGTACATTTGCCAAAAATCAGCTAGCCATATTTGTGTGGGTCTGTTTCTGGACTCTGTTATGTTCCATTGATCTGTTTGTTTTTATGCTAGTAGCACACTATTTTGTTTACTGTAGCTTCATAGGAAATCTTGAAATTGAGTAGTGTGATTCCTCCAGTTTTATTCTTTTTCGACATTGTTGTGGCTATTTTAAAGATTTTATTTTTATTTTTTCCTTTTTCTCCCCAAAGCCCCCCGGTACATAGTTGTGTATTCTTCGTTGTGGGTTCTTCTAGTTGTAGCATGTGGGACGCTGCCTCAGCGTGGTCTGATGAGCAGTGCCATGTCCGCGCCCAGGATTCGAACTAACGAAACACTGGGCCGCCTGCAGCGGAGCGCGCGAACTTAACCACTCGGCCACGGGGCCAGCCCCTGTTGTGGCTATTTTAGCTCTTTTGTCTTTGCATATGAATTTTAGAATCATCGTGTCTGTGTCTACAGAAAGTCCTGTGGGGGTTTCAGTGTGGAGTTGTGGATGACGGTTCTTCTGGCACTTTAGAAATGTTGAGCCCCTTCCTCTTGGCCTTCATGGTTCTAATGAGAAAGCCACGGACATTCAAATCATTTTTCTGTGTGGGTAATGTGTCTGGCAGCTTTCAAATTTCTTTCTTCGTTTTTAGTTTTCAGCATTTTGATTATGCTAGATCTGGATGTGTAATGCTTTGGATTTATCCTGTTAGGAGTTTTCTGAGCTTCTCTAATATATAGATTTTAAATCTTTCGCTGAACTTGGGAAGTTTTTAGCACTATTACTTCTCCGAAGTCATTTTTTTCTGCACTGAACTCTTTTCTTTCTTCTTTAGGGACTCTGATGACATAAATGTTAGACCTTTTGTTCTTGTCCTACAGATTCCTGAGGCTTTGTTCATTTTTTTCCAATTTTTTTTCTTTCTCTTGTTCAGATTAGATAATTTTTATTGATCTGTATTCAAGTTTATTGACTTTCTTCTGTTATCTCCTTTCTGCTATTGGACCAATCCAGTTAGTTGTTTATTTTACTTATATATTTTTAATTGATTTTTTTCCAGCTTTATTGTGTATGACTGACACATGAAAATTATATATTTAAGGCATACAATGTGATGTTTTGATATGTGTATGCATTGTGAAATGATTACCACAGTCAAGCTAATTAACACATCCATCACCTCACTTGGTTACCCTGTGTGTGGGGTGTGTGTGTGTGTTCGTGTGCTGAGAACACTTGGGAACTACTTTCTTAGCAAATTTCCAGTGTACAGTACATTATTGTTAACTATAGTCTCCATGCTGTACACTAGGTCTCCAGAACTCACCTTATAACTGAAAATTTGTACCCTTTGACCAGCATCTCTCCATTTCCCCCACTCCCCTAATGATTGTTTTATTTATTTATTTATTTATTTTTAAAGATTTTATTTTTTTCCTTTTTCTCCCCAAAGCCCCCCAGTACGTAGTTGTATATTCTTTGTTGTGGTTCTTCTAGTTGTGGCATGTGGGACGCTGCCTCAGCGTGCTTTGATGAGCAGTGCCTTGTCCCCGCCAAGAATCCGAACCAACGAAACACTGGGCCACCTGCAGCGGAGCGTGCGAACTTAACCACTCAGCCACAGGGCCAGCCCCAATGATTGTATTTTTTAATTCTAAAGTTTTCTTTTCCTTATGTCTTTTATTTCTTTGCTGAGATTTTTCCGTATGTTTCAGTGTTGTAATAGCTGCTTTAATGTCTTATTAGATAACTCTGTCATCTTAGAATTGGTATTTATTGAGAATCTTTTCCCATGTGAGTTGAGATTTTTCCGGTTCCTCATATACCTTTGTAATTTTGGTTTATATCCCGGATATTTTGAATATCATGTTATAAAACTCTGTGTCTTGTGTAAATCTTCTGACAAATGTTGATATATTTCTTTTAGCAGGCTGTTAATGTAATTGAGTTCAGGCTACAAATTCTGACCAGCCTTCTGCAGACTTGGGTTTCGATGTGAGGTCTGTTTTCAAAATCTCGGCAGTACCAGTTGGATCTGCTCTGAGGATGTGCCACCCAGTGGTTAGTTTGGGACCCTGGCAGTGGTTTATCCCTTGGTTCTGTCTTTAACCTCTTTTCTGTTCTGTTTAGGATTGCATCCACACACATGCAGCTTCGAGGTGAGCCTGGGAGTTCATGTACAACTTTCTGGGCTAGCTTTCCCAAGCTCCTCCCTCTCTGAGGTCTTGGTACTTTTCCATCCCCTTTGGGTCCTCATGCCAGAAAACTGGAGCTTTCATGACCCTCTTCTGCCAGGCGCTTCCTATGCCCACATCCGGGACTAGGCAGCAGGAGCACAGAGAGAAAAAAAGTGGTGGGGGTTCATTTTACCCTCTTGGGCCCACAGCTCCTCTGATTGGAGGGGAAGTTTCACCTCCTTCAGTATTTTAGGTGCTTGTGGTTACTACTGCAGCCACCACTCTGGGAGAGCCTGGGTACAAAGGGAGATAAGGAGTGAAAAAAAGGAAAAATAGGGAATTTCTCTCATTGCCTTGGAGAGTTAGCCGAGATCTTCTCCTAGAGTTTCCTCTGTACTCTGATACCTGCTTCTGGTTTTTAGGCTACCTTGGGGTGCAGGCCTGGGGATACCAGAAGAAAAATGGGAAACTCACCACCAGTTTAGTGGTACTAGAATTCTTGTCTTGGGGCTGGCCCCGTGGCCGAGTGGTTAAGTTCGCGCGCTCCGCAGCAGGCGGCCCAGTGTTTCGTTAGTTCGAATCCTGGGCGCGGACATGGCACTGCTCATCAGACCACGCTGAGGCAGCGTCCCACATGCCACAACTAGAAGAACCCACAACGAAGAATACACAACTATGTACCGGGGGGCTTTGGGGAGAAAAAGGAAAAAATAAAATCTTTAAAAAAAAAAAAAAAAAAAAAAGCTTGTCTTTTTCCCCGGTCTGCTTGCCACCATATACTTTCTAGCGCCCACAAATAACTGCTGCCTGCATTCTGTCCAGGTGTTGTATCTGCATTCAGTGGGCGAAACAGGATGGAGTATGCTTGTTCCATGGTAATCTCAACGGGAACTTGGTACTTTATTTAATTTTCACTTTTTTTAAAGTCTTACTTTTTCTTATTACAAAAATAACACATCTTCATTGTAGACAACTTAGAAAATAAACGCAAAGATAAAATAAAAAGCTAAAATTTTCTATAAACTCATGAACTAAAGATAACTGCTGTTGTTTTGGTATACAATCCTTTTTTATTTCATATATGTATTTTTTTCCATTTTAACAGTAAGAATGAATTTGACAATAAATAAAGTCATGTTGTTAATTATTTTAACCAGTAATCTTTTTTTTTTTTTTTGGCTGGGAAAGATTAGCCCTGAGCCAACATCTGTTGCCAATCTTCCCCTCTCTTTTTTTCTCCCCAAAGCCCCAGTACATAGTTGTATGTTTTAGTTGTAAGTCCTTCTAGTTCTTCTATGTGAGCTGCCACCGCAGCATGGCTGCTGACAGATGGGTGGTGTGGTTCTCAACTGGGAACCAAACCCAGGTTGCTGAAGTGGAGCATGCTGGACTTTAACCGCCAGGCTGTCAGGGCTGGTTCTTAACCAGTATTCTTCAGGCTCAGATGCTATTGACTTGATCTAATGTTGTTTTCACAAAATCTTTTCTTTTCCTAAATAGGTAGAAAATCTTTATCCTCACACTGGCTGGGTTGAAATTGATCCTGATGTTCTCTGGGTTCAATTTGTTGCTGTAATAAAAGAATCTGTCAAAGGTAATTGGAATTATTAAAAAAAATAGCAAAGTATATTTTGTTTGTAGTAAGACTTTTCCTTAGGCGTCTGTAGAATTTTTATACTGTTATACTAAATTATAGTTATTTAGTAAGTATAAATTATAATTATACTTTTTATTGTATATAGTATAATTATAGGATTATACTAAATTATAATTATACATACGGTATTTTATGGGGGTCACAGTTTCCCAGTGTTTTTCAGGGGACATTTGTGGTTTACATTGAGCCACCTTGTCAAGGAAAGGTAGCAGCAGCTCTGTCCTCTGCTTTAGGTCTTTTGCACCCAGTATAAAGGTTCCCTCTCCTTCATTCCAGATTGTAGCTAGTGCGATTTGATTGCCTGCTGTGTACAAAATACCAGAGGATTATAAGTGAAGTTACAGCACACGGTTCCTGCTCTCAGGAGTTTATAACTGAGTTACCTTTATTATAAAGTAAATTTCTGTTTTGTTTTGTCTTTTTCTGCATGACCTCTTGATGCAAAGTGCCCTCCTGGCTGCAGCCATGGTCTGAAATCTTAACTCTTAAAGAACATTTTCAGTGCAACTGTCTTTAAGAGCAGGGCGAAAGATGACTTGTAAATGTAAAATCTAAAAGGTCTTTTATTTCATTTTTCTGGCTGAATTGCTTCTCCTTCTCACCGTTTTGTTTGAAATATTTCAAAACCTATAAAAAAAAAAAGTTGCAAGAATAATACGTTGAAAACCCTTATAACTCCTACGAGTTTCAAACGTTTTGCAATGTTTATTTTACCATCCTCTGCAGACTTTTTTTTGGCCTACACGTTTGAGGGTTGGTTGTAGCATAATAACATTACTCCAGTACTTCAGCATTATCTCAAAGAAAAGGAGTATTCTCCTATAATAAGCACAATGCAGTTATCACACAAGAAATTTAACATTAATACAGTAGTATTTTCTAGTACTTAGACTTCAATGTTCCCCTCTTATCTCAGTTATTAATAACTTTTGTTTCAATCCACAATCCAGCCCAAGATGAGGCGTTGCATTTAGCAGTGAGTCTGTTTAGTTTCCTTTGATCTAGAGCATATTCTTTGTGACATCGACAGTTTTCAAAAGTACAGACCAGTTTAGGAGACTGTCCCTCAATTGGGGTTGTCTGATTATTTACCCATGATTAGATTCAGGTTAAATATTTTTGGAAGGAGTACTGCACACGGGCCGATGTGTCTTCCTCAGTGCTCAAGTTGAAGTTGTCATTAATTTGCCCTGTGGGATAAATTGCTTTTTAAAAGAATATCACAAAAAACACTTGGATTGCTATATTTCAAGAAATCTGCATCAAAAAAATCCATGTTTCTATTTGCATGCTAGCATGTTTGTGTGGAAAATAAGATCTGAGATTCAATAATTGTGCTACTTTCCCTGGCAATTTTCCTTGACTGCCATCAACCAGCTTCTGTTATGGTTGACCATTACTTAAATTAAGATCCAGTCTTTTAGTATTATCGGGAAGAAAATACTATATGGCTTACTTTGAGTAGTGTTTGTTTCTTTCTAACATTTAAAGCAGTAAGGCCATTTTGTTACTGTTAGACTATGACCTTTTTTCCCTTTAAGTAAAAAACTACTACAAAATCATCTTAGTAATGCTTTATTTATTAGCCCCAATTGTGTTATTAAAATGCTAAACCCAGATATTTTTCTTCAAGATTATATTAAACGATTTCTTTTCCATAGTGTAATATTATAAAGAAAAACTTCACTGGCTTTTAAACCTGTGTTTTTATCTATCTTTATTTTTAGCTGCAGGAATAGAGATGAATCAAATTGTTGGTCTTGGCATTTCAACACAGAGAGCAACTTTTATTACGTGGGACAAGTAAGTGCATTGTGTGATAAGCACTCTGTTGTTGGGTTCATACCACAGTGAATACACTGCTGTGAAATCTGTTTGGGGAGTTTTAAATGTGTGAATTAAGAACAGTTTTGCTTGGGTAAGAGGGATGAAAGTGGGCCTCCTTTCTGGGTTGTTAAAGTATGCTGCCTGCCTGTCATTTGGGCTTGGCTTACATAAAACAGTAACAATAAAACGTCTGTTGCTGTCATTAATATTCTTCATTCCTTTCTTTTGGTGAGTTAGCTTTTCAAATAAGCATGGACTGAAGATCTAAAAAATTAACTTAAACCTAAAAAGAATCAGGGAACCTAACATTTCAGAAACACAATATTTTGGTTATAGTTTATATTTTCAGTCTACTCCAAATGTAATATTTAAATACATACAGCATATGAATTGTGTATACACTAAACAGTTATAATGTCATAATAGCTCCCATATAGTGAATACCTTTGATACTTCAGTTACCATTATCCGTACAAACAAACCTGTTCTTTGGGTATTATGTCTCTTTTTACAGAGAAAGAACCTGAGGCTCAGAGAAATAAGTAAGTTGCTTAGGGTCACTCAGTTAATAAATGGAGCGAAGATTCCGAGTTATCTTTTTATTCCTAAAGCTCATGCTCTTTCCCCCATATTGCCTTCAACATGTGTTTCTTGCTTTAAAAACAGCAACAAAAACACTGTAAAATATGTCTGTTAGAAAGCACCAGACTCCAAAGGGCATCTTGAGCTTGGGGCAGTGGGGAAGAAAAGTCGGGGCACAGAGTGTGGGGTTAAGTCTAAGAAATGTAATTCTGGTGAATTCACAAGGACTTGGTCTTTAATTCAGTATTAGGGAAGAGGAAGAAGTTTAAATTTACTGGTATTTCTGGCCTTGATGTTTGGGAGAATATGATAGAAATTCCTGAGAATGTAGGAGGAGGAGCGAGTTAGGTGGTGATGGGGTGGGTCAAAGAGAACCTGATAGGGTGTTTGGTTTTGCACCTGTGAGTGTGGAGATAGCCCACAGGTGGTTGGAACATTGGTGGTCTGGTTAGACTGAGGCTGTTTCCTCCAGATAGGTACTCTTTCTTTCAGGGCATCATGCATCTTAGGTCGATGCCGGCATCTGTAGTCCTCCTGCGGCCCCCCCAAGCCCCCACCCAGTGCCTTGGGCACACCAAGTCTTTTTTTTTTTTTCCTTTTTCTCCCCAAAGCCCCCCCAGTACATAGTTGTGTATTCTTAGTTATGGATTCTTCTAGTTGTCGCATGTGGGACGCCGCCTCACCGTGGTTTGATGAGCAGTGCCATGTCCATGCCCAGGGTTCAAACTGATGAAACACTGGGTCGCCTGCAGCCGAGCGTGTGAACTTAACCACTCGGCCACAGGGCCAGCCCCACAACAAGTCTTAAGTAGGTAATACATTTGTCAGTTGAAGGAATAAATGAATTAAAGAAATCTTTGTAGATCAATGTTTCTTTTTTTTTTTTAAAGAATGTTTACTTTCGGGGCTGGCCCTGTGCCTGAGTGGTTAAGTTCTCACGCTGTGCTTCAGCAGCCCAGGGTTTCACTGGTTCGAATCCTGAGTGCAGACATGGCACTGCTTGTCAAGCCATGCTGGGGCAGCGTCCCACATGCTGTAACTAGAGGAACTGACAACTAAAGGTGCACAGCTGTGTACTGGGGTCTTTGCGGAGAAAAAGGAAAAATAAAATCTTAAAAAAAGAAGAATGTTTACTTTTTTTTTTATATGTGGATGCCTGCCACAGCATGGCTTGGCAAGTGGTGCATAGGTCCACACCTGGGATCCGAACCGGCGAACTCCGGGTTGCTGAAGCGGAGCACGCGAACTTAACTGCTGCGCCACCAGGCCGGCCCCTAGATCAGTGTTTCTAAACAGTGGCACTGTTGACATTTTGGGCCAGATCACTTTTTGTTGTTGGGGGCTGTCCTAGGCATTGTAGGATGTTTAGCAGCTCGCTGGCCCCTACACACTGCATACTAGCAGCACTCCACCCCCTGAGTTGTAACAACTGAAAGTGTCTCCAGCTTTGCCAGATGTCCCCTGGAGAGCAGAAGTGCCCCCAGCTGAGAACATTGACGTAGACACGGTCTTGGAAAGTAGATGTGTTCTCTGGTAGAGATTATATAGAGAGACGAGAAGAAGGTTTAGGATTTGGACAATGAGGTTTTTCCCCCCAAATTTAAAGGGAGTCAGAGAGCAAAAAGCTGGCAAAATGGGACCAAGATGAATGTGGGGAGTGGATGGTGTGGAAGTGGAGGCAGGAGAGTGTTCCTAGGGGGACAGCTGATGGGAAGTGTCATGTTTGGCTGGATTTGGAGATTATGTCATTGGCCACAGAGATTGCTTCCCTCAGAACCCAGATACCAGGTCATTCATGACAGGAAGGTCAAAGTCTTAGAAAGCAAAGGGTTTTTTTAAATAAACTTTTTATTTCAGAATAGTTTTGGATTTACAGAAAAGTTGCAAAGATAATACAGACAGTTGTCATATACCCCACAGCCAGGTTCCCCTCTTGGCAGCTTACATTACCGTGGTACCTTTGTCACAACTGAGAAACCAACACTAGTACGTCATTATTAACTAAACTCGATTCTTTATTTGTATTCCATTTGTTTTCCCCTAATCTCTCTTTTCTATTCCAGGATGCTGTCTAGGATACCACATTGCATTTAGTCATCGTGTCTCCTTAAGTGTCCTTCAGACTTACACAAGTATTTTTAAATTAATGACATATATAATAGATGCCTTGAGATTTTATTACATATGCAATAATGCAATAGTTAAGACAGAATTAACCCACAATCAGGGACTCTGAATTCTGATCCCTTTTTCCTTTGTGGGAGGAATCCTCTTGATTTCCCAATTTAGAATGTGTTACATGGTGGTGACTTGAGGAAATATCTTTTCTTGTGCTAAGATAACTTTAGAGAGAACTCGTATATTACCCCCTTGACCCACTGTAATTTGCTTTCCTCCAAGAATTTGCTGCTGTTATATCCACGGGCACAACAGGAAAATATGTCATGGCTGTGGATATTCCAGTGTCTTGTGTGGAGGGCTCTTTTTGAAAATAATTAGATATTTTTCAATAAAAAACAAACAAACTAATGCTGATGAGGTTCACAGAGCAGGTGGAATGCAATAGCTTATTTATTTTTAACTTATATTAACCCATAAATAATGTACAATTTTGTATACATACAGATAACCATAATTATAAGAGAGAGAGAGCATGAAAGGCTATCAGGAAATAGAATCTGAGGAAGAAAGCAATAATTGTTTTGTCCAATCTCAGAGCTTTTTTCAAAGATGACAGTGGAAAGTCCCATTGACATGAAGCCCGTTGCTCTGGTTTCCTGTTTTATGAAGGGAAGTCAAGTCTAGCCTGCTTAACTGCAGAAGTATTTCAAGTTAACTAAGGTTTTCCATTTCTTCTGTCACCTTCCCGGCTCAGGCCGTGATGGCTGCATGCCTGGAACTGTTGCAGTAACCTCATTGAATTCAAGCATGTGTGTATATATTCTCCTACCTGCCTCTATTAGCAAACCCCTTTGGTCCAGCCTACACATCACTGCTAGATGAAATTCCCCAAACAGCATTTTTATGTGAAGCGAAGTTTTTATGTGGCATTCCTCACTTTTAGGAGAAAAGAGAAGAGTCTGATTCCAAGATAGTCCCTTCCTTTACTGGTGTTGCTGTTATTGTAGAGGGATAAGATTGCTTCCTAAAACAGTGAATTATGAGTTTTCTTCCTGGTTGTCTTTTTAAAAAATGTTTGTGTTCTTTCATGAGTTTTGGAAACACTCTTTGCTTGCAGAAACTGAAATGCTGGTTTGTTTTTTTTTTTTTCCAAAACACACGATACTTTCTACTTTTTTTTTTACCTTAAAATAATGGAGCCTTATTCTGCTCCGTAGGCCCTGGTGAGCCCAGAGCATATAATGCTGGCAGTTTCTACAAGCTCCCCAGCAAACAGCTGAGAACAGCACAGGAGTGGGCACCTCTCTGAGCCAGCAGGAGGTACTTCTTGCTCATTTTGAGAGAAAGAGAGACACACTGGACCCTGTGGAACAATCTCTTGTTCACTCCAGCCCCAGCCAGTGCCTCCTCTTCCCAGCTCATCGCTTTCTCGCCTGTGTCGGTAGTGCATTTCTGTTGTCATGGCCATAAAACATTATTTTCCTTAGAATTGCTGTCAGGAAGTCTAAAACTTTGAACTTTCCTTTTGTTTTTTCTCTTTGTTCCTCTTCACATTCAAATGTCAGGGAACTTGATTTTTATTAGCTTTTTTCAGTCTTTGAGTTTTCTTCATATTCTTCAAGTTAACATTTTTTTCAGTACTATATTTAATCAGTGGTTGTGTTTAGCCTATTTTCTGAAGTAACTCTAAATGATATCGTCTCCATTTTGGTTGTTTTAAATTATTCTTGTTCTGAAAAATCACGAGCTGTTTCGTTTCTTCAGTGATTGTTTCCGTCAGGGACATTTCTGCCAACTAACCTCAGATCAGGGTGTGTGCCAATTAGTAACATAAACCATGAGTCACTTGAACTGGGATGCACTCAGTGACCGTTTGGGGCTTGTGGGGAGTAAGGCACCGTGCTGGTTGCTGAACTGAATGTAAAGATGAATAAAAATACCGCCGTCAAGGAATTTAGTCTCATAATACTAGCACATAAATTACTCTTGAGTCCCCACACCAAATTTATCTTTTATTGTAATACTTGATACTTATGTTAATAGTTCTTTTTTTTTTTATTTTTTTTATTTTTTCCTTTTTCTCCCCAAAGCCCCCCGGTACATAGTTGTGTATTCTTCGTTGTGGGTTCCTCTAGTTGTGGCATGTGGGACGCTGCCTCAGCGTGGTCTGACGAGCAGTGCCATGTCCGCGCCCAGGATTCGAACCGACGAAACACTGGGCCGCCTGCTGCGGAGCGCGCGAACTTAACCACTCGGCCACGGGGCCAGCCCCGATAGTTCTTATTAGTTACTTATGACACAAAATACATTAAGAGCCACAGAATGATATAATGTGTTAGAGAGATTTAAGGCAATTCATTCACAATCTTGCCAGTCATGTTTCTCCTCCATTTCTCCTTTTCTTGTTGACAGAGATAAAGTATAGTCATGTGTCACCTGACGATGGTGTTATATTCTGAGAAATGCTTTGTTAGGTGATGTCATCTTTGTGGGAACATCATAGAATGGCTCCAAATAATCATCTATCAATAGATTCCATTTCTATCAAATACATCCTGACAGTCCTCATTGGTGGGGCAGCATTTATTCCTTTATCAAATACCTCTTTGGTATCTGGGCTGGGTGATGAGAACCTGAAAGCGTATAGACTCTGCTCTCCAGAGGCTCAGGGCCCAGTGGGAGGCACAGATGGTCAGGGGCAATCTCATAGACGTCTGCCCTGTGAAGTGCTTTATACTTATTGGGAGCTGGAGGAGGAGGCTGAAGAGCCTAAAAGGGGACTTAGGGAAGGTCTCACAGAGGCACTTGCCTCAGTCTTGAAGCCAGAGTAGGCGTTTCCTCAGTGGGAAGAGCAAATCCCTGGCAGGAGGTGCCAGAATGTGGTGTGTGTGCAGCATGAGAAGGACTTTGGAATTCAAGGGGTGAAGTAGGGAAGCAGCACGCCCAAGTGTTCCCGCTCCTTCCAGACTCTGACCTCATCTCCCACTGCCCGCCTGCTGTCCTGTGCTCCAGCCTCACTGGCTGCTCTGTTTCTTGAACATTTCCTGCTGGTTCCTGCCTTGCACGCTGCTCCCTCTCCCCACAGCTCTCTTACCCAGGACTGTACCTCCTTCTGTCATTTGGACCCCATCTCACAGATCATTGCTTGTAAGAGACCTTCCCTGACCATTTTATTTACCTGTCACTTTACCCTTTTCTTTTCTTCATATCCCTTGTCACTGTCTAAAAATTGTATTTACTTATTTGCGTATTTGTTTATTACACCTCTCCCACAGAAGAAGTTCCCTTAGTGTTGGGATTTTTGCCTGCCTTGTTCTCCCTGGGTCCTTCACACCTAGGACAGGGCCTGGCACATAGTAGGCTCTCATATCTCTGAGTGATTGAGATGAACCTAGAGAGGAAGGCAGGGTCCCAGACCAGGAAAGGCCGTCTTTGTGGTGAGGAGTTTGCTCATGTAAGCAATGGGCAACTATCAAAAGCTGTTAAGCAGGAGAGTAAGTGTGACCAAACTTACATTTTAGAAAGAATGTTCTTGAAGCCCGGTGGACGGTGGCTTTGAGGGGAATGAGACTAAGCCTGAGCAGTCTCTTTGGAGGCTGTTGCTTATTCAGGTCTCTGACCTCATCTAAAGAAACCCACCCCCAGTTACTCTGTTCCTTCACCGTGGTTTCACAGAATAATCATTAAATGACATTTTTTATTGACTCACTTGTTTCTCACCTCCCCTTAGAATACAAGCTCCAGGAGTGCTAAGGAATCACTTTGAGGACTTAGGATGGCCCCTCCCCGCCAGTTTTAGGCTGAGGCAGCTGAAGGGTACGGTTGCTCAGGTGTGGCCCGCTGGAGGAGGGGCCGCAGCAGGTGTGGGTGGATGTGTTGCATTCAAGATGGTGTGGGGCAATCTGGGAGATGTGTGGGAGGCTGCTCTTATTTTTTTCTGTATTTTTTTTATTGAGTGCATAATACTTTACCTCATTGTGAAATTTCAGTTGTACATTATTTCATGTCTGTCACCACGTAAGTGCTCCCTTCACCCCCTGTGCCCACTCGCCCTCCCCCTTCCCCTGGTAACCACTGAACTCTTTTCTTTGTCCATGTGTTTGTTTACATTCCACGTATGAGTGAAATCACCTGGAATTTGTCTTTCTCAGTTTGGCTTAGTTCACTTAGCATAATTCCTTCTAGGTCCTTCCATGTTGTTGCAAATAAGACAATTTTGTCTTTTTTTATGGCTGAGTAGTATTATATGTATACCACATCATCTTTGTCCAGTCATCGGTCAATGGGCACTTGGGTTGCTTCCACGCCTTGGCTGTTGTGAATAGTGCTGCAGTGAACATAGGGGTACGTCTGTTACTTTGAATTGTTGATTTCAAGTTGTTTGGGTAGATACCCAGTAGTGAGATAGCTGGGTTGTATGGTAGTTCTATTTTTAGTTTTTTGAGGCATCTCCATACTGTTTTCCATGGTGGCTGCACTAGTTTGCATTCCCACCAGCAGTGTATGAGGGTTCCCTTTTTTCCACACCCTCTCCAACATTTGTTATTTTTAGTCTTAGTGATTGTAGCCATTTTAACAGGCATAAGGTGATATCTTAGTATAGTTTTGATTTGCATTTCCCTGATGATTAGTGGTGTTGAACATCTTTTCATGTGTTCATTGGCTATCTGTATATCTTTGGAAAAATGTCTGTTCATATCCTCTGCCCATTTTTTGATTGGGTCGTTTGTTTCCTTGTTGTTCAGTTGTGTGAGTTGAATATCTTTTCATGTGTTTAGTGGCCAACTGTATATCTTCTTTGGAAAAATGTCTGTTCATATCCTCTGTCCATTTTTTGATTGGGCTGTTTGTTGTTGTTCAGTTGTACGAGTTCTTTATACATTATGGAGATTAACCCCCTGTAGGATATATGATTTGCAAATATTTTCTCCCAATGGGTGGGTTGTCTTTTTTGTTTTGTTTTTGTTTTGTTCCTAGTTTCTTTTGCCTTGCAGAAGCTCTTTAGTCTGATGAGGTCCCATTTGTTTATTTTTTCTTTTGTTTCCTTTGTCTGAGAAGACATGGTATTTGAAAGAGCCTTTTAAGTTCAGTGTCGAAGAGTGTACTACCTATATCATCTTCCAGGAGTTTTATGGTTTCAGGACTTATCTTAAGTCTTTGATCCATTTTGAGTTTATTTTTGTGTATGGCGTAATATAATGGTCTACTTTCATTCTTTTGCATGTGGCTGTCCAGCTTTCCCAACAACGTTTACTGAAGAGAGTGTCTCTTTTCCATTGTATGTTCCTCGAGCCTTTGTCGAAGATTAGCTGTCTGTAGATGTGCGGTTTTATTTCTGGGCTTTTAGTTCTGTTCCATTGATCTATGGGGAGGCAGCTCTTTTTGAGGGAATGGAACTTAAGTGAGAGACTGGCCCTAGAGATGTGGATTGGTGAGCGGTTCTGTGGTGACTGTATTCATGAATGTGGGTCAGATTTTTCAGAGAGTAACTAGTTAAAAAGAGAAGAGGCCAAGGATGCAATCCTCACCAAACACCAGCATTTAACTGGTGGTCAAGGGAAGAAAAATCTGCAAAGAAAACCAGGAAGATGTGCTTGGAGAGGTGAGAGGAGAAACAGTAGAGCAAGGTTGCCGAAGCTTAGGGAAGTGACAGTTTTAGGAAGGAGGAAGTGATCGCCTGGAGCCAACAAGGCAGAACGGTCAAGTCATTGGAAAAGACCTTATAAATCTGGGAATTAAGAAGACTTTGGTGACCATAGTGAATGTAATTTTCATGAATGATTGGGGATCTAAATTGCATTTGAATTGTATTTGGTTGAGGTAATGGGAGGTAATGAAACATTGAGGGGGCTTAGCTAAGGTGGGGGGATACGTACTGGGTCAAGAGAGATGTTTATGGTTCTGCTTCAAAAATGGGGGGATTTAAGCATGTTAGGGAAGAGAGTTGTAGATCTATTTGATGAAGTGATGGAAGAGACAGGAAGACGTGGATGCAGAGGGTACAGGTGGAGATGCCAGCCTTAGACTTGGAGAGGGAAAGATTTTCCTCTGAACTGAGAGAGATTCTTGGTGGCTGTAGGGATAGCTGGTGGAGGAGTGGGGAGTTGAGGAAGGTCATTCTTTAAGAGGTAGGAAGCCATTGATGGCCTAAGGACTTCTCAATTTCTTGAAAATTTCTCTCAAAATCTGGTGAAAATTTGGATGTGCCACTTGTGGGGAATGGAGAGGAAACTAATGAGGGACAGGAGAAAGACTTTTATCATTTTAAGTGATTCGAGAGCATTGACAAGGTTGTATCCCATAAACATGGATTGTACCAATTCATAAGGCTGTGTGACTTTTCTCCAACTCATCTCAATGGTTCTGGCGTTGAAAGTGGAGAGAGAAGAAAGATTGATTGTAGGTTAGATGTTGAAAAGGTAGTTAACTTGAAAGTCAGGGGTAAAGAGTGACATCATGTAAAACAGTGGAGTAGGAAGCTGTACAGTTTGGTCCCTCCACCAGAGCAACTGTGGAGTTGGAAGGAGAGACTGGAATAAACTATTTCAGAGCTCTTGGAATCCAATCAGTCCTTATAACAACTAGGGGAGTGCTGGGTGAAGACAGAGGCTGCTGTGCTTAGGAGGAGAGAATGTGTGCAAACTGGCTGCCGTCCTGCATTCCTCAGCCCTGCTGCGGGTGTGGGGAAAACAGCCCACGTTCCTGGAGTGGGTGGCTAGTGCCAGGGCACGGGGTGCGGACCTTGTCCTGCTAAAGTTTGGGCTTAGTATGCTGTGGTGAGTTTGGCAGTGCCCACAGGCCTGACACAGATGCTGACCTACGTTCTGGCCCTCTCGGCCCTCTCGGCCTTAAGCAGCATCTACTGGGAGATTTACAGGGCCAGTAGTCTGGTTTTTTTTGGAGTCAGACGTTTAGGAAAATCTTTGTCAGATCACTAGCTGATCACAGAGATAACAGAACAGAGGTTTCAGAAACTTGAGTAACCACACACAAGGAATACACACTTTGCAAAAATAGTTTGGAAAAGTCACACACTGGCAGCTCCAGCCTCCAACAAGGAAACATCAGCAATCCCTGAGGAATGGGGAAATCAGATTTCTGGAGTTACCATATCTATTTTCAAAGAAATAAAAGTTTTAAACATCTAACTGACGTAAGGAATTAGTCATGACTTAAGGAATGTTTAATGAATTAATTTGTTAAAAACTAAAATTGTATATTAATGTATAAAATTACACTTTATAAATAGTGTAATTTAAAACTATACAACTCAGAATTCATGACCTTTCCTTATAACCACGTTCAACACTCTTAATTACTCTATCTTTTCCTGTAAATAGCACCTCTCAGTGTTCAGCCTCACAAGCTATTAAAGCAAGGTGCATTTTTATATATTAAACTAACAAAAAGAAAAATCTGTGTGGGTGAGATTATGGCAAAAAAGTGTTTCACTCATGCATTACTGTCAATTTCTATAATATATTCATGTTTATTTTCATATAAAATTAGTGTCTCCAAATGCTTATCAAGTAAAATTGATGCTGCAGACACTCCCCGTGCACCATGTGGAGCCGGCGTCCTCACTGGGAAGGCATGTGACTGTGCAGCATTAGAAGTATTAAAATAATCAGTATGCAATCTTGATTATAACATCAGATGTTGCAGGTTTGGCCACATTTGAGGAGCTAGAAAATTGTCTTACCCTTTGACTCAGTAATCTCACACTTAAAGAGTGAGGGAGATTTGGAGGAAATAACCCATGGAAGCAACTGCATAACCTCAAAACGTGACCTTTGGAAATAGGTTAATTGCAGATACATTAGTTAAGTTAAGATGAGGTTATAATGCAGTAGGGTGAGCTCCTAATCCACTGTGACTGATGTCCTCATATGAAGACGGCCACGTAAAGACAGGCGCAGGGAGAAGGCCTTCTGAAGACGGAGGATGGCAGTGATGCATCTGTGAGCTGAGGAATGCCACAGATTACTGCAAACCCCCGGAAGCTAGGACGAAGCAAGGATTCTTCCAGTTTCTGAGGGAATATGGCCTTGCCAACACCTTGATTTTGGACTTCTAGCCTCCAGAACTGTGTGAGACAATAAATTGCTATTGTTTTAAGCTATTTAATTTGTAGTACTTTGATATGGTAGCCCAAGGAAACTAATGCAGTGGTCAACTGATTCTCGACAACAGTGCCAAGACCAGGCAGTGGGAAAAGAACAGTCTTTTCAAGAAATGAAGCTGGGAAAAGTGGATAGCTGCATGCAAAAGAATGAAGTTGGACCCTTACCATAGACCTATACAAAAATTAAAAAATAAAGTGAAGACTAAATTTAAAAGATAAAACTATAAAACTCTTAGAAGAAAACATAGAGGGAAACCTCCATGACCAAGGATTTGGCAATGATTTCCTCTTTTTTGAAGCTGTATTATTTTATTATTAAGGAATCCACTTCTATGAGTGTCTTGAAGCCCAGACTGGGTTAACAGTGACGACTTCTGGAGGTAATGACACCCCACCCTGGACTTTCTGGTTATAACCACTGTCCTCTCTCTACCTCAGCTGAAAACCCAGACTTATGAGGCTTCAACCCCTACCCTCCTATTCCTAGAAGATGCCAAAGCCGACTATGTAGGAGGATTTTTCAGAGAAGAAGACAACTTTGTCTTTCCAGAAGACAAATCTGCTTCACTTTATGAGGCACATAGCAAGCCCAAACCACAGACAAGGTGGGACCTGTGCAGGCCTCAATGCCGTGATTCTTTAAAATGGCATCAAAAGCATAAAAGAAACAAGTAGATAAATTGGACTTCATCAAAATAAAAAACTTGTGCATCGAAGAACACTAATAAGATATTTTCATCTATGATGACTAATTTTTCCTTAATTTTCTTGACTATTGGAACTCTTCAAGGTAGAGAAATTGCCTTAAAAGTTAATCATAAATAATAAGAAATAAAGCCATGTTGACATTATTTTGGCATAATGTACAATTTGCATTTTAAAAATGTGTCTGAAAAGATTTGCAGTCATCGATATCTCAAGTCTGCAGTTAGACTTCTGAAAACTGACTGGCGTGTAATGTGGAAGGAAGGTGTGTGTCTTGGTACCTTTGGTTTGTAATTTCATCTAAGATTGAGGACTAAAACAATAGGAGAATCACTTGCCTGATTTGTACTAATGATAATAGCGACCGTTTGGATCACTAAAGGAAAAAGAAGTAACTTGTTCATGATGTAGCTGCATGCTCTGATTCCCCTTAAAAAAGGTGTAAAACAGTTGAAAAAAGGACACTCTTAAGAGAGTGAAAAGAAAACTAATAATATGGGAGAAAATATTTGCAAACTATGTATTTGATAAAAAATTAATATGCAGAATATATAAAGAATTCCTACAACTCAAGAACAAAAAAGCCGAATAACCCATTTCATAAACGGTCAAAGGACTTGAGTAATATACAAATGCTCAATAAGCACATGAAAAGATGCTCAATATCATTAGTCATTGGGGAAATGGAAGTCAAAACCCCAATGAGATATCACTTTGCTCCCACCAGGATGGCTATAATTTAAAAAATGGAAAATAACAAGTGTTAGTGAGCATGTGGAAAAATTAGAACTCTTGTATACTGGTTGTAGGAATGTAAAATGGTGCAGCCACTGTGGAAAACAGTTTGGTAGTTCTCAAAAATTAAACATAGAATTACCGTATGACCTAGCAATTCTGATCCCAGGTATATACCCAAAGGAACTGAAAACAGGCATTCAAATAGATAGTTGTGCAGCAATGTTTATTGCAGCGTTGTTCAAAATAGCAAAAAGGTGGAAACAACCCAAGTATTTGAAAATAGTGGTGATGGTTACACAACATTATGAAATGTACTTAATTTCACTGAATTGTGCACTTAAAAATGGTTAAAATGCGGCTGGCCCCGTGGCCTAGTGGTTAAGTTCACATGCTCCACTTCGAGGCCCAGGGTTTCGCTGGTTCAGATCCTGGGCGTGGACATGGCACCGCTCATCGGGCCATGTTGAGGTGGTGTCCCACATACCACAACTAGAAGGACCCACAACTAAAAAAATATTTCCAACTATATACTGGGGGTATTTTGGAAGAAAAAGCAGAAAGGAAAAAAGGAAGATTGGCAAAAGTTGTTAGCTCAGGTGCCAGTCTTTTTTTTTTTTTTTAAAGATTTTGCTTTTTCTTTTTCTTCCCACAGCCCCCCGTACATAGTTGTGTATTTTTAGTTGTGGGTCCTTCTAACTGTGGCATGTGGGATGCCGCCTCAGCATGGCTTGATGAGCGGAGCCATGTCCACGCCCAGGATTCAAACTGGCGAGCGTGCAAACTTAACCACTTGGCCATGGGGCCGGCCCCTTAGGTGCCAATCTTTGAAAAAAAAAAAAGGTTAAAATGGTAAATTTAATGTTATGTATATTTTACCACAGTTTGAAAAAAGAGAAAGAGTCAAAGGGTAGAGAGGGCAAGTTATTAGTAAAAGTGATAGATCGTAAGATCCGGGAAAGTAAGTAAGCCTCAGGCAGGTTGGTAGGAAAAAAGGGGAAGGAATGTTTGAGGGATTAAAGGTTGTGTGTGTTTGAAGGGAAGGCATTTGGGGAAGAGATTGAGTTACAACCACAGCACGCTGTCTTCACTGGTATACTGGAATGTTAGAATTTCAGTGGTAGGTTGTTTCCAGGTAGTAAAGTGGAGGCTGTAGCCATGGGTCTGCACTGCTTGAGAAAAGTGGGAAACGACGGTCTCAGGAATTGAGCTGGTTAAAATCACGCAGGAGAAGGCTGGAGATGCGGGTGAAAGCAAGCCTGAGCTGGACGTTGAAGCTTAGTAAATGTCACTGGTTAATTCATTCCCAGGAGCCTCAAAGGAAAAGGGACTTATTTTTGCTGTATTTTTTTAAGCTCTGTACTTTTATTGTAGTATTGACCCAGTTTGTTGAATCTCCTTTTATTGGACAATTATGGTAAACATAGTAGTTGCCACTGCCTGAGCCAATTCTAAAGCCGAGAGATGTGCGGTTAGGCTGAGGCAGCATTTCAGCTCTTCCGTAGGTACAGAGGCTTTATCTGATTGTGTATCTCAAGATAAGTCCAGTGAAGGAGGAAAGCATCGGTGTCTTTGTCTTGCTTTTAAAGGTGTACAAGCAAGTCTTTAAAGGCCTTTTCATTCGTTTTGTTTTGTTTTTTGGAAGTGTACACATTGTCGTCCTTCAAAAAGAATATCTTTTTGGATAGAATCCAATCTAAAATTTCATGCTATATGTCACATCATAATTGTTAGAATGTGTGTTCGGTTTATAAAATCAAAGAGAAGAAGTCATTCGGAAAGCCCCATCTAATTAAATCACATGTTGAAATTACAGTTTGGCCTCTAATTTTGTTTTCTCTTGTGACAGATCTTTTATATAATGTAGTCTCTAATTTATATTGAGTCTAAAATACTGTTTCATCTTTCTTAGGAAAACGGGAAATCATTTTCACAACTTCATTAGTTGGCAAGACCTAAGAGCTATTGAACTTGTAAAATCTTGGAATAGTTCTCTTATAATGAAGGTAATCCTTTTCTTATCTTCTGCAATTTGGATGTTACTGTTTTTTCTGTAAATGTCCCTTAACTGTAGGATTAATTGTATAATCTTCTACCTATGCTGTTTTAGGACATTGAGAAGGGAATACACACATGCACACTTCCACACCAGTGAAATTTAGTAATAGTCACCCACAAGCATCTGTGGTAGACCGGATGCTTAGCACTTACACTTCAGGAAGTCCTGAGGAGGTTGGGGTGGATCAGATTTCACATGTTCATGGGAATTCATGTTTCCATTCCTGGAGAAATGGGAAAAATACAGACTGTGTCCAGAAATGATACAAAAATGTCCAAATTTCATTATCTTTTGTTGTAAAAGTGGAGAATGGCTATTAAGACAGATAACTAGCTGGCTGCCACAGCTCTTAACATGATGCCTGGCGTGTAGTAAGCAATGACAGTGGTGATGATGATGACAGTGAGGACAACAGCAGTAGCATCAGTATCGTCTCACTCCTAAGTGTGAGATTACTGAGTCAAAGGGTAAGACAGTTTTCTAGCTCCTCCAATGTGGCCAGACCTGCAATATTTGATGTTATAATCAAGATTGCATATTGATTATTTTAATACTTCTAATGCCACACAGTTAAATGCCTTCCTAACTAGTGTGTCTGTACCAGATGGTGCATGGGGATTGTATAGAATGTGGTTTTACTTGGTAAGCATTTGGAGACATTAATTTTATATGAAAATAAACATAAATATATTGTAGAATATGACAGAAATGCATGAGTGAAACACTGTTGCCATAATCTCACCCACAAAGATTTTTCTATTAGTTTAACATATACAAATACAACTTACTAGGGGCTGGCCCCATGGTGTAGTGGTTAAGTTTGGTGTGCTCCACTTTGGTGGCCCAGGTTCACAAGTGTGGCTCCCAGACACAGACCTACAACACTTGTCAGCCATGTTGTGGCAGCAACCCACATATAAAGTGGAGAAAGTTTGGCACAGATATTAGCTCAGGGCTAATCTTCCTCAGGCGAAAAAAGAGGAAGACTGGCAGCAGATATTAGCCCAGGACTAATCTTCCTCAGCAAACAAACAAAAAAAACCACCCTGGGGCCAGCCTGGTGGCATAGTGGTTAAGTTCATGCACTCTGCTTTGGTGGCCCAGGGTTTACAGGTTCGGGTCCTGGGCGCAGACCTAGTACCGCTTGTCAAGCCATGCTGTGGCATGAGATATTTAAGGCTTTTTGTCTTGAAAAGAAATTGTAGCCATGAAAACATTTACTTCTGTAGTATAAGCCTCCAAGCTCAAATCATAACTCTAAACTGTGACTTCAAGCGCAAATCTGAGCACTTCAGGCACTTCTGTCTGCTTGGAATTGAACATGTGTGTGATCAAAGTTTGGGCTTAGCAGAAAACTATACACACAGACTCAGAGTTTAGCCCACACCGTTCCAGGGCCTGTCCTGCAGGGGAAGGACCCCTACCCCGCAGGCATTCCTTCCTAGTTGCTTATGGTTTATGGATCGAGGCTCTTGGAAATGTTTAGGCTGGGTGTGCCAGAGCTGGCACCGAGGTCATTAGTTTAGCCACGGCTAGCACCAGGCAAAATGGCGAAGTAACTGGGGTGTGTCGGCAGTCTCCTGGAACTGCTGTTTTCCTCCAGTCTCCCCAGGCACCCACTCCCTCTCGCTGTTGTTCTGCTTCTTGCCTAATGGTTGCTGAGCCTTTTCTGTGCTTTTGGCATAGGCTTCCTACTCCTTACCATCCATGGTTCGCCACCGTCCACACATCTGACCATTTCCCAGACCCCTTTCTCCCTGAAGCTGCTAAGGATTAGACTCCAGCTTTGCCATCCTGCTTTTGTCACTGTAGCACCCAGGCCCTTTCTCACCTTAAGGCCCTCATACTTGCAACGGGCTCTACCATCATGGCTGGATCCTTCTCATCCTTCAGGGCCCAGCTCACACGTCACCTCCTCTGTGGGAGCCCTTCCCTGCCATCCTATTTAAAATAGCCGCCCCTCATCCAATCTCTCATACTGTTCTTTATTTCTTTCTCAGCACTTAAAAAATTTCAAAGATTCTGAGACATACATTTTTTTTGTTTTTGTTGAGGAAGATTGTTGCCGAGCTAACGTCTGTGCCAATCCTCCTCTATTTTGTATGTGGGACACCACCACAGTGTGGCTAGATGAGCGGTATGTAGGTCCGTACCTGGGATCTGAACTGGTGAACCCTGGGCCGCTGAAGTGTAGCATGTGAACTTAACCACTATGCCACTGGGCCGGCCCCCAAGACATACATTTTTTAAATTGCAATTTTAATTGAGGTAATTGTTGACTCACGTGCAGTTGTCAGAAATAATGCAGAGATCCCTTATATACTTCGCAGTTTCTCCCAATGGTAGCGTTTTACAAATCTGTAGTGTAATGTTGCAACCAGGATACTGACATTAATACAGTCCATAGATCTTACTCAGATTTCCCCAGTTTTGTACTCATTTCTGTTTGTATGTATGTGTGTGGGCATCAGTTTCTATCCTGTTTTTTCATATGGTTGTGTATCCACCAGCACAGTCAGTATGCTGAACCGTTCCTATCATGACAAGGATCCCTCATGTGCCTCTTCTATAACCACATCCATTTCTCTCCCCTGTTTCTCCCCACCCTCTCCCATCCCTGGCTTCTTGCAACCACTAATCTGTCCTCCATTAAGAATTTTTTATCATTTCAAAAATGATATATGCATGGAGTCATGCAGTATAGAAGCTTTTGGGATTTGCTTTTTTCAGTTAGTAGTATTTCCTGGAGAATCCGACTTGTTACGTGTATCAGTAGCGTGTTCCTTTTTATTGCAGCCATATTCGGTGGTACAGATGTACCACCTGTTGAAGGACATCTGTGCTAATGCCATTTGAGGCTGTTACAGATAAAGCTGTTCTGAACATTTGTGTACAGAATTTTGTGTGAACATAAGTTTTCCTTTCTTTGGGATAAATAGCCCAAGAGTACAATGCTATATTTTTGCATGTAATTGCATGTTTTATTTTATAAGAAACTGCCAGAATTTTTTCCAGAGTGGTTGTACCCTTTACATTCCCGTCAGCACCATATGAATTATAAGATATACGTTTTTTCCAGTTTTAAAAAGCAATTTTTATTCAGGGTACTTTTTTGTTTTTTTAAGATTGGTACCTGAGCTGACATCCATTGCTAATGTTTTTTTTTTTCTCTTTTTCCCCAAAGCCTCTCAGTACATAGTTATATATTCTAGTTGTAGGTCCTTCTGCTTGTGCTATGTGGGATGCCGCCTCAGCATGGCTTGCTGAGCGGTGCTGGGTCTGTGCCCAGGATCCAAACCGGTGAAACCCTGGGCCGCCATAGTGGAGTGCATGAACTTAACCCCTCAGGCACGGGGCTGACCCCCAACCAGGATAGGTTTTTAACCATCAGTTTGTTATCATGTTAACCGTCAATTATATCTTAGCATTATGTCATAATTTAGCTGGTAGGATTTTTTTCTTTTTTGGTGGCACATTAAATAATGGCTCATTTTATAATCAGTGTCTTCTTAGATTATCTCATTTATTGATTTGATTACCTATTTGTCTGTCTCTTTCCACTAGAATGTAAGTTTCAAGAAGGGAGGGATTCTGCCTGTTTTGTTCACTGTTTTCTCAAGGCCTAGCACAGTCCTTGGTTCATAGAAGGTACTCAACAAATATTTGTTAAATATATGAACAAAAGTGTTAATTTTTCGTATGTTGACTAAAAGTGCAGATGTTAGAACTCTTAATACTTTGTGCCCCGCCGACTCCCTGCTGCCAAGGTATCTGTGTCTTAACAGAAGATCCCTGAGGGATCCTAAATCTGGTTTTTTATAGAGAAAGGTATAGTGTGCTTAGGGAGGAAGAACCATTTCAGTCTGAGGCATTTCTTAACATATAACACCTCAGAAGAAGGATTATTGGTGGTCACCTTAAATACTTGCCATAAGTTATGTTTTAATAAATAATGTGAAATATAAAGACATGCAGAAGATTTGACCACTGAAGAAGGTGAAAAGGAAGTTAAAAGGATAAAAAGTTTCAGTTATAAGATGAATAAGATCTGAGATTCTAATGTATAACCTGATGTGTAGTGATAACATTATCTTGTATAATTGAAATTGGCTAAGACAGTAGAATTTAAATGTTCTCACCAAAACAAAGTAAAAAAAATTAAAATGGGGCTCATTGTTCTAAAAAAAGGGCAAGACTGAAATATAGAGAGAACTGAGTATACACATTTTCCTGATTAATGCATTATGCAAAAAATGAAAGAAAAATTCATATTACTATTTTTACTAAATAAACCAAAGTGTTGAAATTTATTTTGGTGGGAGAGGTGGGGAATAAAAGAGAAAAAAATGCAATAAGTGGGTACAGTCTCTGTAAGTTGAATGTTTTGTAAAATATCAGTTTCAGAAGTTGAATTGTCCATCTGCATCCTCATACTAGGTGGCAGTAAGGGTTTTTGGTGTGTGGTTTTTTTAGTATGACTTCACAAACCTTAAAACTCAAACTGGTCTTCTGTGTAAGGCTGTTTTTTTTAACTAAGGATTTGGCTTACTGAGAATCCAAATTTAAAACTGTATATGTTTCATCTTTGGTCATTAGATATATGTATAGATAATATTAAAGAAAACCATACATCCCAAATTTTAAGTACTTAATGTGTAAGAAAATTTCCCTTCCAGGTTAATTCTAACTTGATTAAAAATATATTTCTAATAGAAATATAGCCTTCTTCCTTGAATCTTCCTTTGCTTTCATAGGTAAAGAGGTAGAAAATAGTTATTTTTGAAGACTTTATAAGTCTGTCAGCTTCTGGTGTTTGCTAGAGAAGTTCATAGTGCGTGTGTTACATTTCACGTGTTAGAATGAATACAGCTTGTCCACTTGGGGGGACGTGACTTTACCTGGTATTCTTTTTTTTCTTTTTTCTCCTCCCCAAAGCCCCAGTGCGTGGTTGTATATCCTAGTTGTAAGTTGTTCTAGTCGTTCTATGTGAGCTGCCATCACAGCGTGGAAACTGACATATGGGTGGTGTGTCCCGTGCATGGGAGGCAGACCCTGCCGCTGAAGTGGTGAGCACCCAACTATAACCACTGGGCCATCAGGGCCGGCTCTTTGCTTGGTATTCTCAGTGCTGAGAGCACTCTTAAGTTGTTAAATAACTTCTTTGTCATTGGGTTTATTTCCATATGTATGGAATTAATGTAGAAAGATCAAACACTATTAAATGCATTTTCTTAAAATATCTTTTTTTTTTGAAATAGCTAATACACAGTTCCTGCCGAGTGCTTCACTTTTTCACTAGGAGTAAACGGTATTTAGCGGCCAGTCTGTTCACTTTCACAACCCAGCAGGTTTCCTTGAGATTGGCCTGGGTTCTCCAGAACCTGAGTGAGGTAAGCAGAGAAAGAGAGAGGGAGAGGGTGTGTGTGTGTGTGTGTGTGTGTGTGTTTGTGTCTAGGCTAAGGGGAAGAAAAAAATTCAAGGAGTAAAGGTAGTAATTTGATTATTTGAGGGAAAATTAAGTAGTCACTACATAATGGAATGGAAGACAAGGAATCTTTACTTGAGTTTATTTTTTTAAAACCTTTGTGTTGTGAGTCGTAGCAAATATAGAAAAGTGAAGAAAACAAAAATGTACCACTCAGCGATATATTATGGAGCAAACATCTGTGTAACAGTACTTGAATCAAGAATCAGAACACTGATACTGCATATCCCATTTTCCTTCCACTTTTACAATTTATATGTTTATTCCTCAACACTATACTCTAGTTTTGCCTGAATGTTTTCGAACTTTGTATAGAGTCATACATGTTTATTCTTTTGTCTGACTCCTTTTGCTTATCATTATATTTGTGAAATATACCCACATTGTGTGTAAATTAATTTCCTTACATTTTCACTGCTTTTTAGTGTTCAGTATATGATTTTACCATAGTTTATACATTTATCCATTCTGTTCATGTACATTTGAGTTATTTCCAGTCTTGGGGTATTATGAATAATGCTGTCTCTTAATGTACATGTAAATGCGTTTTTCCTGTATCTGTACATGGGAATGGAATTTCTAGGGCGTGAATGTATATATGTATCTTTACCTTTAGTGGATAATGCCAAACACTTTCCCACAGTTTTTTGATAAATCACACATCTACCATTAGTGAATGGAAGAACTTTTTATTTTATTTACCATCATAATTGTTATTATCAGTCTTTTTTATTTTGGCCACTTTGCTGGGTAAATTAGGGATACCTTATTGTGATTTTGGACTGGATAGAAAAAATCAAGATACACTGTATACTTTCTATAGGAGACACACTTTAGGTTCAAAAATACAAATCAGTTGAAAGTAAATTGATGGAAAATATATATTATTCAAACAATAACCAGAAGAAGCTAAGTGGCTATGCTAATACTGGATAAAATGGACTTTAAAACAAAAAAATGTTACCAAAGAGGGGCATTTTATAGTGATGAGGAGGTCAATCCATCAGAAAAATCTAACAGTTTTAAACATATATGCACCTAATAACAGTGCTCCAAAATACATGAAGCAAAAACTGACAGAATTGAAGGAAATGATAGATAATTCAACAGTAATAGTTGGAGACTTCAATACCCTACTTTAAATAATGGATAGAACAGCTAGACAGGAGATCAACAAGGAAATAGAAAACTTGAACAACAGTATAAACTAACTAGGCCTAATAGACATTGATAAAAAACTCACAGCAGAATATACATTCTTCTTAAGTGCACATGGAACCTTCCCCAGGATAGTCCATATGCTACACCATAATTCAAGCTTCAGTAGATTTAAAAGGACTGAAATCGTATGGAGTCTTTCTCTGACCACAAAGGAATGAAATTAGAGATAAGTAGTGGAAAGAAATTGGAGAAAAATAAAAATATGTGGAAATTAAACAATGCACTTTTAAATGACCAATGGGTGAAAGAAGAAATCCCAAGAGAAACTAGAAAATACTTTGGGGTGAATGAAAATGAAAACACAGTATACCAAAACATGTGATGCAGCAAAGGCAATGTTTAGAGGGAGATTTATGGCAAGACTATATATTACAAATAGAGACTGTATTAAAAAATAATCTAACATTATACCTTAAGACACTGGAAAAAGATGAGCAAACTAAACCCAAACCGAGCAGAAGGAAAAAAATATAAAATTAGAGTGAAAAGTAATAAAACAGAGAATAGAAAAACAGTTGAAAAAATCAACAAAACCAAAAGTTGGTTTGAAAAGATTAGCTAGACTGACAAAGGAAAAAAAGAGAAGAGCCAAATAACTAAAATTATGAATGAAAGAGGGAACTTTAATTTTTTTTTCTTTTTTTGAGGAAGATTAGTCCTGAGCTAACATCTGCTTCCAGTCCTCCTCTTTTTGTGCTGAGGAAGACTGGCCCTGAGCTAACATCCATGCCCATCTTCCTCTACTT
This sequence comes from Equus przewalskii, assembly GCF_037783145.1. Taxonomy (NCBI): domain Eukaryota; kingdom Metazoa; phylum Chordata; class Mammalia; order Perissodactyla; family Equidae; genus Equus; species Equus przewalskii. The sequence goes on along the minus strand of NC_091845.1, from coordinate 77,858,475 downwards.
TATATGTGGGATGCCTGCCACAGCATGGCTTGACAAGTGGTGTGTAGGTCGCACCTGGGATCTGAACCAGCAAACCCTGGGCTGCCAATGGGGAACATGTGAACTTAACTGCTGCACCACCAGGCCAGCCCCTGAGGGAACTTCAATTTTGAACTCACAGAAATAAAATGCATCATTAGACAATACTGTGAACAAGTGTATGCCAACAAATTAGATAACTTAGGTAAAATGGAAAATTTCCTAGAAATAAATAAGCTACCGAAACTGATTCAAGAAGGTACAATCTGAATAAATCGTTTTTGTCCATTAAAAAAATGAGTGGATTTTAATTTTTAGATTTTAGAGCAGTTTTAGGTTTACAGAAACATTGAGCACAAAGTACATAGAGTTCCCACATACCCCCCAACACAGTTTCTCCTATTATTATCTTGCATTAATGTGTTACATTTGTTACAATTGATGAATCTGTATTGACACATTATAATTATATATTATTGATGTAATGTATCTATCATTATGGTATCATAGACAGTAGTTTCACTGCCCTAAAAATCCCCTCTGTTTCACTTATTTATCCCTCTCCCCTCATCCCTGAAACTCTGGCAACTACTAATGTTTTTACCATCTCTATGGTTTTGCCTTTTCCAGAATGTGATATAGTTGGAATCATACAATATGTAAACTTTTCAGACTGGCTTCTTTGACTTCAAATATATATTAAAGGTTTCTACATGTATTTTTCTGGCTTGATAGGTCATTTCTTTTTATCACTGATTAATATTTTATTGTCTGGATGTGTCACAGTTTGTTTATCCAGTTGCCTATTGAAGCACGTCTTGTTGCTTTCAATTTTTAGCAATTAGGAATAAAACTGTGATAAACATTTGTCTGCAAGTTTTTGTATGAACATAAACTTTCAACTCATTTGAGTAAATACCTGGGTGTGTAATTGCTGGGTCATATGGTACTATGTTTAGCTTTGTAAGAAACTGCCAAAACGTCTTCCAAAGTGGCTGTACCACTTTGCATCCCCACCAGCAATGAGTAAGAGCTCCTGTTGCTCCACATCCTCGCTGACATTTGATGTCGGCGTTCTGGGTTTTAGCTGTTCTAACAGGTTTGAAATAGTATCTCATTGGTTTAATTTTCAATTTCCTGATAACATATGATGTAAAAATATGACTTGACTTTTATTTTTTTTCTTTGCATTGACAAGGACCGCCAGGATATATTGACTAGGAGGGGTGACCACAAATATCTTTTTCTCATTCCTGATCTTGAAACAAAATCTTTCAACATTTTACCATTTAGTATGGATTTGTAGTAGGTTTTCTTTAGATATCCTTTATCAAATTAAGGAAATTCTCTTCTTTTTCTGGTTTGCTAAGACTTCTTATTGTGAGTGGATGTTGAATTTATCAAACATTTTCTGTACCTGTTGTCTAGGTGTAGCAACCTACTTGGGATTTGTAGGGTATCTTGTATTCATTGTTTGTTATCTTGTTAATTAAAAAAATTTCTCAGCCATTATTTTCAAATGTAATTTCTTTTCCATTCTTCTTAGCTTCTTTTCTTCTGAAAATCCAATTATGTATGTGTTAGATCTTCTCACTAAATCCCCTTTGCCTCTTACTCTGTCTTACATATTTTTATTCTCTTGTCGCTGTGTACTTTATTCTGGGTGTTTTCTTCTAACCTATCTTCCAAATCTCTTATTCTCTCTTCACTTGTTTCCAATGTGCTATTAAAACTCATCCATTAAGTTCTTAATTAATTCTAGAATTTCTTTCTTCTCCCACGTAATTAGTATGGTGTTTTAAAATCCATGACTATTAATTCCAGTGTCTGCAGTGCTATGGACTGTTTCTTCCTCCTTTTTTTTTTATGTTCTTTTGTTTCCTCGTGTGCCAGGTTACTTAGAAAAAAATTTTTTAAGCCACTTTATTGAGATATGATTGACATACAACAAACTGTACATGTTTAATGTATACAACTTGTTTGGTGAGCCTGGTTACTTATTTGTGTGTGTGTGTGTGTGTGTGTGTGTGTATGTATGAACTAGACATTGTATTTGCAAAATTATGTGCAGAAATTATGAAAGCCTTCACATCTTGCTCTGGATAGGATTAATGTTTGTTTCTTCCATTCTTCCAGGCACCAGGATTATCTTGATCTAATTTAATGGTTGAGATGATTCAAAGCTGAGTTGCAGTTCCTGTGAGAGCCTGTCCTTCTAGTTTACTTGTATGCCTAGGATAGAGCCATTTGGAATTTTAACCCAGTGCAAGGAGGATTGCCCTTAGGTCCTTAGAATATCTACTCTGTGTCCCCTTAGCTTCACAGGGGCTTACTACTTGTCAGAATGCCTGGCTCTCATATATTTTTTGAATGAACAAATGAACTTACTCCCTCTCAGTTATTGTTGCTACTCACTGAAATACAGGTTAACCTTTGTCTAATCTGGAATGAATTTTAGAATCACAATTCCTAAATTTAAGAAGAGTTTGAAATCTAATAACATTACTTTAAGCATTCCATATTTAAGTGGTATAACACTTGAATAGAATCTTCAAAATACTTGTTATAGATAACCTACAAATAACCTCTTTTTTTGGAACTCATGTCATCTGTTTTCATTTTATTGATCCTTTCAGCTGTCAAAATATAATTCATCCTGGGGCTGGCCTGGTGGCACAGTGGTTAAGTTCACACATTCTGCTTCGGCAGCCCGAGATTCACTGGTTTGGATCCTGGGTGCAGCCATGGTACTGCTTGGCAAGCCATAATGTGTTAGGCGTCCCACATATAAAGTGGAGGAAGATGGGCATGGATGTTAGCTCAGGGCCAGTCTTCCTTAGCAAAAAGAGGAGGATTGGCAGCAGATGTTAACTCAGAGCTAATCTTCCTCAAAAAAAAAAAAAGTATATATATATATATATATAATTCATCCTTAAATGTCTCCATTTACTATTCTTTTTATCTCAGTCATTTATTTAGCAAGCATTTTTTTTTTTTTTTTTTAACATTTGCTATATGCCAGGAAACCTCCTAGGTGTTGGGGTTATAAACTTGAATGCAATCTATCCTTGTTCTTATGGAACTTAGGGTCTGGGAGGGAGGTAATGAGGCTGTGAGCTAAGGGCTGTATATGGAAGATATCCACAGGGTGCTGTGTTGGGCAAAGCCAGGAAATGCCAGTCTTGAAGGACAAATAGGAGTTGGAGAGGTGATAAAGTATGATTTAGGAAATCGTTTTCCAGTATGTTAATAATATCTTAAGTATTTCAGTTTCTCTATTAGCTAGTTTAAAGAGGTTTTGATACTTTTATTTGGCACGCTTTATGCTGAAGATTGGCAAGTTTTTTCTGTAACATGCCAGATAGTCATATTTTAGGCTTTGAAGGCCATAGGGTTTCTGTCACAACTCCTCTGCTGTCGTAGCCCGAAAGCAGCCATAGATGATACATCCACAAGTGAGCATGGCTGTGTTCCAGTAAAATTTTATTTAGGGACACAGAAATTTGAATTTCATGTACTGTGCGTGTGTCAAAAAAGTATTCTTTTTCTTTCAACTGTAAAAAAAATTAAAAAACATTCTTAACTTGCTGTCCAGAAACAGGCAAAGGGCTGGATTTGAGAAGTGAGGCATAGTGTGCCATCCCTGTTTTAGGCTATTTATATTGACATATTTGTATGTCTAAACTGAAAAATATATGTACTTTGTTTTTTCATGTTTTATATCAAGTAACACATGTTGGGAAGAAACTAAAGATTTTCATACCCTGTGATAATTGCTTAGAACCGTTTCGGGTATGGTCTAGAAATTGCTTCTCTGTGTATATGTTAATTTCTATCAAAATGGGATTGTGTTGTATTTATTGATTGGCAGTTAATCTTGCACTTAATAATTTAGCCTTTTTGAGTCGATTTTGTTGTGGTGTGTTTTTAAGGTTCAAAAGGCAGTTGAAGAAGACAATTGCTGCTTTGGGACTGTCGACACCTGGTTGTTACATAAGCTCACGAAAGGTAAGGATGCTCTGGTAGGTCTGTCTCAAGGAACTGAAACTTCACTGATAGAAATGATTCACCTAAAAAAAGGAGAAGTTACTCTTCTTTCCTTCCCAGATCCCAGACAGAGTGCTCTCTGGTGCGCTAGTAACTACGTGTTATGGTAAAGTTAGGTTAAGTTCAGATTTGTGGGAGGAGGAGGGTGATTTCAAAATTGCAGTGAAACAGTCTCAGTTTCAAGAGTGGTGAGACTTGGGTTCAATACCAAATCTGTGGCTCTGCACTTGGATGTAACTGCAGGCGATCACACTGCCTCTCTGCTCCCCTTTCCTCATCTTCAAACTGGGGGTCACGACACGACAGTGTCTATGAAAGCGCTCTGGTAAACCAGGAAAGTTCACGAGGATTAAGTGGGAAATTGCTTTGGAGACTTTGCACTAGAAATACACATTTTGGAATGAATTTGAGGGCAGACAAAGGTCTAGGTTATAAACTAGGGAGAAGTGTTGATTTATACTACCTGATAATGAATAGATTATTTCCAATGTAAATTTAGGTTCTGAATTCGCCACGGACTTTTCAAATGCCAGTACCACTGGACTTTTTGACCCATACGAGGTAAAGTTTCTTTTCCTTCTTTTTGAATCACCGTTTTTGTGTAATTTAGCTCGAATTCTGATGACGTATTTCTATGCTCAGATGTGTTGGAGTGGGCTCGTTACCTCTTTGCTTTCGATCCCGCTGTCGCTCCTGCCTCCAGTGAAGGATACGAGGTAATAATGAACGTTAGACGTGGGGACCAGCCACGTGGTCCCTGCATTTATGACATGTTTGAGGTGCTTGTATGTTCATTATGTAACGTTTTGGCCTATGTTGAAAACAATTTGCTGAATGTTAGAATTAATATTTCTAGAGCTATAACTTACTTGTTAATCAATTTTATTTGAAGCCACCATTTTGGATCAGTGGACGAAGAGATATTTGGTGTGCCTATACCAATAGTGGCCTTGGTAAGTAGAGAACTTGAGGGTTTCTCCTTGTGTAGGATAAACTAAATGATTATATATGAATAGTTGGAATTAGATTTAAGAGACACAAAGGGTCCTTGCAGAATAAAATTAAAGCATCATTTTTCCTTTTAAGTTAAAGGGTCCCAATATAATCAGAAGTACACTCTGTATTCTGGAAGAGCCAATGCTTAGTTTCTATTTGGTAGTGTAACCATAAACAGGAATAGGGAAGTTTAACATAAAGCAGAAAGTTGTATTTACGTTTTATAAAGTCCTTAGCTAGCATCTACCAGTAGAGAGGCTATGGAAGAGTGAAAAATGAGCTGTTTCTGTTTTTTTGAGGGTTCTTTCTTCGTTATGCCCTTTCTCTCTGGGTGTATGAGAGAGTCAGAATATGGAGAATCTGAAGGATTTACATCCTGATTGAGAGGCTGTGTAGAAACTCAGACCTTGCCTTTGATTTACATAACAGCTTGAGCAGGAGGTGTAGACTGTCTGTCCCTGGATGGACAGTCACAGTACGGGGAGGAATCCGGTGACGGAAGGGAGTTTAATTCCCAAGTTACAAAGTCCTGGTCATTTAGAGAGGATCAGCCTTATTCAGTCCAGGGATAGGCTCAGGTTTAGATTAAGGTATGGCTGGAAGAATTATAGATTAGTGAGCAAGTATTCTTCAGAGGGGTTTGGTCCTTAAAATATTGCTGTATGTGTATCTACTTTTAATTATATTAACAAAATATTATAATTTTTCTAACAAAAATGTAGAGTTGGGAAATTCATGATTTTGACCTACATCTATTTGTAGTTAAACATACATCTATCACTCTTATTAAAAGAAATTTGTGTGTTCGGTTATTTTGACTAATGGATAAAACTGCTTGTAAGTTGAAGATGAAAAAATCTTTTTTTTTTTTCTCTGCATAGTATTTATTCTGACCTCTATTTCTAAGATTATTCCTATGATACTTAAGAGTCATGAAGTAGGTTGGCCACTAAAAATTGCTGAGCCGTGCGAGTTATCCACACAATGGTAGTTTTAGAGAGACTCCTGTCCTGTAGTTGTTGCTCCCTGTTCTCTCCAGGGATTTTCTTTTTTTTAAGGAAAAGGAAAAAGGAAAGAATGTCGACTATGAGAACACAGTAAGGGAGACAGTGGGATATGATGGGATGGGCCACTGCTAACGGCACGGAGGTCTTACACGTGACCATTTTGGCAGGTTGCTGACCAGCAGTCGGCCATGTTTGGAGAATGCTGCTTCCAGGTAGGAGATGTGAAATTAACCATGGGAACCGGGACGTTTTTGGATATTAATACTGGAAATAGCCCTCAACAGACTGTTGGAGGTAAGTAGTTAGAATTTGTCCTATTTATTAATAAAATATCACTTCTTTTCTTATTTAAATAAGTACTATTTTCCATTTTATATTAAGGATATTCTCTAACATATTTTTCATTGTTATTCTAAGAGATAATTAATTCTCATTTTCTTTTTTTCTTAAAATTAAAAGCATAAAAAAATGAGAAAGAGAAATTCAGAGGGATTAGGATATTTTGGTCAGCTTTCCAAATATTTACCTATAGTACCGGTCGTATTTGTTTAAAACATCTTTCTAAGCCTCTAAGTTTTCTTTTATGTATTAGAAATTCTTCTTTTCCTGAGTTTTTTTTTTTTAGTGTTAGTTCTCAACTAGTGACCCTTGCATATTTAGAGTTTTAATTACAGTTGCTAAGAATTGCTCTCCCTAATGGAGGACATCCTGGGATGTGCAAGCCGAGAAATCTAGATTGTGGAACTACACCCAGGAGGGCTGGGAGCTCTTAGTCTGAGCTCTGGTTCCCTAACATGTTCTAAGAGGTGGATTTTAAAATCTTTTTCCTACCTTCTGTCACCCCTTACACTCTTCTTTTCCCCTATCTGGGAAAATGGGAACTAGGAAATGTTGATCACTGCATTAGGTTATTTCTGTAGGAACTTGTTTAAAACCACAGATAAATGGAATAGCATAGTTAGTTCTCCAGCAGACAAATCTCGTTAATAACCTTTAATTTCTCAGTTAAAATCTTGTTTCTTTGTTTCTAGAGATGTAGCTATGGCTATGACTAATAAAAGCTAATATTTGTTCTTGGCGTACTGCGCTAAGTTCTTTTTGTGTGTTAACTCAGTTTATTCTCACAGGAGCTCTCTGAGGTAGACCATTTTACAGTCGAGGAAACTGAGACAAAGAGGTTAGAACTTGTAAAGCCACAGCTAGTAAATGAGAGAGGACGGGGATTTGCTCTCAGGCCATCTGACTTCAGAGCCACTTTGCTGTTTTTTGGGATAGTCAGCTTGTTCCATTGTAGACATCTCTGTAATGAATTGTCTATTTATTGTATCACTTATATTGTTTGTTTGTTTTTAAGGCTTTTATCCATTAATTGGGTGGAAGATTGGGCAAGAAATTGTATGCTTAGCTGAAGGCAATGCAGGAGATGCTGGTACTGCCGTAAAATGGGCTCAACAATTAGGTAAGTGGTCTGTTAAACAGATTTCACAGGCCAGACTTAAAGAATTCAAATCAGTAGAGAACGAATGGATTGTTTAATTGGAACATAAAATAAAGTGACATTTCCTAGAAGAAAATATAGGATGTTATTTTTATGATGTTGGGATGGTAAGAGGCTAGGCATTAAGGCCAGATACTGTAAAGAAGAAGAATAAATTTAAGTCTATAACATATTAGAATGTGTAGGGAGAGAGATGCCAAGCAAAGTTCAAGGACAAATTGGTAAGAACAATTGTAGCATATGTCAGAAAAATTAATAAAGATGACCAAAAAGTGGACAAAGGACAGAAGTATAGGTATTTCATAAATCAAATGGCTATTAAAAATGGTGTTCAAATTCAGTAATCAAAGAAATACATATTTAAAAATGATGTCACTATCATTTTCAGAGATAATTAGTTCAGTGATGCTCAGCATTGGTGGGGATGTAGAGAAAAAAGTATTCTTGTTTTCCGTTGGGACGAGTGTTAGTTGGTGCGGCCTTCTGGAGGACAGTCAGGCAATGTGTATCATTTTATAGAGTGCAGACCCTTTGCCCTCAGTTCAATTCTTTGTTTCCTAAGAAAATAATCATATAGGTGTGCAAAGACATGTACATACGTGAGTGTTTAATATAGCAATTGGGAATAAGTTCTCATCTAATAATAAAGCGTTAAGTAAGTGTCAGCATATCTATATAGTGCAACATTGTACAGTCCCAAATAATAAGGTGGTAGCATATCTTATTAATATGGAACATTGTGCTACACTAAGGAGGGGATGAAGCAGTGGCAGAATAGTCTATGTAAATATTTTTTTGTTTTTTTAAAAAATAGCTTTATTGAGATAGAATTCACATACCGTATAATTCACCTATTTAAATTCTACAATTCAGTGTTTTTTAGTATTTTCACAGGGGTGTGCTACCATAAACACAGTCTAATTTTAGAACATTTTTATTCCGCCAAAAGAAACCCTCAAACCCGGTGGCAGTGACTCCCTGTTCCATCCGCCAGCCCTAAGCTGCCATTCATCTACTTTCTGTTTCTAAGGATTTCCCTATTCTGGACATTTCATATGGAGGGAATCATACCATATGTGATCTTTTGTAACTGGCTTCTTTCACTCAGCATAATAGTTTCAAGGTTCACCCATGTTGTTGCATGGATCAATACTTCATTTCTTTCTGTTGCTAAATAATCCATTATATGGATGTACCACAATTTATTTATCTCTTCATCAGTTGATGGACATTTGGGTTGTTTCCAGTTTTTGGCTACTGTGAACAATGAACAGCCTGTGTATTATATAACCATATTTCATGCATAAGGCATAAAATATTATATGCCAAAGTATTAACAGTGATTCTTTTTTTTTTTTTTTTTTTAAGATTTTACTTCTTTCCTTTTTCTCTCAAAGCCACCCAGTACATAATTGTGTATTTTTCGTTATGGGTCCTTCTAGTTCTGGCATGTGGCACGCTGCCTCAGCATGGCTTGATGAGTGGTGCCATGTCCATGCCCAGGATTCGAACCGGGGAAACCCTGGGCCGCCAAACCCGAGCACATGAACTTAACTACTTGGCCATGGGGCCAGCCCCAACAGTGATTATTTCTGATGATTAAATTATGGAGCAGTCTCTGAATTTCTGCTTCACGCATTTGAACCAAGCTGATTTGTTTAAAGACAAAGATAATTCTATTGGCAGAAAACATGCACTCTAGGAGGAAAATGCCAATCATTTCTTCCTTTGTTCCTTTCTCTCTTTCTCTATAAGCCTGGACCTGTGTTATAAGTGTAAGAATACTTATTAACAAAAAAATGTTTATTTCAAAGCATTTTATCACTTAAAAATCTCTTCGTCCTTAGATGTACTTCTTTTAGTTTTGGGGGCATTTAGATAGTTTAGATAACTCCAGATTATCAGAAATAAAAAACATCAGTTACATATTTCTTTTATTTTAGTTATACCTTTTATTAATTTTACTCCTTCCCAGAAGATGCAAAGAAAAAGCAGAATAATTTGACATCAGTTAAAAAAACCAGTCATTCCCGAGTTCTGTGTGACATCATGTGACGTTGTCAGTGGGAATCCTTTCCGCTGCTTATCTGGGTTGAGGCTCATTCACTGTGATTCTCAGATGATGAAAACTCTTTTCTGGGAGATGGGGCTAAATGGCCCTGACCTGGAAAATTGATGTGGTTTCCAGTAGAGACACAGGCTCCTCCTGAAGGCCAGTCTTGTTTCCAGCAGGAACCGGGACTATTGACCTAACTGGAGGAGGAGAGAATTCAGAGTTGAATTATTTACTTTAAAATTTCAATCATTGACAAAGCTAAATATTACTTGTATGTATATGTCTGAAATTCATACAAAAAGTTGACATTTATTTGAATATGTTTTTTTCTATTCTGAGAATTCACTTTAATGGGTATATTGAAAAAAATAAACAGACTAGATTCAGGAGAAACACAGTATCTAAGAGCCTGAGTCCCCGGCATTGCCTCGGATGTGTGTGCTGAGCCTGTGTATCTTTGGTGGTGTGCTGCGCTTGCTCCACTCGGAACGGCTTCCTTCCACCCTTTGCTGGTTGAACAGCTCAGGCTCAGGCTTAAAAACTGTCTTAAACCAGTTTCATCTTGATTTTTTAAAATTTATTTATTTTGGTGAGGAAGATTGTTGCTGAGCTAACATTTGTGCCAATCTCCCTCCACTTTATGTGGGACGCCACCACCGTGTGGCTTGATGCCACCGGGCCGCCCTGTTCATCTTGATTTTTAGATTGATTTTCTTAATCTTTTTCACACAGGCTGGTTCTCGCTCCCTTTTTTTTCCCCTTTCGCCTCCGATGCTAACTGCCACATTTGAGTCTCCACGTGATCATCTCTTTTCTTTTTAATTTGGTCCATTTCTGCTCTGCTTCAGTCTTTGTTCTACTTTGCTATCTCAATCTTACAAATATTTTTATGCCTTCCAGCTTGTGTTCAGTTAACAGTAATTGAGTGCTCACTACGTGCCTGGAACTGTACATGCTGAGAGGACACCAGTGAATAAGACAGATGCTCCCTGCCCTCACGGAGGTTACAGGGTAGCAGGAAAGACTTAGCTTAAATGAACAATTGAAAAAAAACATTAGCGTGAAGTACCAGGAAGGAGAAGTAGTAGTGGGATCAGTGATGTCTGAAGGAAGAATGAGAGAGGTCGGGCAGGTGGGAGAGGCAGCTGGTCAGGGAGCATCCACGCAGAGAGGACCAGTGAGGAGGCCAGGAGTGGGGAGGAGCGTGGCCTGTTTAAGGGACTATTTATTTTCCACAACGGAGGCAGTTACCTCTGCTGTCCTCCAGTGACACGGGTCAGGGGACATCTTTTCCCTGGCAGTACCACTTTTAATTGCTACGTGTCACATCTGCTGGCTCCCAGCAATCCCCATAAGACTTCCAGTACACGTTTAAAATTACCCGGGCCTCTTGTTTACTAGAAATAAAGGAAACTTTTCCCTTCTCTCTGGAGAGGTCCAGTCTCCCTCATTAGAGGAGAGGAGATAAACCTCCTCTCATAAATGAATTAGTTGTAGGTGGTGGTGAATAGTTTCATGTTACTCCCAGTGAGTAGAGTCTTGGTTCGTGTCTGCCCCCCTCCTGCTTCCTGCTGGGAGGACACACAGTAGGGTGAGTGTGGCGCACTGCTGAAGCTGGAGTGGAGCCTTGAGTTTGCAAGTAGACTGTGCGGACCCAGGGTCCGTAGAGGATACCACCCGAGTGTTATTGGTGAGAATACTAGAGGCCGGTGAGGACCGTCTAGATGTTCACTGTGGATCCAGCCTGCTGAGCCAAGAGAAAATCCCCTCGGCATGTGGAGAAGGGAGCTGGCCTGGCGCGTCCCTGGGAGAGCCCCCTGACAGCAGACGGCTGTACTGTCTGGTCTGAACTGCTCCTCCTCCAGGCTGAGGGGGGAGGCCGACTCTTTCTCATACCTGGGGAAACCCGAGGGCCTGGGGCGTTGATCCCTTGCCTCTCACTCCCTGCCAGCCCCGTAAGCCTGACGTGAAAGAGAGCTCAAGTGTTTAAGGGCACACAGCACCTGGAAGGAGGGTGGCCAAGCTCAGTGAAGCGCAGCACGCGGCTCCTGCGGAGGCAGGTGTAATGGGAGAAACAAGATTAAAGTAATATCAACAAAAGTGAAACTGAAAGGGATAAAAAAATATGGCAAAGAAGTATTTGGAAAACATAGGAATTTCGAAGGACAAAAACCGTGATATACAAAATGTAAAAAAATTAATAAAATGTAAAATAGACAGTGCTGAAAACCCAAATAGGAATCAGGAAGCATTTAAAAACAAAAAGGAAAAAATAGAAAATAAAACAGAAGGGCAAGAGATATAGAGGAAAGATCAGAGGAAAAAATATGTGCACAATAGTCGCTTTTTTCGAATATGAAAATGTAATTATGGAAATGGAAATAGGATTATGAAAATATAAAAATTGAAGAGTGAATTGAAAATAAACTTTCCTGAGCAGAAGAAGGACTTGAGTTTTCAGACTGAAAGGACTTACCAAGTTGGAAAAAAAAAACACGAACTAAGACAGTCGTGTGTAGATGAATTGTCTGAATCCCAAGAATAAAGAAAAACTTCCGACAGGAGGAACAGCTTGTTTATAAAGAAAAAAGACTCAGACTGGCATGGAAATTACTTATAAAATTTGGAAAGTGGAATAACATTTACGCGTTACAGAGTGAAAAGAAGAATGAGCCCATATTCTGGTGCCTGGCTGAGATATCATTTATATTAAGTGTGAAAAGGGCATTTCTTGGCCAGGCAGTATATACTTTCTGAGAAAGTTATCTGAGGAGATACTCCAGCCAAAAGGAAATAGTCAGAACAAAGATCTCAACATGGGAGAGAAAGCAAAGTATACATAAAAGGTGTTTTTTAAATAAAGAGATGTTTTTTCCTGGTAGCAGGTCAGACTTCTTTTTATTCTATTTTATTTGAATTGGTTTTATACTAAGCTGACTTAAGTTTTCTTACTGTAACCTAAATACTTTATTTCCATGCATTATGAACATAGTTTTGGATATCCCTTTAAGAGATTGAAATTATCTTCACACTAGAAAAGCCCCTAATTAAGGTAGGCTTAAAGATTTTTGTGTATATGGTTATTCTATAAAAGAAACTAATGTTTCTGTTAAATATTTCAAAATGGTATTCTGTTTTTTTTCTTCTACCCATAAGTGCTTTTAATTCTATGATGTATAACTTATGAGGCAAGTTGCTGGTCAGGAATAGAAAACAGTGTACATTTTTCTGTTCTTCTTTCTGTTCATTTGTGTTTTCATTTTCAAATTCATATAAATCCATTTCTAAACGTTACGCAGACACACACACACACACCCACCCCCACCGAAATCCTTTTCTCATTGCCCTACTGAGAGAGCAATAGAGTGGAACATCACAGCCTGTGTAACACAGTTAGAAATGTATGGTGAAAACAGTATTTAAATGGTACCCAGCCACATGGAAATTTGAAATGTCTTTTCTTAAGTAGTATAGGGCAAAGGAAAACATTGGCAATACAATTTAAGTGTCCAAAAAATAAAAGAAAATGACCCTAATTCTGTAAAAACAGTACTTAGAGGAAAATGATGAATCCTTACTAATAAGAGAAAAAGAGAGAAGCATAATAAATTTCCAATCCAAAAAGTATAAGGATATACAAATCATAAAATTGAAAAATAGGGGCCAGCCCAGTGATGCAGCGGTTAAGTTCGCACGTTCCGCTTCAGCAGCGCAGGGTTCACCGGTTCGGATCCTGGGTGCGGACATGGCACCGCTTGGCTGGCAAGCCATGCTGTGGCCACCATCCCACATATAAAGTAGAGGAAGATGGGCACGGATGTGAGCTCAGGAGCAGTCTTCCTCAGCAAAAAGAGGAGGATTGGGAGCAGATGTTAGCTCAGGGCTAATCTTCCTCCAAAAAAAAAAAAAAAAAAATATATATATATATATATATATATATCTATCTATCTGGGAATTTCTTCACATCAGTTTGTAGGTATCTTCATTCTTTTTTGCAACTGCATTGTACTCCATTATGTGTATGTACATAGTTTAGCCAGCCAATATCCTATATTTGGGCATTTAAGTACTTTCCAGTATTTTGCAAATGCAAATAATGCACAATGAATAAGTGTGCATTATGTATTTTCCGATTGTTGGAGGTGTCTTAAGAATAAATTTCTAGAAGTGAGAGTGCTGGGTCAAAGGGTAAATGCATTGTAATTTTGTTAGATATTGCCAAATTCCCCCTCCATAGGAATTGTGCCATTTTGCTTTCCCCCAGAAATATATGAGACTGTTTCCCCATAGCCTCTTTCCTCACAGCATCTTTTGCATAAGGAAATGATCTGGTTGGATCAACTGCAGAGGCTGGGTGATGAAGTAGAATTCTGATGTATTGTCAAGCTTTTGACCTTTTCCACAATATCATATAAATAGATCTCACATAAATGGAATCATATAAATGGATATTGGAATCTAATATCATGTAAATGGAATCCATTTCCATATAGTAAATGGAATCATAACCAGTTGAGGTGGTTTCTTTTACTCAGCATGATGCCTTTGAGATTCATCCATGTTGTTGTATGTATCAATAGTTCATTCCACATTGTGTTTCATGGATGTATCACAGTTGGTTCATCCATTCTCCCACTGAAGGATGTCTAGGCTGTTCCTTCTAGGTTTTGGTGATTATGAATAAAGCCACTGTGAACAGTCGTGTACAGGTTTTTGTGTGATCATCAGATTTAATTTTTTTAAGGTAAATAGCTAAGAGTGGCATTGTTAGCTCAAATAAACACACACACTCAAATAAGTATGTGTTTATCTTTGTAAAACAAAAACCTGCCAAGCTGTTTTCCAGAGTGGCCTGTTTGACTCACCAGCAACGTGTGTGTTCACGTTGCTCCGCTGCTTGGTATTGTCATTTTTTAAAAAATTTTAGCCATTCTAATAGGTGAGTAATGTTATCTCATTTTGTTTTTAATTTGCACTTCCCTAATGGCTAATGATGTCAAACATCTTTTCATGAGCTTATTTGTCGTCTATATATCTTCTTTGGTGAAGTACCTGATCAAATTCTTCATGTATTTTTTATTGTATTGTTTTCTTACTGTTGAGTTTTGAGAGTTCTTTTTTGATCCTGAACAAAGGTCCATTTTGGAATATGTGATTTGCAGATATTTTCTTCTAGATTATAGCTTATCTTTTCATTTTCTTTTCTTTTTTTTTGAGGAAGATTAGCCCTGAGCTAACTACTATCAATCCTCCTCTTTTTGCTGAGGAAGCCTGGCCCTGAGCTAACATCCGTGCCCATCTTCCTCCACTTTATACGTTGGACACCTACGACAGCATGGCTTTTGCCAAGCGGTGCCATGTCCGCACCCAGGGTCCGAACCAGCGAACCCCGGGCCGCCAAGAGGCAGAATGTGCGCACTTAACCACTGCGCCACCAGGCCAGCCCTCATTTTTTTAATAGTGTGTTTTGCAGAGAAAAGGTTTTTAAATTAGTGAACTTTATCAACTTTTATTTTATGGATTGTGCTTTTTGTGTCATATGTAAGAACTGTTTGCCAAAACAGAGTCAAAGATTTTTCTCACATGTTTTCTTTTAAAAGTTTTATAGCGTATGCTTTACATTTAGATATATAACCCATTTTGAATTAGTTTTTATATATAAAGTGTGAAGTTTAGGTCAAGGTTCTTTTTTTTTTTTTTTTTGCATGTAAATATTCTTCAGCATTTCTTTTATAGTATGTTTGTTGGCAACAAATTCTCTTAGTTGTTCTTCATCAGAGATTGTCTTTATTCCTGAAGGATATTTTTGCTGGATGTAGAATTCTGAGTTGACAGTTCTTTCCTTTTAGTACTTAAAAGATGTTATTCCACTGCCTTTAGACCTTCATAGTTCTGATGAGAAGCCCACAGTTGTTTGAATGTCTGTTCCCCATTATGTAATCTGGCTGCTTTCAAGACTTTTTCTTTGCCTTCAGTTTTTAGCTTTCAGTTTTATTCTGATGTGTCTGGGCAAGAATTTCTTTTGTGTTTATCCAGTTTGGGATTTGCTGAGCTTCTTGAATCTATAGATTTTAACTTTATTTTGGTGAGGAAGATTTGCCCTGAGCTAACATATGTGCCAGTCTTTCTCTATTTTGCGTGTGGGATGCCTCCACAGCATGGCTGATGTGTTGAGTAGGTCCACACCCAGGATCCAAACTCTCGAATCTGGGCTGCCAAAGTGGAGCGTGTGGAACCTCAACCATTCGGCCACAGGACCGGCCCCTATAGATTTATCTTTTATCCACTGTGGAAAATTTACAGTCATTTTTTTTCTTCAGCTGGTTTTCCTGCACTGCATTTCCTGCATTGCATTGTTCTCTTCTTCTGGGATTCAAATCACAGAAATATTAGGCCTTTGCTTACTGTCCCACAGACCCCAGGGGCTCTGTTTATTCCCTTTCTCTCTCTCTTTTTTTCCTCAGTGTTTTTTTCTCTCTCTTGTTCAGGTAGAATGAAAAAATCCAAAAAGCAAAAGACAGAATAATTTCCCTGCCTCTGTCCTGTGGAGGCTCCTGACTCCTGCTACTCGGGCTGGAAAGAGACGGCCTCTTTAGCAGCTCTTCATTTTTGCACCCAGTGTACATACCGAGGTTTCACATCTCAGGCTGTCCCTGAGCCTAGGCCAGGAGATCTCAGAGAAAATGAAAAACAGGAAACTCACTGCCGGTTTGGCGGTACGTGGAGTTCCCCAGTTGGCCTGCTAGCTTATTCTTCTGAGTCCTCAGAGAGCTTTCCGTGCATTCCATCCTTGCCTCTTCAGTGGGAGAGACAGAGTGAAGTCTGCTTACTCCAAAGGATTTTTCATCAATAAGGTCATTTGAGAAGAGTTTTAAGTGGAAGATTATGTAGAGAATTCTTCGAGCAGGGATGGAACAACCAGCGAAGAACGTGAATAAACTAGGTTTCTTTCTTTTTTTTTTCCCATTTCTTTGTTTGTTTCCAAAAACTTTCCTCAAACCAGCCATCTGGTGTGTTTTCCAAATCTTGATTTTAAATTTTAGACATTTGGACATGCGTTTTTTTTTAGGTATAGATTTCAAAACCAATGTTTTCTTTTTATTATTAGTTTTTGAAGAGAGATATTTTGATGTGTTACCTGGACATTTTGACCAAATGAATGTGACTTATGGATCTGACAACTGTCATTTCGAGTAGAGTTTGTGCTTATTATTGAGTGATCATTAACTTGAGTTTTAATATAGGTGCCCCTTAAACTTGTCTTTAACCAATTTTTCAGTATAAGAATAACAAAACATATAATAAAATAAAAGCAACCTAACTAAGGCTGTATAAAGCTAGCAGTGTTTATTGTGACTGATTCCGGGGCTTCCTCGTCTGGTCTATGCTGGGTCAGTTCACAAACAAGGGTATCCAAATGGCCAGTGAAAAGAATTTCAACTTCATTAGTCAGCAGAGAAATACAAAATCAAACCATCATGCAATACCTCCAAAGTAGCTAAAATGAAAAACAGATTATCAATTATTGGCAAGAATATGGGGTAACTGGAATCTTGTACTACTGGCAGGAGCCTTAAATTGGTACACCCATGTTGGAAAATGATTTGACAGTATCTTCTAAAGTTAGTCCTAAATGTGAAGACCCTGGGACTAGCAATTCCATCTCCTGATATATAACAAACAGAAATGTATACATATGTTCACTAAAAAAAAATGTACAAGAGTGTTCCAAGTGGCCTATTAACCAAAATCTGGAAACTACCCAAATGCATAGCAGCTGTAGAATAGTTTAATAGAAAATTCTGTATATTCACACAGTGGAATACCATCCAGGGGTGAGAATGAATGAAGTGCAACTACTTGTAACAACATGAATGAACCTCACAAGCGTGATGTCGAACAGAAGATTGCATCCTGATCTGGATGTTGGCTGCCTGGGAGTAGTCACACTGTGAACATCCACTGTGCACTTAGGGTTTATGCAGTTTTGTGTAATGTATGTTATATACTTCAGTAAAAAAGTATGTTAGATGAATTAGGTCTTGACCATTTTGTTTTTCATGGGTTGGCTTTAGTATATCTATTTGTTACTGGCCCCTTACTGAACTCATTAGATGGAGCAGTTTCTCAGTTGATACTCTTGGTTATTATAGGTAGATGATCTTTTCATCAGAAAACTAGGATAGGTGTTATATTCAGGAGAATGATTTTTTTAATGCCAAAAAACACACATAATTGATTTTCAAACAGCCCGAATATCTTCAAAGGAAAAAGTAACACCTGCTGCATGCAGAGCCTGTCTTGAGGGCTTTCTTGCCCCTTCCGTGGGCTCGTAAACCTGTGCAGCGTGAGAACCCAGATGGTACCAGAGCAGACTGGCCTTTGTGTTGACCCTTTTAACTGAGCGACCTTTCATGTTATATTCATAATAAATGTGGATGCAGGTAAATACTGGTCATATAACACAATTCTGTTTGTCCCTCCCCAACCCCTTCGTTTTGTTTTAGGGGTTTTTTGTTGTTTGTTTGTTTGTGTTTGTTTTTGCAGATCTTTTCACAGATGCTGATGAGACTGAAAAAATGGCCAAAAGTTTGGAAGATTCTGAAGGAGTTTATTTTGTTCCATCTTTTAGTGGATTGCAGGTATTTTTTTTAAGTTAATGGCAATTACAAACATTTCTCTCCTCATACCTGCACTCAAAATTATGTATCTGCCACTCACTCACCTGAAGGTTCCGGCCTAGAGGAGAACTAAGGTGAGGGGACCTTCTGGGCCTGAGGCCGGTGCTTTGACCTTGTGTGCATTCCATGGGGAGCAGAGCAAATTTAGCGGCTTCTGCTCAGAACTCCGTCCCTGTGGAAACTAAAAGTTGGCAGGCTTATCATAGGACTTTTACAGAAGACCTAGGATTACTTTATCATCAACAAAAATAGCCATTTCCCAGTGGGGGAAAAACATCAGTACATTGGCATTCTTTACTTAGAGGAAGCATACCATTGAGAATTAGGAAAGTAGTGTTTAGGCACACACATACAAATATATGTGTATGTATGCTTTGCAGTTATTTATCTGTAAGTTTCATTAACTTCTAAAAAATCAAAATTTCTTTTGGTTAACTCTTGTGGTGGAGTGTTGGTTACTTTGCCTAATAAAAAAGTGAACCCAGTAAAAGACTTGATCTTGTAATATTTTATTTTGTGTTTAACTGAAAGATCTGTGGATGCTGCCTCTAATTTTAGCATATTGTTACAAAGACTTTTTAAAACTGTTTTCAGGTATATTATTACTAACAAAATCGTTTTTTGGGGGGAAAGCTTATACTAGTCCTTTTACTCCTCCTCTAAATATTTTTTCTTTTCAAAAAATAAAAAATTTTGAGCCAGCCCTGATGGGCTGTGGTTCCACACTGGGCATGGAACCACACCACTCGTCTGTCAGTAGCCGTGCTGTGGCCGCGGCTCACACAGAAGAGCCAGAAGAACTTACAACTGTACACAACTATGTACTGGGGCTTTGTGGGAGAAAGGAAGAAAAAAGGAGAAAGATTGGCAACAGGTATTAGCTTAGGGCAAATCTTCCCCTACAAAAAAATAAAATGATTTTCCTTGCTTCTAGTCCATCCCATACTCAGGCAATCAGTTATGAAAAGTCCAAAATTTGAAAATTTGTATAATGTAGAAACTGGTGAAAAAAGAATTAGATTAAGTGTTTTAAGTCTCTAAAAATGTAATATCTCCAAACTAGATTATTAAATTAGCATTATTTTAATATCTGTAATAATTTCCTCTTATATTCTTATCCTAAAGGCCTACAAGTTTATAAATGATGTAGATTGCATTGTATCCTCTTGGGGTGATGTGAGGCAGTTAAATAGCATTCATGATGGGACAAGGGCTGAGGCATATTTGTCTGATGGAGGTTCCAGGAAGATATTAGATGAGTAATTGTCATCAGCAAAAGTAGGATTTAATTAGGCTGCTATGTATGAAAAATGTGCTAGGGGACTTAGTAGTGACTGTATCTTGGCAACTCTGTCTTTAACTTCTCCATCAATTCATATGCTTGTAAAATATATGGTAAAACAAAGCATTGCTAAAGCTCTGAAGATTAGGAAAAGCTACCACAGATGTAGTTTGTAATTTCCCATTGATAACAAAATGTCCCTGTCCTGCCACGATTGCAACCTGGCCGTATGTTGATGTCATGAGCAGGGAGGACTGGAGACCAAATATTTCCCAGTGTGAAATGAAACTCTTGACTGGAAACTGAAAGTAAATTCATACAACGATAGTGTGTTGATAGGAAGCTGTTTGGAGAAGAGGACGGAGATCACCTAGAAGTTGCCTGTGTCAACAACCAGAGAAAACGCGGGAGAGAGGAGTGGCAGGGAGGGAGGAAAGGAAGGGGTGTCAAGTGTTTGTGATACTGCCTTTAATTTTAGAATATTGTTGCAGCGTAGATAATGGGGGGCAAGATATTAAAGGCTCAATTTCTCAAGGGACATTCGAGGAATTTTGAGTGGGAAAGTCTGCGGCAGCCACTTCAGGGAATGGCAGAGGAGGTGGGGTGGAGCATGGGGGGATACATTGGGGTGGCATCAATTGGTACAGCCATTGTGGCTTTGCTCTACAGAGCTGTGGTTTGGGGAGGAGAATGCTAACGTAGAGTATCTGTGACAGATAGTGGAGGCAAGACTCTCTCAGTGGTTGTCTACTTCATGTTAAAGTTACTGAGGTGATGGCGGCAGTAGGATGGACAGGACTGTGAGCCAAGTGCCAGTCCTTAGAGGATGAGGAGTCATGCTCCAATGAGGGTTCTTAGGTTTGCAAGGAACGGGCTTGCTTAGGCTGCCCCTGAGGGAGCTGGGGGTGCACATCCTCCTGAGGCCTGGCGTTGGGAAGGAGTCTGCAACTGATGCACAGTTCTTACTGTTCTTCTTTGCGGTCCTGCTTCTCTGTGAGTCTGCTCTTCCCTTCTTGTTACCAGCTTTGCTCTGTGTCCTTTCTTCCTTGTGACTTCTACTTAATCATCATTATTTTCCTTGTAGTTTCTGCTTCTTCACAATTTGGAAATACACACAACCTTCTTCCACCTTGTGTATCCTTTAACTTCAGATCCCACTGTTGATGATCTTTTTTTTGGTGTTTCCCAGTTCATGTTTCCAGGGGAGGGGATCTGATTGGACCACCTTGTCTTTTCGAGCTCTGGAGACTTTGAGTTGGTTATGTTCACCCCTACAGTTGTGATGGTGCGGTGGGACTAGGGCATGAGACATGGCTGCTGTAGACAACAGGGCCTGTGGGTTCAAGCAGTTTTCTTAGAAGGGCATGTGGCCAGCAAGTACTGTGAACACTGTCTCTCATTCTGTGAGTGCCTGGGACGTCTGAGTGGTGGTAAAGGTGAAGGGAGATGTGGAACAATGTTGATGCGGACCTAAGCAAGTGTGGGGGAAGGGAAGTGTCTCTAACGGTAGGTGCATAGTGGCCCAGAGTGGTCATGGGAAGTTGGTACAGGGTCCTCTGGTCCCTGTGGCAAGGAAGCCTGAGAGACCCCTCCACTGAAAAGCCATTTGCCCAGCACAGAGCCAAGTATGTTACAGCAAGCACAACATAAGTGGAGGGAACTTCTCAGAATTGGTTAAGGGTTAGGGAAATTTATTTACAATAGAAGGAACTGTTCTCCTGTCTCTTTCCTTGTGAGATGCAAGCTCTGGCAGGGATCTTTATTTTTCATCTTCTTGTCACAGAATTGTCCTGCATTTCTGGGGACACAAAGATGAATACAAACTTCATCTGCTGAATATATAATTCTAGCTCAAGATTTTGGCTCTTTTAAAGACAGATTTTAGGCTGGGTCATTTTTTATTTTAGGCAATAAGACTATTAAATAGCTAGGAAATAGAAGAGTTTAGTTTGAATGTCTGACAACATGTTGGGTGTAAGTTTTGACACTGAGAAACACATTTTTTTTGCATTATAGTTTTTTGTTTTAATTCTAACTTATATCCACAAAAAGCCACTCTACATAGTAAACAATTTTAGCATAAAAACTTTACATTTGGAGAAAAGAGGAAATACTAGGATTGCTTTGCATTTTCCTCATTTATAAAGCTAGGCATTTAATAATTTGTTACCCTGTGCCCTTTTCTTGGGATGAGCCCAAAGAGGAGGTCCAGCTAAGTCCAGTGTCTGAATACAAACTTCATCTAATAGTTAACATGTTTTGGGCTATCATTTATTTTAAAACTACTGAACTCTAAATAAGCACTCTTTTCCTAACATGGCTATGTTTTTATTATATAATATGTCTTCAACTCTGTAGATACAATTTAGAACAGCAATAATATATTCTTACTATCTGTCACTTTAGGCTCCATTAAATGACCCGTGTGCATGTGCCTCTTTTATGGGTTTGAAGCCTTCCACCAGTAAATACCATCTTGTACGAGCAATACTGGAGTCAATAGCTTTCAGGTACCCAAACCTGCCCTAAACGACTTCCACATACAGCAGTGCCATTTCCTTTTATTCATTTCTACTAAACTAAGAAATTTCAGTGTTTATACCTTTAGTTTAATTCATACTGTATATAATATAATCTGTTTTTATTGCTCATTTCCTTAGCATCTCTTTTTTTTTTCCATATCTAATGATACCAGTACCGCTTAGATTTGATATCTGAGAAGTGAATGATTTTAAAAAATATCCAATTTCTTAAGCATAACAGATTCAAAATTTGGACTTTCAAATATTTGTATATTTTTATTCAGGAAGGAGAATTCTAACTAATAATGGTTCTATTATACTCAAAGATCGAGTCACCAAAATTATTCTTTATGTATATTTCTCTGTGGTCTTTTTGTTATGGGGCAGATGTAGCTTATTAAAATTAAGAATGTGGCTGTCATAAATATGGAAAATTTGTAATGTTTAAAATAAAATTTTCTGTTATTGTGAAATGATTATTTTTATATTTGATGACTTCTACTAGATGTTATTTATGGTATGTCATCTTAATAGCTCTCTGGCAAATGGATGCTTGCTTTCAATTTTTATTTTTAGGAATAGTAATAGATTAAACTTAGTCCTAAAATAAAAATTATGCTCTTTTGTATCAGGATGAGAAGAGCAAGCCCTGAGCCTCTTATGTATTTGAGCATCTGTTTATGACTTCAAGTTAGCATAATATATTTCTTTAATAGTTTCTTTTGTATATTTTATAAATATGTAATAAAACCCACAATTTTTATTTTTCTAGATTGAAAAAAAATAGAGAATTATCATGATATGCATTTCCTCTAAATAGTTACCTTGTTTTTTTTAACTAGAAACAAACAGTTATATGAGTTGATGCAGAAAGAGATCCATATTCCGGTAAGAAAAATCCGGTATGTAAGCTTTATTTCTAATAGATTTAATTAGAAATTAGAAGTAAGTAGTAGCTGCTATTAGTATTTTCATCGTTATAATTATTCAGGGTTTCAAAAAGAACTTATACCTAGCTTCTTTGCGGCAAAATTCTTGGTCATAGGAATTTGGAGAGAAGAAGAAAACTAGTTTTGGATTTATGGAGAATATAGGACACTGCAGAATTTGGGAGGATCATAGCACCCATATGTGTATTATAAAGATTTTGAAAATCTCTTGTTGGGGTCTGTGGCTATCCTTTTGGCAGGGAAGCAGCAAATTTTCTTTGCTGGAATGTCTAAATGAGTTTTTATGTTGGCTTAGTTCACTTGGCCTATTTTGAACTAGTCCCAGGACAAATAAGGCAGATGGGAAAACTGATGGCAGGAATAAGGAAAAATATTTAAAGGTTACCTAGTAATATCCTCTATCTTCAGGTCAATGCTAAGTGATATAATTTTGGAATTAAAAAATTAAAAAATAAAATCAAGGCTCTAAAAAAATATGTGGCCCATTTAGAAAGATTTATTAATGGTTTTGTGCTTTTGTTGCAGTAATTTATCTCAAATCTTTTGCTCCTCGCAGGGCAGATGGAGGAGTTTGTAAGAACAGTTTTGTCATGCAGATGACGTCCGACCTGATTAATGAGAGTATAGACAGGCCCGTCCACGTTGACATGTCGTGCCTGGGTGCAGCTTCGCTAGCTGGCCTTGCTGTTGGTATGTGTGGATTTTATAAAAGTGACAGCTTTCTTGCAAACTGTTTCTAACAGGTAGCATTTCTCCTCCCAAATCACAAAATTATAGAGAGGTTCTGGAAAGCCTTAGTGCCCATTTAAGCTCCGTACACGTCTGCATGTTGCTCACAAAATACTCCTATGAGCTCCCTGTGGGTGGGTCCCTTTGCACCTCTTCCATCCTTGCTTCACTCCTTCAGTCAGAAGTATGAGGTGAGGACAGTTCATTCTCAACTGCTTTAGCCTTCAGCAAGGAAGGGTCACTGGGTAAATCTGAGTAGATAGGCTTGTCTTTGGCATTAGAAACCACTCCATTCTTTTATTTATTGAACAACTTTTGTTGAGTACCCTGCTATATGACAGTCACTGCTAGGAATAAAGAGTTTAACAGACATAGACCCTGCTGTGGGACTCTCTGGTGGGCGCAATCAGACAAATCAACCGCTTATCAAACTTGGTGTGATAAACCCACTGAACAGCCGTAGTATCAAGCAAGTGGTGTAGGCTTCCCAGAGGAGGCAACGTATAGCTCAACTTTGAAGGGGTTAGCAGACAGCTGGGTGAGGAGAGGCTAAGAGGTGAGTGATCCATTAGAGAAAGCAGGTCATGGAGAGGTACCAGCCCATTCCGGTTACGGTGAGTGCAGGAGAGGAGGCTGGAGAAGGTATAGAGGTCCGGTTGTGGTGGACTCCTCATGAGGAGGACTTTGCACTTGATCTTGAAGGCGTTGGAAAGCACTGAAAAATTCTAAGCGGGGTTAGGGACCTGGACAGATCTGCATTTGAACAGATCACTTTGGCAGTTAGTGAAAGGATTAGTTGGGAGGGGAAAGAATGGAAGTGGGGAGGCTAATTAGGGGGCTCCCTAGGGAGCAGGATGATGCTTTGGGACACCGGGAGTATTTTAACGTGTTCCTATATGGAAGAGACGAGTGTGCAAAACAGGATATTTTACAGTTAGAAGTTTTAGGCTAATATTTTGCATATTAAAGTTACAAATCCAAAAAAGCGTGAAACCTTGGTAAGTTCAACTTAAAACTTTATTCTCCTAAAAATCTGTCAATTTAAAATAAAATCAATACATTCATTTCCATTTGTTCATTGATTAACATTTGATTAATTCAAGTTGAAGAAAATAACTTTCTTTTAAATAATTCCCATTTACACATATTGTTAAATTCCTTTGTATATTTCAACTCTTTTAAATGTAACATAGTTGATTTTCTTTTCATAATTTCACATGCCTAACTGAGCAAACTTATAACCGTAACAAGAAAAATCTTCTGAAGTACTTAAACAACTCCTGCAAATTTAATAAATTAAACTTATAATTACACTGAATCAAATTCTCACACTCTAATATTGTTTATAAGGTTAATCAAATTCTTCTACACTTTTCACCTTCTAAGACTAATGTCAGATTCTCTTCACATTTAAAATACTTTAAATAACAAACACATGCAAGTTATTCTTACGTACAACATAGTGGCTTGAGTTTTATCTACTGGATTATATCTATATTTAATTTCAAAACTTTTCAATACAAAGGTGCTTTACTAACTAAGGGGAGCAGTTTTATCTTCTCAGAAAAGCTAAGATTTCTGGTTGGATTGCTTCTCTCTCAGAAATTTGAGACCTGAAGGCTATGCACATTGTCTGTGTTTTTGAAATTCACCCAGAAACTGGGGTCTATTTGATACATATTTAATAAAATGACTTTTAAAAATATGTATGTCTTAAAGTATAAATAATAAATTCTGGAAATAAGGATTTTAAGAACATATTTATTTTCATGACTAGATTTATCTAACTGTAGTATACTAGTAAAAACTATTTTTAGTCGTTTAAAAACTTCTATAAATTAATTAATATCTTTAAATATAGATAGTCTAAATGCTGACTTTGTAAATAGAAAGAATGTGACCTGACAGAAAATTTTAGAAGAAAGAATTTTATATGTCACCTTTATTGGTGAGAGACAATATGCTTCGTGCAGGCTTATCAGTGCTCTCAGTACTTCAGAGTAGGCGAGAGGTATCAAGTGTGTTAACAAGACACCTCGACCGTTTCAGACTACTTATGATCACAGTTATGAATGTGTTTTCTTGCTGCTTTTTATTATAAAGCACATGATCCTCTTTGTAAAGAACAGTATATGCCAGAACTACAATATTATCTTGAACTAGAATTTAAATTAACTTGCGTGAAATGCAGCAACTTGAAAAAGAAAGTATTATATTAATTCTCAACTTTGAATTTTATGTATATCCCAGGGAGTTGCCTTCTTCCTCAAGATATATGACAAAAATCTTAATTTATCTTTGGCTTTTTTAGTTGTACAAAAATAAAATATACTATTTCTCACTTTTTTTTTCTTAGTAGCAAGTCATGAAATTAAATAAAACCACAGGGTGTGGTTGCTCTAGAAATGATTCATGCCCTGCCACACAGGGGTACAGCTGACAGTTAGAAACCAGAAGATTTTAAAATCCTGGTGTATTTGTTCTCAGGGATAGTCAGTCTAACAAAAATAAACAGCAACAAAATATTTTGGATTGTCTTTTAAAATAATAACTTTGCACCAATTCACATAGGTTTGTGGATAAACTTTATGGACTCGTTGTTTGCCTTAAAATTTGAGAATAATTTTTTCACCTATAGGGTTTTGGACTGACAAGGAGGAACTAAAGCAACTGAGGCAGAGTGAAATGGTTTTCAAGCCGCAGAAGAAATGGCAAGAATATGAAATGAGTATGGAAAACTGGGTCAAGGCCGTGAAACGCTCCATGAATTGGTATAACAAGACATAGCAGTATGCGGAAAGAATAAAACTGTGGATGGCTGGTTGTTGTGACACGCAGATGGGGCAAAGCTCAGGGATAACCAATACAATGATGACTGAGCAGAGAAGGTTTAAAATGAGTTTTGCAACCTGAGAGAAAAAGCATTGCTTTTTTGAAACAAAACAAAACGAAAAAACCCTCATTTAAAAAAATCCAAACCTTGGTGAGATTGTAAGGCAACAATACCTCAAAACTTTTTATCTTCTGTTTTGTAGCAAATTCCAAAGGACATTAACCATTTCGAACCATATTTTGACAGTTATGGGTCCTTCTTTTTTACTGGGTCAGTGGTACATATGAGGATAATTGTTTACTCTCTTTGAGTTAATAGTTCTGGGTCAAGCACCATGCACATTTTGCTCCAAAATTATGTGAAAAGTATTCCTTTAATTCTTTAAAATTAAGTGGGCTACTCAAAGCCATACAGCTAAAAAGAAAGAATAACTGAGGAAATGTGGAATTTTGAAACATGAATATTTTATATTTAAAGCCATAATTGTTCAATGTTATATCTAAATATGCACTCAATATGTCCTTCTCAGGCTTATTTCTTAGTCAAGTCTTTCCTTTTTTGGGCTTAAAGACACTGCCTTAATTGTTCCTTGTTTAGCTGAAATCTGAGCATTCTTTATGTATCGAAAAACATTGAAAAAGTAATTCTGGTTAATGAAACTAAAAAGGGTATTCATCCATAAGGAACAAGAAGAGACTATATTTTTCCTTCTCAAATAGAGTTTCTTTCAAAAACTTCTGCTAAAGCATAACATCCCATTTTTTACTAAATGCAGGTAGTAAGTATAATTCTTGCCTTTCCTCTCCTGTTGTTTTTCGTTCTCAGTTGGCAAGATGCTTGCATAAATGTGTTTGTTTCTATTAGGTGCCTAACTGACAGAGCTTTATTTGAAGAAAGTACCCTAGTTTATTGGTGACTTAAGAATTGCCTTCATTGGGGTATTTCACTTGTCCAGGTATCTTTTTGTTTTTGTCCAGTCTGCTCCACTCTGAGATACGTGCAGTGGGTAGCTGACAGAGGTGGTGGGAGTCACTCATGTTAGTGGCTGTCCTTTGGCTGCTGAGCCAGACATGCCCAGAGAGGAGCGGGGACAGTTCTGCGTCCTCAGACTTTCCTGATAGAAACATGAATAGGAGTAAGAGTTGTGAGCAGCTTCAGGCCAGGTGTAAAATTGTCCTAACGCAGTCGACCACCTTCCAGCCTGCTCTCCTGTTATTTGCCCATCCCTCCATTTGGGCTAGGTTCCTTTTGATTTGCAGCAATAATGAATTTATTTCCCTCTTGGTCAGCTTTATCACATAACATCCTACTATTGTAGAGCTAGCTGTTAAATGATAACACAGTAAAGAAGTGACTGTTACAGAGAATGTTGTTGCTGTCGTATATGTCCACTTCAGAGACAGAGATGATAGCACTGGGGCTCAAGTTGCATTTCTGCAAATTCCATCTTGGTGAGCTTTGTTTTCTCAAATTATTAAAATGTTTTGAGGGAGTCACTATAGCAAATATATAGTATTAACTCTATTAATTAAGATTTGGAAATATTTTTGTTAACTGGAGGTGTTTGGTTTACTCTAACAAGTCAGATCCTATTATGTAGATATCTCCTCCTTTTCATTTTTTGTTTTTTACATCCTTTTTACAAAGCTTAGTGGCCAGTTTGTTTTTTTATCAAAATCATGAAAGCTGCTATCTTGTTTTACTATTTCTTATAGATCCTGCTTCTCAGCAGGTATGATTTCATAGGAAATAATTCTTTTTGTATTAAGATACACTGAAGTGTAATATTATTAATACCTAAAAGTTTGTTAGCTCATCTCTTTTCTATGTTGTTCTTTCTAATCATAAAACCACAAAATAAAGAAAAATATCTTTTAGATACTATGGGAAAATAACTTTGGATATCTCTCTTGGAATTGAGCATCTCCTCAAAAATTAGGGGCTAATTTTTTTTTCTTTTGTTAGTCTAGAGGTTAATCTTTATTTTTAATATTTCTGGCTGTTTTTAGTGACACGATTTAGTAAATCTTTTGTCAGGTTTGACGTAAATCAGAAATGTGGCCATGTTTGCTTTTGTGGTTGTAGAAACAGTTGATGCTCAAAATCAATTGAGCAAAACCAAATGTCCTTCCATCTTTCAAATTCACTTTTCATTTGTATGCTAATATTTGAAGTTTAAAAAAATTTCTATGCTAATGTATTTTCCCATTATGGATCTATCAGATAGTTTTAGAGGTCTGTAGCTATCTTACCAAGGAGGAGAACGTTCCTGTACAATCCTCCTTGAAGTGGTACTAATTGCTAATTACTGTAACTAATTACTGTGGACTTTACTGATTTTTAAATTTTTTATATCCAACCATGACATGGTTTCTCAACCAGAGTATTATTGACATTTTGGGACAGGTAATCCTTTTAGGGTGCTGTGCTGTGCTTTATAGGATGTTTAGCAGCATCCCTGACCTCTACTCACCAGCTCCCAGTGGCATCCCCCTAGTTGTGATGGTCAAAAATATCTCTAAACCTTGCCAAATGTCCCCTGGGAGGCAAGATCGCCCCCAGTGGAGAAGCGCTGATACATGCAAACTGTTAGACGAAAATTGAAGACTCAGTGAATGTGGAGCATCTCTCGTACTCCTTTACTCTCTGCCTCATTTTTACTTTAGGAAATGATTGTTAGCAAAAAGAGGTTGTGGAATCTTAAAAAGGGTTTCTGCTTTGCTGGCTAATGAGGTTAAAAAAATCTCATGTTGTAACTGTCTTCTGCTCTTTTCTTTTTTTTTTTAAAGACTGGCACCTGAGCTAACACCCGTTGCCAATCTTCTTTTTTCTTCTTCTTCCTTTCCCCAAAGCCGCCCAGTACATAGTTATATATTCTAGTTGTAGGTCCTTCTGGCTCTGCTATGTGGGACGGCTTGATGAGCAGTGCTAGGTCCGTGCCCAGCATCTGAACTGGCGAAACCCTGGGCCGCTGAAGTGAGCGTGCAAACTTAACTACTCGGCCATGGGGCCAGGCCCTCTTCTGCTGTTTTTAATCACCAGCCCCCATCCCCACCCCTGCATCCTCTGTGGATGAAGAAATGAGTGGGTTCCTGACTGCAGTATAGGATTAATGTATTCTGTAGATCAACTTTGATTTGATCTGTTTCGTTGCTTCCTTTTCACCTCTGAGCAAAGGAGATGACCACCCTCTCTTATCTGCCAAGCCTCCACCCAACTAGAGGGTCTCTGAAGGCAGGAACCCTGTCTCCTTCCACAGAACTCAATTCTGTGCCTTCGTATTTGTGGGATGAATTGTTACTGTATAAGGGCAACTTTTTTTGCATATACATTTTATCCTTGATGTTGCATACATTTGTTGATAGGGAGCAGCTTATATTTGTTGCAAGTAAAATACATTTTGTTGAGTTAGGAAGGACTACTGTGTTAGGGAAACTGGAATCTTCATACTGTTTATTTAAAAATTCTTCATATGTTTGTGTATTTGTGTAGAGATACACATCCATGAATACACGTAGTTATATTGACTTTCTAGGGTGTAATTGAAGCCTTTCTAGTCTCGGGTTTTATGTATTTGATGCAGATGACTAACAGGTTGAACTTAAGAACGCCAGGCACTCTGGTGTTAGAGGGAGGGAGCTTCAGAAGTAGCCCCTTCTGCAAGGGACTTATACTGGGGACCAGTCTATAATTAAAAATAATCTAGTCCAGGAGTTTAGCAAGAATTTTGTAATTCTTTGAGGAAAGACATAGCTGGACCCTGGGGTTCTTCAACTTTAAGTGATTCTGGAGTCATCCCAGAGAGAGCCTAGAAAGCTCAAATGTACCCCAAAGGATTTTGAATCCCTTTGGGAAATTTAGATCATGTTTCTCAATTAGAATTAAAAGCCCCAAACCTGGACCTGTCTGGTCCCAGAATCATCTTCTTGCACACCCGAAGCCAGGTCATCTGGGTTAAACCAGTCAAAATGGGTAACCCCAAAGAAATCAAAGAGGTGATCCAGAATCACATGGGTTTTTTAAGTTTTGAAGCTTCAAAGCCATAAATATTTTGGTACCAACGTCTATTCCAAGTCGGTGACTATATTTTCACCATATTCCCAAGATCCCCTTGCCCCTGGAGGAATGTAGGAATGAGTTTAGGAGTGAGGATGGACAGAGGCAGGAAACTGCAGAATCGTGTTTCTGAAATTCTTTGTTGTTCTGTTTCTACTGTCTTCCCCCCTTTACTATAAATTTGTTTTATTAAAATAAAGTGGGACTGTAAGATGTCTGTACAGATATCTATATTATTTAAAAAATAAATGATACAAGGTGTCCAATTTAAATGAGCCTATCTTCACAAGAAACTGCCAAACTGCTTTCCAGAGTAGCTGCACCGTTTTACATTCCGACCAGCACGGACGAGTGCTCAGTTTCTCCACATCCTCACCAGCATTTGATGTGGTCACAGTTTTTATTTAGTGGCTGCAATAGGTGTGTGTTTTTCTCATTGAGGTTTTAATTTGCATTTCCCTGATTAATAATGATGTTGAACATCTTTTCATGTGCTTTTTTGCCATCTGTTTATCCTCTTCAGTGAAATATCTGTTCATATCTTTTGCCCATTTGCTAATTGGGTTGTTTTCTAAATGAGCCATATCTTTAAATGAATATCTTTTTTTAAACTTTTTAAAAATCAGTCCAGTGACTTGAGAAGTCATTAAGTAGCATTTTCAAATCCTTCTAGGCAAAATGTATATAACATTTGAACATAATTTTATAATGTACTGAACAGAAGAGTTCTCATATTCCTTCTGTACTGATTATATGGTGTGGTACTAATACGGTATAATAGCCAAAATGTTTCAAAGATGCCTTTACTTAGATTGTAAAGTAGAGTTTACAAATATATGTTTTGTACATAGCCATCATAATGTTTCTAATCTTTTTAATTTAAAATAAGCTGATTTCTGTAAATGTTTCAGAGTGATTTTGTGGGAAATTAATTGGATATTTTCCTACTGGTGCAAAACAGTTAATATAAATTCTAATTCATATGCATCAATAAATTCATAATCTTATTTTTCTGATGTTCTTTACAAATTTCATAGTTTCATTAAATAGCCATTGAGAACCTCATAAACCATTGTTAAGATCTATAGGTAGAATCTCAGATGCACTGCAATGGAAATATTTTTCATATGTATGTGAATTTTTCCCTTGCCTCTTGTCTACTTTAACTTTTGGATTTGTTTTTACATTTTACCTGGAAATTCTTATTTAATACTGTTTCCTGTGTGGGTTTCTGCACATTAATAAGGTCACAGAGAAATAAGGCTATGTTAACTACAGTTGTGACTCAAGGTAAATTTGGACTTAATATGGCTAGAGAAGAAAAGTTTTCTATAACCCTACCTCTTTAGATCCTGTTTCGGCTTATTATGCTACATTCTACGTTCTTGCACAAGGGAACACTAGAGAACAAGGTTAATTCTTTGTGGTGGGAAAAAGATGATATAATCTGTTGTGAAAATACACTGTATTTTTAAATATTTAGAAAGATTTTAAGTAACTGGAGAAAAGATAATTTCAAACACTAATATGATGGAATTAACCTGGCAGCTGTTAAAAATCCCTTCTGAAAATTATTTAAAATTATTTTGGAAACTACACTGAAACAGTGAATAACTGATCTATACATATTGTATATTAAAGCCGTTTTTATTTAGTGTTCCTCTGTTCATTGCTTCAGGTTCGCACACGTATATGGTGACATCCATATGGTGGAGGACTCAGTTGGACAATGTAGATTCCATCCCCTGGCCACAGTGGAGCCTATTACTGCCTCTGAGCCTGTGGTGGTATTCCATAGTAGGAAATTTGAAGATGATAAATATTGAGTTATTAGAAGAAAAGATGGGGTTTGGTTTTAATTTTTAGTTCAAAGAATGTAATAGTCTAAATGAGAAGGACCAAGAAGAAGGGCACTCCAGCATCACTCCAGAGGGATTAAGGGCAAGGATTACTGCCCCCATTCCACAGAAGGGAACTCAGGTCTAGGGAGGGGCAGCAAGATGGCAAGTGTCACTCCAGCAAAGACAAAGCCAGGCCTGGAATCCAGGTCTTGACCCATGGGCAGCTTTTCCCTGTACTCAACTCCTCCTGACCTGTCTGTCTGCCCTAGTGCTGCTGCCTCAGGCGCCTTCAGCCTCAACCCCCACCTCTCACCACACTCAGCGGCCCAGCCTCACCATGTGGAAACAGTGCCTCTTCTTGTATTTCATGTACTGGAGGTGGTACTCGCAGAGCCAGAGCTTGGGCTGTTTCCCACAGTCTTCAGGGAACAGCAAGAAGTAGCAGGCATCGATTTCACAGTTCCCCATGTGGATCTTGTCCACATGCTTCACCTTGGTGATCTCTGGGCAAGGTGGGAGTCGAGGGCAGCAGATGGCTCAGCTGGGGCAAGGAAGGCAGAAGGGAAGGAGTACCTGCAGTCAGGACCCCTGCCCCGGCTGACCGCCTCATGTTTGTTCTCCAGGGCTGCTGTCATGGGGTCCATCTCTGGGCAAGGAAAGAGCAGTGGACAGAGGTGAACAGAAGTGGTGGTCAGGCCGTCCCTCCCCTGTCCCAGAACCAGTGCTTCCCTCCTGTCTTCCAGACCTCATCCCCCTACGAATATTTAACTTATTTTACCTGGTTTTGAAGCTGGCTGGTCCAAGCTCCTCTCCTGTCTGCCCACCCACCCATATAGCCCAGATGTCTCTGATGCCCGATTTGGACCTCTTGCCACTAGGATCAGGAGGTGTGGATCCAGTCCAGTCCTGGGATTGATAAGAGCTTCTCCTGTGCAATGGGATTGATCCAGTTCTGCCAAAGTTGCTGTGAGACAGATGAAATAATGGATCTTGTCTTCCATGCCCATAACAGAAACTGGTGCCGACTCCCCAGTGTGCCTGGGCCTCCTTCCTGAGCACCAGATGCAAGGAGCTGCCTGCCCATGGGACTGCTCCCAGAGGTCCCTCCACAGGCACATCAGACTCTAGAGGTCCAGAAGGGAGTTCAACCTTTCCTCCCTGCAAACCTCTTCCTCCTGGTTTTTATTCCTTATACCTCACATAAGCCGTGTATTCCTTTCACCTCACATTCTATATTTTTAGGATGAATAAAGTATTTTATCATAAAAAGGACTTTAGATTTGATGTTAAGAAGAGGTTACTTTTATTAAGGATGCCCGCGAAATCCTTTTACTGCCCTAACCAAGTCATTCCAGAAATGGACTGAGAAGGTTGTGTCCCTCACTGAGGATACTCCAAGTCTTTGATTCTACTCCACCCTATTAATGTGATTAAACTGTACATAATAGGACTGTCTCTGGAAGACAAGGCTCTCACATTTTTCTCTTAAGAGTTTTTTCTTTTGTCAGTCACTGGATGGATTAGGGGCTGTGAGAACAGGATACTTAAGAAAAATATCTGCAGTTGTCCAGACAGCTACAGATCTTTTTGTATGATAAAAAGATTTCACTAAGGACCTTGTCACTCAAAGTGTGGTGTTTGGGGAAGCAGCACCCATTGGGAGCTTGTTGGAAACGCAAACTCGACACCTCACCTCAGACCTACTGAGTGTGAATTTTAATAAGATCTCCAAGGGATTCCTGTGCACATTACAGTTAGAGGCGCTGGTCCAGGAGTCCTACAGCTCCACCTACAGAAAGAGCATCCAGCTCCAGGAGAGGGGCAGCCCATGGAAATTCCTCAGGTTGAATGTATCAGATCTCTCTGTCATGGTCCTCTCTTTGTTGACCTGTATATTTACAAATGAGACGACTTATTTATGCTTCTCTCCACTTGCCAACTGTGCGGGGTTGTGGCGCTCTTCTCCATTCAATAAAAACTTTCTGAGCTTCTCTTAAGCACTGAGGATGTGGTAATGAGTAGGATGACTGGCCTGAATCTCAGGGAGCTTACAGTCTGATGGGGTACAGATACCAAGTGACTAATCAGAAGTTTGGTGAATGTTAGAAAGACAAGCAGAATTTTGTGGGGAAAAGAGCTGGAGAGGAGTCAGAGGAAGCTTTTCTGGAGAAAGTCTAAGCTCAGGTGAGAAGGCACATGTAGGTAAGGTGCGGGTGAACCGGGAGATTGCTCCGAGCACAAGGAATACCCATGAACGGAGCTCTTTGAACATTTATGTTTGTACTTCCAATGCCTCGCACTGTTCTTGGCATACAGTAAGTGCTTAATAACGGTTTGCTGAATCAGTAAGTGTTCCGTCATGTTTCAGACATCTACTCGCTGGCATTGGAGATGGTGGAAGCTTCATTTTCCTTTTCAAAGGAAACAAGATCCCTTAATGGGGAAATGAGAAGGAAGAGAGAAAGCTGAGTGTTGTGCAAATTGCTAAATTGGAACTGTGAGTGGGAATGAAAAATTGATTTACATGAATTTTCCTCCCTGAAGCAACTCGACAATTTATTCTGTTCTGGAGAATTTTCAGTTTTTGGCTTCAAAACCAAGCTGTTTCTTCTTCTGAATTTCTTGGCCTGCTGTGAAACTAGCATTTAGCGTCTTTTACAGCAAACCCTGATTAGGTCATGGAAATTCACAGCTAGATCAAACCAGTATATGGAAAATTTGAAACTTCACTGCTCACTTTACTTCGTGGTATTGGAAGTTGTTACGAAAGACTGATTTTTAAATCATTTTTTTCAAAAATAGTGAATATTCGTGAGTGATAATAATTGCCATCATTTATTGAACACAACAGTGTGTGTTACATAGCAAAATCCTCATATTAACTCTACAAGAGAGTAAGTTGAGCCATATGAAAATTGCCAAATATTAGCAATTTCGTAGAATTCAACTTAATATTAACTTCAGATTCTCACCTTAGAAACATATAAATAGGTTAGAGAATCTCTGATACCCATAGCCTTACTCCAAAATTTAGTACTGAGTTTTCCTCGTAAAGAGATCCCGAGTGAGTTACGGTTCCTTAGTAACATCCACCCCTCTGACCTCCATTAGCCCAGCGCTCTGTGTCTACCTCTGTTATGGTCGTTTACACGTCGTACTGAGGTGGTTTACCATCCATCTTCTCTGCTAGATGGAGTTCCTTAAGGGTGGAGGTTTTGTCTGTATTGCTCATTTTTTAAAAATTTTTTATTTTTCCTTCTTCTCCTCAAAGCCCCCCAGTACATAGTTGTGTATTCTGGTCGTGGGTCCTTCTAGTTGTGGCATGTGGGATGCCGCCTCAGCCTGCCTTTACGACTGGTGCCATGTCCGCGCCCAGGATTGGAACTGGCGAAATCCAGGGCCGCCCAAGCGGAGCGCGCGAACTTAACCACTTGGCCACAGGCTGGCCCCTGTATTGCTCGTTTTTGTATCTTTGTGCCTAGAGTGTGTGAAAAGCATTTGTTAAATTGAAACTTTAACAAAATTTCTTGGAAATTAAATAAATACTATTGATTTATGACTGGAAAGTGTACTCACTTTTGCGTTTTTGAATCAGTCCGAGGAGTATTTGGCGTTCTTGAACTCCTAGGACTTTTACCTATGTACAACTATGCAGAAATTGTCTCTCCAGTCCCCTCCAGAGAAAGGTCCAAAGGTGCTCTCACTTCCTTTAGGTATTTACTTAAATGGCACCTTTTATGCCGCCTTCCCCGAGCACCCTATTTAAGGCAAGCCGTCCCTCAAACACCTTCTTTGCTTAAGGTTTTCCCCGTAGCATGTATCAGCACGTAACATAGTTTATATTTGGCTTATTTCTTTTTCATATTGTTTTTCCCACCCAACTAAAATGTAAGCGCACATGATTTTTCACATAGGCAGAGAATTAATAGACAAAATGTTTTAATATTGAACTAAATGGACAGATATTTCGGGGTGTGGGCACTGCGATTTTCTCTTCAAGTTTCCATGTGACATAGTGACCTGGCTGGTTGGATCCCACTTGCCAAGGTAGTGAAGAACCCACATCCCTAGTGGTCTCTAACCAATTATCTGAATAATTACGGGGTGTCCCACACTTGGCCTCACACGTGGCCTCACAGTCAATCGTCCCCATGCCCCTCCTCGCGGCTCTCGGGGGCGACCCCTCTAAAGGCCTGGGGACCGAGACGTAACCGCCCTAGTTTCCCTCTTTCTAAGAGAGGTGGGGTTTTCCTGCTTCGGCCTTGGGCGATAAGGGCGGATGAGAAAGTCAAGAGTCCCACCCAAGCTCGGGGGAGCGGGGGAAGGGCGTGCCTACAAATTTTAGGCCTCAGGCCTGCAGATGGGTCGTCCGGGGAGCGAGGCGGCGGGGTCCCTTCGGGGGACCCATTAGGCATCCGGGGTGGGCCACCCGGGGCTGGGCAGAGCGCTGAGGCCCCGCCCCTCCACCTCAGCCCCCTCCTCTCCTCGGGAAGGGGCGGGGTTTGTTTACTCCTTGCACGCACCGCCGGCCCTGCCAATCCGCGGGGAGCGGCGCCTTACGACACTCGGCCCGAGGGCCAATGGGCGCTGCCCGTGCTGCTCCGCCGCCAAAGCTCGCGCGGGGGAAGCGGGGCCGCGGCTGGGCCGGGTGAGGGCGGACGAAGCTGCTGCGCGCTCGGCTGCAGCCGCCCCGCCGCAGCTCGGCACGCGGGCGCGCCCTGACCCTTCCTCCCTGGCCAGGCCCGCGGTGCGGACCGTTCGGCGTCCGGGGGCCGCGAACTCCACGGCCTCGACTGGGCAGGCCGCCGATCTCCCGCCCCTGGCCCGAGTGCGAGTCCGCCGGGACCCGGCCGCCGCCGAGCGCGGGCGCCACGGGAGCGGCGGCGCCGAGGACGCGCCCCGGGCTCGGAAGCACAGCCCTGCGCGGCCGCCTCGTCCTCTGCAGCCGAGCGGCGGTAAGGTCCGGGGCGGGGGCACGGGCCCGCGGGCCGGGGCCTCTGGACCGGCCCGGCGCGTTCCCGGGCAGTTTTCCCTCCCTGCGCCTCCGGGCCCCCGTGTCCCCCCAGTCCCATCTGTTTATTCCCACGGCTTCTCCCAGGCCTGGCCGACTAACCCGTGCGTGTCTGGAGGGAGTCGGACACCAGAGAGCCCCCCTGACCAACACACACACACACACACACACACACACACAGCATACTGGGGGGGAGGTGACGTCCCTGAGTCACGCCTCGTGTTAGAGAGGAAGGGCTGCTTTCTACTTTCTCTGTCTCTTCAGGGCAGAAGGATGGCTTCTGAGTCTGGTTTTCTGGCTTTTCCACCTTTCGTGACCCACATGCCTCTATCTGTCTCCCTCAGGATTCTTTTAGGGTTCCAGAGCTTCGTGCGCTTGTAAGAACCTCATATTCCCCATAAGGGAACTTCTCTCTGAAGTAGAGGATCACTCTGGGCCCAGGCTCCTTTGAGAAATTCCAGAGAGCTAAGTGAAAAAAAAAACAAAAGTAAAAAGTATAAAGGTTTTTGCAGGATCTCGCAGAGAGACAGTTCAACAAAGTGGATGAGCGCTCGGCTCTGGTACCAGCTTGTGTCCCCTTGCTTTGTGTGGTCTCGGTTTCTTCGTCTGTAAAACTCCATCTACCGATTCGGGGTGTTGCAAGGAGTAGATGAGCTAATCTGTGGAACGCGTTTGGAACAAAGCTCACCACGTATTAAGTGCCCTGCATGAGTTAGGCATTTTCACTATTGACTGCTATGAATGCTGGTTCAGAAAAGTTCCCTGTATTGTTTCTCTTTTTCTCTTGAAACGGTTAACAGGCTCATCTCTTTCCATATTCAGTGCTGAAGCTCCCTTTGAATACTTTTCTCTTCCTCGTTCTATCTCAGAGGGCTCGGACTCCCTGTCCCACTTATTTGCTCTCTTTTTAGTAAGTCAGTAGCTCATTCTCTTCCTTCCCCTTTCGCCCCCAAATCTTAGTTTTGTGTTTTTTCATTTCACTTCTGTAGCCTAACTTTTTCTGGGCCACTTTTGTTTTCTCTTAATGGTTTGAAATCATCTTCACCTAATAAATATAGTGAAGTTATTCATATGCCTTATATACAGTGTAATCATGACCCTGTCTCTGTTCAAAATTAAATATAAAATAATTTAGTTGTTCTGATATTGCATGTTCCTTTTCCATTTCACTGATATCCTATAATTTAGCCAAAGCTTTATCACTATCCTATATCTTTGATAGCAGTGTCCATTCTCAAGTAGCACCAGGAGAAAAATCAAATGCCTAGACCCCGGATTCTGTCACACTTGTGTACTGGCTCTGGATGCATTTGTTATTTATTAGAACATCTTGTGCCTGGAACTAGAGTCTAGTCTCATGGCAGACATGGTGTCTGTGGCACTGTTCTGGCAGTACAGCTGCAGTTTCAGCAGTGTGGCACTTACATTTGTTAAAAAAGGTTCAAGACTTATTAAACTCTTACTTTTCAGTTCTCTTTATTTCTAGTTGTCTAATCAAGAGAGAAAATGGAGTTTTTCAAGTGTATAATAATTCTTATTACCATTTTGTGGTCTTGTAACTTCACCCCCAACTCTTTTAAGTGTGTAGTCCAACTGGCACGGTCAAGTTTTTCCCTTGCAGCCAAAATTCTTGACTGTCTGAGCTGTGTCCTCGCAATAGAACTGGAAATTGGATGTAAAGATATGTTTATTCTTAATGTGGAAGGTATTTATGGATGAAAATTATACACTAAAACACATCCTAAAGGACTCAAAGATTGCTTTTTATAATTAGGAATGGAAATGAGAATATGCATTTGCTTTTTTTTTTTTCAACATGATAGAAAGACTGGCTTTGTTTTCTTGCTGTTGATGATTTGTTTATACATAATGCATGAGTTACTTATATTTACATAGCACTTCACCATTTTTAAAGTCCTTTTAGATGTATAAAAGTTTCTTAGCAAAGTAAGGAAACAGCCTGAGCCAAAATTAAATTCATGGCAAAGGTAGTGAATTAGAACCTAAGTATTCTGACATCCAGTCCATGGTTTCTTGGTCAATCTTAACAGGAACGAGGATGGAGAGGAAGAGTTTAAGGTGAAGTTTTAAAAGCAGAGGGGGGATATTTCTAATTTGGGCATTAAATGTTAGGTATTGAGTAGTACATTAGCATCTTACTTTTTATTTTTAAACTTAGGTATGTTTCTTTTAGAAGTTAAATGATAAGCCATACTATCTATGAACTTACTCATAGTCAGTTTACATTGTCCCTTGGCAAACTTTACTTTTTTTCTGACCTTGTCGTTGTATTTTAAACTCTTATTGCAGTATGTATCATAATAGATCTCAGAAGAAACTAGAAAGCCTACAGTTGAGTGTTTTTTTAGGTCATAGAATTTTAAATTGTAATGAATTTTAAGGATTATTAAATATACTTGCCTCTTCATACTTGAATCCTTTCCAGTTTAATCTGGGATACATGACTCCAGGGGTGAAGCATGAAGAGATTTAAAAGTAGATTCGTGAACTCTTGGAGATTTTATGCAAAATTTTATGCATTTGTATATTTTTCTGGAGAGAAGATTCATAGTTTCATAGTTTCTGAGGGAAAGATACTTGGACAACTAACTTTTGTAAAATTATTTCTTTTACTGAACTAGAAGTTGTCTTCACTGGTTCTAGTTCTGTCTCTTCTATATGTCAGTTTTCAAATATTTGAAGATACTTATTATATTCCACTGATTCTTTTCTTCTCTATGCAAAATATTCTCAGTCTTTAACCTCTTCTAATGATTTTGTTGTTTTAATTTGAACCTCCTTACAATACTGATGGCTTCTTTGTGGATTTCTTTCAGTTCATCCATACCTTTCTTCAAAGTGTAGTGCCCCAAATTAGATGTGAACTAGTAGAGAAGACCATAAGTCACCTGTCTGCTCTTAACGCATATGCTTTAAGATAGAGTAGATTTGCTCCTTGGGTAACCACATCACACTGTTAATTCATGATAATGTTCTGGTTAAAAAGGTGAACTCTGGGGCTAGCTTCCCTGGGTTTAAAACCTGGCCCCACAGTTTATTAGCTGGGTGACCTTGAGTAAATTATGTAAACACTTTTGGGCCTCAGTTTTCTCATCTGGAAAATGGAGTTTATAATAATACCTGTCTGGTAGGGTTGTGATAAGGAATAAATGAACCCATTATGTAAAGCATTTAGCGTGGTCCCTGGCATTAAAGTGCTATGTGTGTTACCTATTATTGATGTTGTAGTCACCCAAAATTCTTGAGTTGTTTTATCCATGCTCTCCCTCTTGTTTGTTAAGTCATGCTCTTCTGAGTCTTTAATAGCATTATTTTTTTTGTAGGACATTACATTTACCTGTACTAAATTTTGTCACATTGGTTGCAGTCTGTTGACTTTTAAGAAACCTGATTTGGGGGGCCGGCCCCGTGGTCGAGTGGTTAAGTTCATGTGCACCGCTGCAGCAGCCCAGGGCTTCGCTGGTTCGGATCCTGGGCGTGGACACGGCACCACTTGTCAGGCATGCTGAGGCGGCATCCCACATGCACAACTAGAAGGACCCACAACTAGAAAAAATATACAGCTATGTACTGGGGGGATTTGGAGAGAAAAAGCAGGGAAAAAAACTCCAAAGATTGGCAATAGTTGTTAGGTCAGGTGCCAATCTTAAAAGAAAAAAAAAAAGAAAGAAACCTGATTTGGTCATCCAATAAATAGACATTTATTTGCCCGTAGATTTGATGAACTCTAAGTTTGATAATGCTGACATTACCTTCATGCAGATCTTACTAAAATGTTGACTAGGTAGGAGTAAGAGCAGTGCTCTTTCCCTGGTACAGCCTCTC
Source organism: Equus przewalskii (assembly GCF_037783145.1). Classification (NCBI taxonomy): domain Eukaryota; kingdom Metazoa; phylum Chordata; class Mammalia; order Perissodactyla; family Equidae; genus Equus; species Equus przewalskii. The sequence goes on along the minus strand of NC_091845.1, from coordinate 77,817,102 downwards.
TTAAGGGTGACAAAAACTCATTAATTCTTCCATTCAAGTTGTTAGGCCAATTAGAAATCCAGCTAACTTATCATTATTCACATAAAATATTTCCAAGTTTTCACAAGGAAAATGTAAGGAACTTTAACAGTCGCCTTTCTAAACCCCAGGTAATTTTATATAGTACTTCATTTTTTAAACCCTGTCTGTTCAGTAACTGTCAGGAAAAGAGCGTTAATCTGCCATTACTTGTCCTTAATGAAACTATACTGTTTCTGGTAGCGTATGTTGGTTACTATTTTCTCTGTGTTCACAAACTTCTCTCAGGAATGATTCTAGAATCTTGTCGAGAGTTACATTTAACTTTTTACAGTAGAAGTTACTTTTAACTTCACTGAGCAGTAGTTGGCAGCAGCCTTTCTCTTTTCTTGAACAACAGTACTACATTTTTCTGTCTTGGGTCTCCAGGCACCCTCTCCTGTTCATCGTTCCGGAACAGCTGCCAACAGCTGCATGGAGATTTCCTCTAGAGGGATATACCTTGTTGAAGGTTTACTTAGAGCACTTAGGGATTTTCGTTAATCTTCTCATCCATGTTGAGCTTTGGTTTCCATTAATTCATTGATTAAATTTATTAAGTGCCCATTTGGGGGCAGGATACCAATGCGTGTTTCATCCCGTACAATCTGAAGAGCGTTTTTCTTGATGGAGCTGCCTGAAGCAAAAGCAAGACACATCCCTTTCTCTCCGTTCCTACCGTTGTTGCCATAGGCTGGGCCTCCGTTCCTTCTGTGCTGGACTACAGTAAGCTTCCTGTTGACCTTGCTTCTTCCAGTCTTTTTCTCTCTCCAATCCTTAAGCATTGTAGCCAGAGTCATCTTTGTTTTAAAAATGCATGTATCTCAGGCTGGCCCTGTGGCTGAGTGCTTAAGTCTGCACTTTCTGCTTCGGTGGCCCAGGGTTTCACTAGTTCGGATCCTGGGCGCGGACATGGCACTGCTCATCAGGCCATGCTGAGGCGGCGTCCCACATAGCACAACCAGAGGCACTCACAGCTAGAATATACAGCTATGTACAGCGGCGCGGGGGGACTTTGGGGAGGAGAAGAAGAAAAAAAAGAAGGTCGGCAACAGTTGTTAGCTCAGGTGCCAATCTTTTAAAAAAAAAACAGACCCTGGAGGTCCATCCAATTAAAAAAAAAATACATGTATCTCTTTGAAGTCTTTTTCTTCCTCATTGGAATAATCTGTAAGGATCTAATTAGATTTTTATTTTTGAGTACTTTCCAGCTCCCTTATTCTGTTTTCTGTTTAGTATCCTTTCATTTTTTAAATTTTATTTTTTTCCTTTTAAAGATTGGCACCTGAGCTAACATCTGTTGCCAATCTTCTTCTTTTTTCTTCTTCTTCTCCCCAAAGCCCCCCAGTACATTGTTGTGTGTTCTAGCTGTAGGTCCTTCTGAAGGAGAACGTGCGAACTTAACCACTCGACCATGGGGTCAGCCCCTACTATCCTTTTAAATTCAAGCCTTTTTTTTTTTCACCTTCGTTATTCGTAGGGATAATATAAACCATCAGCCAGATAGTAGGCACAGAGAAATGGTGACTCCCCAACAGCTGGTCTTTGTGTGGGTCACTCAGCAGACAGACATGCAGTGCTTACTATGTATGGGGCACTGAGTTGACAAAGGGACATGACATAGCCTCCCTCGGCCCTTCAAGAATTCTAAGTGCGGGGAAAGATAGAATAGGGGAAAGTAGTTTGGAGAAGCCAAAAATCTTTTTTTTAATACTCAAAAGCATAATAAGTTTATTTAACAGATTCTATTTTACTTTAAAAAGAGCCAAGTATGTTGTTATTGAAGAATAATTTGTTAAAGTGACCAGTTCAGTTCTATTTAAGTTAAATCAAATTGTAAAATAACAAGCCTATAAATGTAAAAAATAATATGTATTTAAAACTGCCAAAATAAGATGTTTCATCAAAACCGGAAGCATGGACTTCTCTTTTACAGTCCACTTGAGAGTGGACAATTGAAAAATCAGTCTGTAAGGTTTTCCTCCACAGCATCCTTGAAATTGTGGTGGGGATAAAAACTAACTGTAAAAGAGAAGGATTTATTAAATACTGCTCAAAGGAGAGAGAGAGAGAGTGATAAGCAGTTGCTATAAGAACATATACAACTAAAAAATGACAGTCAATGAAATGATTTCTAGATTAATAAAAGTTTTGGAAAACTGAAATAATTCTGCACTAATTGATACATTTTTAGTTGTAAAGTCTTTACAAGTAGGAAAATTTTGTGAGCATAGTGATGATGTATTTCTAAGTTGAACAAATCAGTATTCAAACGTAACAGAATACATTACCTGTATAAGAATTCTAAGAAACATAAACTGAAAATCTGTGTGAAAAATTCCATCATTATGTATGAAAAGTATAGAATACTTGCTGATGTTAACGTTCTGCCTGAAATTTTGCCATTAATTTTATACTATCCAAGACATTATACTATATCACAGTTGATGTAAAAATAATTACTAAACATAGATCTTTAAAGAAAATAATTTGTGGAGGATTAACAATAGTGGTCAGAAAAACTGTTTTAGAAAGGTTTTCTAAGAATACTGAACTGTTTTTGATCTTGAAAGACTTATTTGAAAATCTTTTAAATAGGTAGTTTTTCGGATAGACTTTCATGGGTGGGAAAGGGAGGATAAGGGCAGCTTACATTCTTATCTAATAAAAACCAATTGCAGTATAAATTCCTTGATTATTTTATGGAAAAAGAATCACAAGTCTTATTGATTTCTTGAAGTCTTTGTACTGTCATAATAAAAACTTCAGACAATTAAGATAACTTATTAAGCATATTTCAGAATTGCAAAAATGGAAAAGCAAAAGGCAAAAGAGAATCATCTGATTTCAATCAAAGTACCAAAATGCTAATCATTATTCAGAGTTTTTTTTTTTTTTTGATGAAGCATTTAGTAAAGCTCAGGGATAAATGGAGTAGAGGCAACTGTTTAAATTTCAGATATAAGAATTTCATGGTTCCCATTGAGATGTTTTGCTTCTTCGAGTTTTAGCTTTTCAAAACTGGAAGTCAGCAAAGCAGCTATGAATAAGCAGGATTACTGTGGACACAAGTAATGCAAAAACATTGTCTAAGAAAAATTCAGTACTGAAATTAATTCAGTACTGTCAATGAGTTATTTTAAACCTAGAAAATGCTGTAGCATACATTTCCATTCGGGGGTACCAGTATTTATTTAGGTGTTCGCAGATGTTGGAGTCTTTCCTAAGTCATGTCAGAATGATTTAGGTCTATTAGAAGCAATAACTTCTCCCAGTGACCTTAGCAAATTTGAGCAAGACTTGCTGACTTCATTAGTAAACTAGTTAATTGCAATGTAAAAGTGACTAAATGTTTTTTATTAATGAGCTCTCTCTGAAAGAACTAAAAAAAGTATTCCTTCTTCCCAAGCCACATTATTTTCTTTTATTGTGATTGTATCAGATCCATTACTATTCTTTGGATAATCTGGACTATCAGATACTACAACTCTAAAAAAGATCTGTTCTGCGTTATTAGTTTCCTAGTTGAAGTTATGCTCTGGGGAAAGAGTTCCAGACAGTTGAATTTCCTCTCTTGACATTAAGTGAAATTTCAAGAAACTGAAATAGTAAGCAAAAGCATGTGAAACTAATGCTAAGGAAAAGACTTTTTTTTTTTTAGTGAGGAAGATTGGCCTTGAGCTAACATCTGTACCAATCTTCCTCCACATTGCATGTGGGATGCTGCCACAACATGGCTTGACAAGTGGTGTGTAGGTCCACGCCCAGGATCCAAACCTGTGAACTCCCGGCCACCCAAGGAGAGCACAGAAACTTAATCACTACGCCACTGGGCTGGCTCCAGGAAAAGACTTTTTAGAAAGGGGTCACTATGTAAAAACCCTTCTTCCCCATAACAGAAAAAAATTCCAAGAGAGATATCATAGTAGGTAAAGAAAATAAGAGGTTCTATTAATATAAGCAGCTCATTAACAAAAGCGAAATCCTGTTTACAATAAGGCCGTTCTTCCTGTAACCTGCGAAATGTAAAAGACCACAGCATATTTTCTAGGATTAAGTAAGAAAATAAAGATCCATAATCTGAGTACTTTGTATTCAGTCTGAATTTCTAATGGCTTACTTTACGCAATACCTGCTGTGTGATAAGGATCTTATTTAATCCTCCCCAAAAGTGTATAAGATAGGCTTTCTTTTCTTTCCTTTTATAGCTAAAGGACACAAGTAGCTTCAGTGGGATCAGAAAGACAGCAGTGGCAGAGCTGGGGCTCAGAAGTGAGTCTCTATGACTGTCATGTTAGCCATTCTACCCTGGATCTTCAGTGTTCGTGCAAGAACCCAACAATCTTTACAGATGCTTCTTAGTTGGGTCTTTCCAGTATAATTTCTGCTTTTTCTAGAGGGTGGTGAATTCATTCAAATATAAGTGAGTGATTTGAAAATTAGCTATTGTTTATGTTTGATCATCCTTTCACCAGCGTCACTGTTTACTGTAATTTTAAAAATAGACTATTTTTGTGTAATGTATGTGGTATCTTAAATTCGAGTGTATTTCAGTTAACTGGTTAAATCATGACTATAAGACGTGTGAATCTGTTATACTGACTTGTTTACTGTGAATAGAAACAAGCACATTCTGAGATGAGACGTTAACCTAACTTCTTTGTAATATAAATGTTTTAATTTTATTGTAAGGCCTATATTATGTGCTACATATCCTTTTGGCTTGTTCAAAAATTAAATATACGTAGGGTAAAGGAAAACATGGGTATAATGAAATGATGTAAAATCTTAAAGTTGGGATGACAAAAGAGAAAAAAGCTAAAAGTGTTCCAAAAAGTAAGAAGAATAAAGATATAGCAAATAATAGTGGCAGTGTTTACGGTCAGTCAAAGAGCAGGAGTACCATGTATTTCATAGGCAAAGATGCTGTGGCTCATGATGTGGTTATCAACAGCGGTCGGGGTGTGTCTGTTCAATTGAACATGCAACCAGAAAATGAGTGTATTTGAAAATAAGAATGATCGTACATGTCTTTTCATCTAAGTAGAAAATAAAGCACAAAAGGCTTTTCACTTTACCTTTAACTCTAGGTATAGATTGAAGTATTCTGAGAAACTACTGAAGAGAGCTCACACTGGCGCGCTCTCTCTCAGTGTCAGAAGCCTCTGACTTATTTCATACTTCTTCCTGTTTGTGTAAAATTCACTCCAGTATTTCACTCTGGAAAGAAACAATTTGAGTTAGATTGGCTTTGAATGAAAACAGAGAACTATTACCTTAATTTGACTTACTAATTTTTGAAAACCTTTTTCTGATTGTTTTTTGTCATCTTAACTACCTCAGGGGTAGAGTAATTCTTAGCCCACCAGTTGTTATTTATTAGGCTTCCTGTAACAATAGGCAGAATATGAAGCAATTTTTCCCATTGTGTCTAATAGCAACTTTGTAGAATTTTGCATAATTAATCTACATCTATCTTAAGTAACCAATCTGTTTGGTGAAATTTTTATGTCCGGTATTGTAAGCTCGCACAGTGTACGTTTTCTAGTGCCTGCTGTGTGTGAATCTTACTGTGTCTGATTGTTCCTGGTGCCACTCCCTGTTTATCTACTTTTGGTCTTATCTCTTGGCTGTCTTGCACAAATCCCACATTTCCTCAAGAGTGGTGTGGGAGATGAAGTGCTAAGGATGAGGAAGTAAAGTAGGCCAGTTGTGTTTTCTGGATTCTTCTGCGCCTGGGGTCTCAGGGTTGCCTTTTGACTTCTATTTTAGTATTCGGCTGCTATCAATTTTAAACTTTTCTTTTTTTTTTTTGAGTAGAAATTTCATTGGTTATTTTATTTTTTTTTATTATTTTTTTTTATTAATGTTATGATAGATTACAACCTTGTGAGATTTCAGTTGTACATTTTTGTTAGTCATGTTGTGGGTACACCACTTCCCCCTCTGTACCCTCCCCCCCCCCTTTCCCCTGGTAACCACCGATCAGATCTCCTTCTCAATATACTAATTTCCACCTATGAGTGGAGTCATATAGAGTTCGTCTTTCTCTGACTGACTTATTTCGCTTAACATAATGCCCTCGAGGTCCATCCACATTGTTGTGAATGGGCCAATTTCGTCTTTTTTTATGGCTGAGTAGTATTCCATTGTGTGTATATACCACATCTTCTTTATCCAATCATCAGTTTCTGGGCATGTAGGCTGGTTCCACATCTTGGCTATTGTAAATAATGCTGCGATGAACATAGGGGTGCAACGGACTCTTGAGATATCTGATATCAGGTTCTTAGGATAGATACCCAGTAATGGGATGGCTGGGTCATAGGGTATTTCTATTTTTAACTTTTTGAGAAATCTCCATACTGTTTTCCATAGTGGCTGTACCAGTTTGCATTCCCACCAACAGTGTATGAGGGTTCCTCTTTCTCCACAACCTCTCCAACATTTGTCGTTCTTGGTTTTGGATGTTTTTGCCAATCTAACGGGGGTAAGGTGATATCTTAGTGTAGTTTTGATTTGCATTTCCCTGATGATTAGCGATGATGAACATCTTTTCATGTGTCTATTGGCCATATTCATGTCTTCTTTTGAGAAATGTCTGTTCATGTCCTCTGCCCATTTTTTGATCGGGTTGTTTGTTTTTTTGTTGTTAAGCAGTGTGAGTTCTTTGTATATTATGGAGATTAACCCTTTGTCGGATAAGTGGCTTGTAAATATTTTTTCCCAATTAGTGAGCTGTTTTTTTGTTTCAATCCTGTTTTCCCTTGCCTTGAAGAAGCTCTTTAGTCTGATGAAGTCCCATTTGTTTATTCTTTCTATTGTTTCCCTCAACTGAGGAGTTACAGTGTCCGAAAAGATTCTTTTGAAACTGATGTCAAAGAGTGTACTGCCTATATTCTCTTCCAAAAGACTTACTGTCTCAGGCCTAATCTTTAGGTCTTTGATCCATTTTGAGTTTATTTTGGTGTGTGGTGAAAAAGAATGGTCAATTTTCAATCTTTTGCATGTGGCTGTCCAGTTTTCCCAGCACCATTTGTTGAAGAGACTTTCTTTTCTCCATTGTAGGCCCTCTGCTCCTTTGTCGAAGATTAGCTGTCCATAGATGTGTGGTTTTATCTCTGGGCTTTCAATTCTGTTCCATTGATCTGTGGACCTGTTTTTGTACCAGTACCATGCTGTTTTGATCACTGTAGCTTTGTAGTATGTTTTGAAATCGGGGATTGTGATTCCGCCGGCTTTGTTTTTCTTGCTCAGGATTGCTTTAGCAATTCGCGGTCTTTTGTTGCCCCATATGAATTTTAGGATTGTTTGTTCAATTTCTGTGAAGAATGTTCTTGGGATTCTGATTGGGATAGCATTGAATCTGTATATTGCTTTAGGTAGTATGGACATTTTAACTATGTTTATTCTTCCAATCCATGTGCAAGGAATGTTTTTCCATCTCTTTATGTCATCGCCTATTTCTTTCAAGAAAGTCTTGTAGTTTTCATTGTATAGATCCTTCACTTCCTTGGTTAAGTTTATCCCAAGGTATTTTATTCTTTTCATTGCGATTGTGAATGGGATAGAGTTCTTGAGTTCTTTTTCTGTTAGTTTATTGTTAGTGTATAGAAATGCTACTGATTTATGCACGTTAATTTTATACCCTGCTACTTTGCTGTAGTTGTTGATTATTTCTAATAGTTTTTCTGTGGATTCTTTGGGGTTTTCTATGTATAAGATCATGTCGTCTGCAAACAACGAGAGTTTTACTTCTTCGTTACCTATTTGGATTCCTTTTATTTCTTTTTCCTGCCGAATTGCTCTGGCCAGCACCTCCAGAACTATGTTGAATAGGAGTGGTGAAAGTGGGCACCCTTGTCTTGTTCCTGTCCTCAGAGGGATGGCTTTCAGCTTTTGTCCATTGAGTATGATGTTGGCTGTGGGTCTATCATATATGGCCTTTATTATGTTGAGGTACTTTCCTTCTATACCCATTTTACTGAGGGTTTTTATCATAAATGGGTGTTGGATCTTGTCGAATGCTTTCTCTGCATCTATTGAGATGATCATGTGGTTTTTGGTTTTCATTTTGTTGATGTAGTGTATCACGTTGATTGACTTGCGGATGTTGAACCATCCCTGTGTCCCTGGTATAAATCCCACTTGATCATGGTGTATAATCTTTTTGATGTATTGCTGTAATCGGTTTGCCAAAATTTTGTTGAGGATTTTTGCATCTATGTTCATCAGTGATATCGGCCTGTAGTTCTCCTTCTTTGTGTTGTCCTTGTCAGGTTTGGGGATCAGAGTGATGTTGGCTTCATAGAATGTGTTAGGGAGTTCTCCATCTTTCTCAATTTTCTGGAACAGTTTGAGGAGAATAGGTATTAAGTCTTCTTTGAATGTTTGGTAGAATTCTCCAGAGAAGCCGTCTGGTCCTGGACTCTTGTTTTTGGGGCGGTTTTTGATTACCGTTTCTATTTCCTTACTTGTGATTGGTCTATTCAGATTCTCCATTTCTTCCTGATTCAGTTTGGGGAGATTGTAGGAGTCTAGGAATTTGTCCATTTCTTCCAGGTTGTTCAATTTGTTGGCATATAGTTTTTCATAGTATTCTCTTATGATCTCTTGTATTTCATTGGTATCTGTTGTGATTTCTCCTCTGTCATTCCTGATTTTATTAATTTGCGATTTCTCTCTTCTTTTCTTGGTCAGTCTGGCTAGGGGTTTGTCAATTTTGTTAATTCTTTCGAAGAACCAACTCTTTGTTTCATTGATCCTTTCTATTGTCTTTTTTGTTTCAATATCGTTTATTTCTGCTCTTATTTTTATTATTTCCCTCCTTCTACTGACTCTGGGCCTTGTTTGTTCTTCTTTTTCTAGTTCTGTTAGGTGTCGTTTGAGGTTGCTTACGTGAGCTTTTTCTTGTTTAGTGAGGTGAGCCTGTATTGCGATGAATTTCCCTCTTAGGACTGCTTTTGCTGCATCCCAAATGATTTGGTATGTCGTGTTCTCATTTTCATTTGTCTCCAGATAATATTTGATTTCTTCTTTAATTTCTTCAATGATCCATTGTTTGTTGAGAAGCGTGTTGTTTAGTCTCCACATTTTTGCACCTTTCTCTGCTTTTTTCTTGTAGTTGATTTCTAGTTTAATAGCGTTATGATCACAAAAGATGCTTGATATTATTTCAACTCTCTTGTATTTATTGATGTTTGCTTTGGTTCCCAAAATATGGTCAATCCTTGAGAATGTTCCATGTGCACTTGAGAAGAATGTGTAACCTGCTGTTTTTGGATGAAGTGTTCTATATATATCTATTAAGTCCATCTGGTCTAATTTTTCATTTAATTCTATTATTTCCTTGTTGATTTTCTGTCTGGATGTTCTGTCCATTGGTGTTAATGGTGTGTTGAGGTCCCCTACTATTATTGTATTGTTGTTGATGTCTTCTTTTAGTTCTATTAAGAGTTGCTTTACAAATTTTGGTGCTCCTGTGTTGGGTGCGTATATATTTATAAGTGTTATGTCTTCTTGGTGGAGAGTCCCTTTTATCATTATATACTGTCCCTCTTTGTCTTTCTTTATCTGTTTTGCTTTGAAATCTACCTTGTCTGATATTAGTATAGCGACACCTGCTTTCTTTTGTTCATTATTAGCTTGGAGTATTGTTCTCCATCCCTTCACTCTGAGTCTGTGTTTGTCTTTGGGGCTGAGGTGTGTTTCCTGGAGGCAGCATATTGTTGGATCTTGTTCTTTGATCCATCCTGCCACTCTGTGTCTTTTGATTGGGGAGTTCAATCCATTTACATTTAGAGTGATTATTGAGACGTGGGGGCCTACCACTACCATTTTGTGTCTTGTTTTCCGGTTTTCTTCAGTTTCCTTTGTTTCTCGTCCCATGGTTTAATCTGTTCTGATGTAGAGCTGCTACTCTCTGTTGTTGTCCTTCTACTTATCTCCTCTGCTCTTGGTTTTGTAGCCCCTTTCCTTTTTTGGATTTTTCAGGAATAAGGGTTTTCCTGAGGATTTCCTGAAGAGGAGGTTTTGTGACAATGAACTCCCTTAATTTTTGTTTATCTGGGAAAGTTTTTATTTCTCCATCGTATTTGAAGGATATTTTCGCAGGGTAGAGAATTCTCGGCTGTAGGTTTTTGTCCTTCAGATTTTTGAATATATCATTCCACTCTCTTCTAGCCTGTAAAGTTTCTGCTGAGAAATCTGCTGATAGCCTGATGGGGGTTCCTTTGTAGGTTAGTTTCTTTTGCCTGGCTGTCCTTAATATTTTCTCCTTGTCGTTGACTTTTGCTAGCTTCACTACTATATGCCGTGGAGTTGGTCTTCTTGCATTGATAAAGTTTGGAGATCTATTGGCTTCTGTCACCTGAAGATCCATCTCCCTCACCAGATTTGGGAAGTTCTCAGCCATTATTTCTTTGAATAGGTTTTCTGCCCCTTTCTCCTTCTCTTCTCCCTCTGGTATACCTATAATCCTTACGTTGCATCTCCTAATTGTGTCTGATAATTCTCGGAGAGTTTCTTCATTTCTTTTAAGTCTTGCTTCTCTCTCCTCCTCTGCCTGCAACAATTCTATATTGCCATCTTCCAAATTGCTAATTCTTTCCTCCATATTATCGGCCCTACTGTTCAGAGCATCTAGATTTTTCTTAATCTCCTCTATTGTGTTCTTCATTTCCAATATTTCTGTTTGGTTCTTCTTTATCGTATCAAACTCTTTTGTGACATAGCTCCTGAACTCGTTGAGTTGTCGGTCAGAATTCTCTCTTAACTCAGTGAGTATTTTAATGATGGCTGTTTTGAAGTCATCATCATTTAGGTTATATATCTCATTTTCTTTGGGATTGTTTTCTGTGTATTTGTTACTTTCTTTCTGTTCTGGAGATTTAATGTATTTTTTCATATTGCTTGATGATGTTGATTTGTGCCTCCGCATGGAGATAGAGTTTAGTTGCTCCTTTCACTTGTTTCAGCTGCTGCGGTGGGGGGAGCAGCTGTTTATACTTCACCAACCAGGAACCCTGTCCGTAGTTGCTAACTGGGCCTGGGCCCCTCTTCGTAGCCACAGTGGCCCTTTGGATTCCCTCCTCTGCCGTGGGGACCGTCACGGGGGGCTTCAGGCTGCAGGTGCCTACTGTTGTTGCCCACCTAGATGCGCTCTCTCCTTGGGGTCTGCAACGGTGTTATGGGCTTTTCCAGCGGCCAGGGGTGGGATCACTTATATTTGTCGCTCCATTGCTGTCGGCACCCACCAAATCTCACTTGTCCTCTATGGGTCGCAGGAGAGCTATTGGCATCTTCTACAGTCTGTGGTTAGTACACCTAGCTATGCTGCTTTTGCCCTGGGGTCTTCCAGCCTTGTGGCTGGCGGCTGGGTGCCTTCTACTGGTGCTGTGCAGAGGCTTTCCCTAAGGCTTCTGTGAGCCTGTAGGGTTTCCCCCTAGGCTACTAAGCTGGGTCTCTGGAACTCTCTCCAGCCCCAGTCCTCTCCGAGATCTCCGGCAATCCCTAGCCTCACCAGGTGGGCAACGGCAGCTGGGGGTCGCCCCGCCCTCTGGGATTCTCTCCGGGCCTCTCCCGGAGCCGTGAATGCTCAGCGTGGCCCCTCTGCTAACGGCACACAGAGAGTTTTGTCTGCTGCCCAGGCGGAGCTCCAGCACTTCCCCTCCGGGTCGCCGAACCGGCCTTTGAAAGTTCCCCCAGCCCCGGTCCTCTCCGAGATCTCCGGCAATCCCTAGTCCCACGGGGCGGGCAACGGCAGCTGGGGGTCGCCCCGCCCTCTGGGCTTCTCTCCGGGCCTCTGCCGGGAGCCCTGAATGCTCAGCGTGGCCCCTCTGCTACCGGCAGACAGAGAGTTTTGTCTGCTGCCTCCAATTTTAAACTTTTCTAAAAGAAAGGTCTTCCTCATATTTTTAGTCTCACTTTCCATAGGTAAAATCATGTTTAAAAAAATGCCTTTTATTGAAAGATGATAGATTTTAAAAATTGTGCTTAGTTTTTACTAACTAAATAACATCTGTGTAACCACATCCTAGATCTAGAAACAGACCATTACCAGCACCCTGGTGTTCCTTTCCGGTCATGAACTCCTCTTCCCCAAGGGAACGATCCTGACTTCTAACAGCGTGAATTAGTAACACCACCTTTAATGATATATACTTTTAGTTCTTTTTTTTTTTTTTTTTGAGGAAGATTAGCCCTGAGCTAACCTCTGTCACCAATCCTTCTCTTTTTGCTGAGGAAGACTGGCCCTGAGCTAACATCCATGCCCATCTTCCTCTATTTTATATGTGGGATGCCTACCACAGCATGGTTTGCCAAACGGTGCCATGTCCGCACCCAGGATCCGAACCAGCGAACCCTGGGCCACTGAAGTGGAACATGCACACTTTACCGCTGCGCCACTGGGCCGGCCCCTCCTTTTAGTGTTTTTGATGGTTATCACTCTTATTGGTATAATTATTGCTTTATTTCTTTGTTAAACACTTCTTATTTTGAACTAATTTAGACTTCTAGGAAAGTTGCAAAAGTTGTACAAAGAGTTGAATTATATCCTTCAGCCCATTTCCCCTAATGTTAACATTTTACATAACCATAGTATAATTATCAAGAGCACAAAATTAACATTGGTACAATATTATTAACTAAACTACAGACCTTATTTGAATTTCACCAATTTTTTCACTAATGACGCTTTTCTGTTCCGGGATCCTATCTAGGGTCCTACATTGCATTTAGTTGTTATTTCTCCTTAGTCATCTCGCTACTCTAACAGCCTTCAGTTTTTCTTTGTTACATGACCTTGATACTTTTGAAGAGTACTGATCGTATATTTTTCAGAACATCCCTCTATTTGGGTTTGTCCAGTGTTGTCTCATGAGTACAGAGCGGTTATGCATTTTTGGTAAAAATACCACAATGAAGGATGTTGTGTCTTTCTGTTTTTCACAGGGCATCATATTGAGGGGTTCATCGTGTTGTTATGTTTTATCATTGGTGATGTTTACCTTTTTCACTTGGTTAAGTTGATGCCTGCCTGGCTTCCTTTGTTACATACAGATCTTTAAGCCTTTTGGAGTTTGTTCTTGTGTATGGTATGAGATATGGGTCTGATTTTGCCTCGTTCAAAATGACTACCCAGCGCCATTTATTAAAAAGTCCATCTTTACAAGGAAGTGAAAGACCTATACAACGAAAACAACAAGGGTTTCCTGAAAGAAATTGATGACGACGTAAAGAGATGGAAAGACATTCCATGCACATGGATTGGAAGAATAAACATAGTTAAAATGTCTATACTACCTGAAGCAATCTACAGAGTCAGCGCTATCCCAATCAGAATCCCAATGACATTCTTTACAGAAATTGAACAAAGAATCCTAAAATTCATATGGGGCAACAAAAGACCCCGAATTGCTAAAGCTGTCCTGAGAAAGAACAACAAAGCTGGAGGCATCACAATCCCTGACTTCAAAGCATACTACAAAGCTACAGTAATCAAAACAGCATGGTACTGGTACAAAAACAGTGCACAGATCAATGGAACAGAATTGAAAGCCCAGAAATAGAACCACACATCTATGGACAACTAATCTTTGACAAAGGAGCTGAGGGCCTACCATGGAGAAAAGAAAGTCTCTTCAACAAATGGTACTGGGAAAACTGGAAAGCCACATGTAAAAGAATAAAAACAGAACATTCTTTTTCACCATTCACAAAAATAAACTCAAAATGGATCAAAGATCTAAAGATTAGACCTAAAACAATAAGTCTTCTAGAAGAGAATATAGGCAGTACACTCTTTGACATCAGTATCAAAAGGGTCTTTTCGGACACCATAACTCCCCAGACGAGGGAAACAATAGAAAGAATTAACAAATGAGACTTCATCAGACTAAAGAGCTTCTTCAAGGCAAGGGAAAACAGGATTGAAACAAAAAAACAACCCACTAGTTGGGAAAAAATATTTACAAGTTATTTATCTGACAAAGGGTTAATCTCCATAATATATAAAGAACTCACACAGCTCAACAATAAAAAATCAAACAACCTGATCAAAAAATGGGCAGGGGACATGAACAGACATTTCTCCAAAGAAGATATACGGATGGCCAATAGACACATGAAAAGATGCTCATCATCACTAATCATCAGGGAAATGCAAATCAAAACTACACTAAGATATCACCTTATACCTGTTAGAATGGCAAAAATAACCAAAACAAAAAGTGACAAATGTTGGAGAGGTTGTGGAGAAAAAGGAACACTCATACACTGTTGGTGGGAATGCAAACTAGTGCAGCCACTATGGAAAACAGTATGGAGATTTCTCAAAAAATTAAAAATAGAAATACCATATGACCCAGCCATCCCAATACTGGGTATCTATCCAAAGAACCTGAAATCAGCAATTCCAAAAGTCCCATGCACCCCTATGTTCATCGCAGCATCATTTACAATAGCCAAGACGTGGAAGCGACTAAGTGCCCATCAACTGATGATTGGATAAAGAAGACATGGTATGTATACACAATGGAGTACTACTCAGACATAAAAAAAAACAAAATCGTCCCATTCACAACAACATGGATGGACCTTGAAGGTATTAAGTGAAATAAGCCAGACAGAGAAAGATGAACTCTGTATGACTCCACTCATAGGTGGAAGTTAAACATACACACACACACACACAATCCATCTTTTCAGGGCCAGCCCCACGGCCTAGTGGTTGAGTTCGGCGTGCTCCACTTTGGCAGACTGGGTTCCTGGGTTTGGATCCCAGGTGCAGACCTACACCACTTGACAGCCATGCTGTGGTGGCATTCCACATATAAAGTAGAAGAGGATTGGCACAGATGTTAGCTCAGGGCTAATCTTCCTCAAGCAGAAAAAAAAAAGTCCATCTTTTCAATTGATACAGAAAAGCTTTTGACAAAATTCAACACCTCTTCATGATAAAAATACTAAACAAACTAGGAGTAGGAGGAAACTACCTTAACATGATAAAGACCATTTATGAAAAGTCCACAGCTAACATCTTACTCAATGGTGAGTGACTGAAAGCTTTTCTTCCAAGTTCAGAAACAAGACAAGGACATCTGCATTCACCACTCCTGTTTAACGTAGTACTGGAAGTCCTGGTTGGAGCAATCAGGCAAGAAAAATAAAAAGCCCCTATGTTAGAAAGAAAGGAACAAAATTATCTCTGTTTACAGACAATGTGATCTCGTATGTAAAAATCTTGAAGATTCTACACACACAAACCTATTTAAACTAATAAACAGGGCAGCCCTGTGGCCGAGAGGTTACGTCCACCCACTCTGCTTCAGCAGCCCAGGGTTTTGCCATTTCCAACCCTGGGCAGGGACCTAGCACCGCTCATCAAGCCTTGCTGAGGTAGCATCCCACATGCCACAACTAGAAGGACCTGCAACTAGAATATACAACTATGTACTGTGGGGCTTTGAGGAGAAGAAGAAGAAGAAAAAAAAAACTTGGCAACAGATGTTAGCTCAGGGCCAGTCTTAAAGAAAAAAGCAACTAATAAACAAATTCAATGAAGTTGCAGGAAAAAAAAGTCAACACACAAAAATCAGTTGCATTTCTATTCACTAACATAATGAACAATCCAAAAAAGAAATTAAGAAAACAGTTCCTTTTAGGATTGCATGAAAAAGAATAAAATACTTGGGAATAAAGTTAACCAAGATACACTGGTACACACGAAGCCCTGGTACACTGAAAACTATAAAACATTACTGAGAGAAATTAAAGCAGGGACACAAATAAATGGACAAACTGTGTTAATGGATTGGAAAATTTAGCAGTGTGAAAATGTCAGTACTACATAAAGTGATCTACAGATTCAGTGCAATCCTTATCAAAATCCCAATGATTGTTTTTTCAGAAATAGAAAAATCTGTCCTAAAATTCATATAGAATCTCAAGGGACCCTGAAAAGCCAAAACAATCTTGAAAGAGAAGAACAAAGGTGGAGGACTCATGCTTCCCGATTTCAGTGCTTATTACAAAGCTACAGTAGTCAAACCGGTGGTATTAGAATAAAGACAGACATATAACTCAGTAGAATACAATAACCCAGAATAAACCTTTGCATATATGGGCAAATGATTTTTGACAAGGGTGCCAAGACCATTTGATGGGGAAAGGACAGGCTTTTCAACAAATGATGTTGGGGAAGAAACTTCATGATGTTGGGTTTGAAGTGCTGTCTTTTTTTTCTTTTGTTGCTTGTACCTTTGGTGTCATTCTCTGCCTGTTCTTAAGATCTCTTTACTTTCAGTGTTTTGCTGTATCTGGGTGAAGTTTTTTCCTTTTCTTTTTTTAATTGGAGGTCATTGTGTATCTGAATCTGAGAATTTTTAGGAGGTCCTTTTTCCCCTAGTTTCCAGAGTCTGGAGCTAGAGACATTTTCTTGTCTTTTCTTTACTGGTGGTTGATTTTCCCCTCCTGAGTCCATCCTTTCATTGAGAATGTTTTAAAGGGAGTGGAAGCCTGAGTTCCAACTCTTTACCTCATGTGGTTCCTGAGGCTTTGTCTCTTGTCACTTTAAGGCCATCAAAAGCCAAAAGTTTTGGTTATTTATATTGACATGACAGCTGAAAATTTTGTTTTCTTGTGAGCTCAGCATTTGAAAGATTATTTTTTTTAATTTACCCAACATTTCTAGATGTTTAGTTAAGGTGAAGTTTACAGATCATTTAGTTTACTATGTTGCCAGAAACAAGTGTCATTCTTTTGGTATAATTGCTTTCCTTTTTTTCCTCTTTTCCTTTTCTGGGATTCCTGTTTAGTTGGACGTTCTGGATTGGTGTTCTGATCTTTTTCATTTTTTAGAAAACTTTTTGTTCTACTTTGTGGGAGATTTCCTCCTCTTCCTTTGCTTGCTTTCTCTCTCCCCCTTCCTTCTTTCTTTCCTTTGTTCTGTTTATTAATTTTGTCTACTGCTTTGTTAATTTGGTTTCTTCATTTCCTGATAGAGGCTTTCCTCAGTGGTCCAGTGATCTTTGGCCATCTGTTCATCTGTTCATATTAAAGAGTGAGGCAGCAAAAAGCTGAGTAAAAACTCTGTCCACCAGGAGTTGTTAGCTGCAGATCTCAACAGAGCGTGATTGAATGATCGTAGGTCTTGTTTCTCTGGTCAGCTTCCCCATGGAGGAGTCTCCTAGTCTGCTGCCTGATCGGCCTGTGTTCTGGAAGGCTGACTGGGGAAAAAGGGCTGGGGTCACTGTTCAGCTTGTGAATCTTCGTTGAATCTCTTGGTGGTATGATGTGACACACAACCCTTGTGGGTACCTGGTTTCTACATCCTGTCTGGTTTAGTGTCTTGAGAAGGTAAACCACTCGTCTCTTGCTGGGGTGCAGGAGAGGCAGTTTCTTGACTACATGGTAAGGCTTCTGGGTGAAAACTGTTCCTTATTCAGACTTTTAACCAGTATTCCTGTTTTCAGTCCCAACCCAGACCCCATCTTCAGATTCTTAAGCCTTTCTGTTGTGCTTGCTTCTTAGAGTTTTGTACCCTCACCCACCCTCACACACATAGGTTTGGCTTGTTCTGTTTTACCAAGCCGATTACTGTTCAGCAATCCTCTATCCAGCTTCAAAAAACTATTTATGTCTCTCATCAGCTGTTGTCTCCTTTAATGTTATATATGTATGTATATGTTTTTTGATGGGTTTATCCTTTTTTAGTCCTTTAGCATAATTTTAGTGTAGTTTCAGGAGATTTATATCCATAAATCTGTGTGATTGTATATAACAAAAAGAGCCTTGTAATACATTTTGATTATGTTATAGTCACTTAAAAATGGTATTGTTATAAATTCAAGAGTTTCTGTCTTCCTTTTCCACTAATATATTTATTTCAGTTTCATAGCATAGGTGAAGAGTAGGATAGGTGAACATAGGAGGGGATGCAGGAGGGCGACAAGAGCGAGATGTGAAGAAGAGAAACAAGTTTGTTAATAAGAGGGGTGAGGGGCTTCCAGATCGGTACCAGAGAGACTTTAATGAGGTAATATCGCCATCTTCTGGCTTTTTAATGATTTATTTATTTATTTTAAAGATTTTTTAAATTTTCCTTTTTCTTCCCAAAGCCCTTCGGTACATAGTTGTGTATTTTCAGTTGTGGGTCCTTCTAGTTGTGGCATGTGGGACGCCGCCTCAGTGTGGCTTGCTGAGCTGTGCTGTGTCCGTTCCCAGGATTCGAACCGATGAAACCCTGGGCCGCTGAAGCAGAGTGGGCGAACATAACCACTGGGCAACGGGGCCGGCCCCTCTTCTGGCTTTTTAAAGTGGTTTTTGTAATTTTACCTGGGAATCTCACATGTAGCTAACTTGCATTATGTGTCGGATTTACTAAGCAAGTTCTCTATCCTATTGTAGAGAAAGACTTTCCTTTTCTTTTTGTGAGGAAGATTAGCCCTGAGCTAACATCTCTGCCAATCCTCCTTTTTGCTGAGGAAGGCTGGCTCTGAGCTAACATCCGTGCCCATCTTCCTCTACTTTATATGTGGGGTGCCTGCCACAGCATGGGCTGCCAAGCAGTGCCATGTCAGCACCCAGGATCCGAACCTGTGAACCCCTGGACAGCCAAAGCGGAACGTGCTCACTTAACCACTGCACCACCGGCTGGCCTTGCTTCTTTTTTTTTTTTTTAAAGATTGGCACCTGAGCTAACAACTGTTGCCAATTTCTTTTTTTTTTTTTTGCTGCTCTTTCTCCCCAGATTCCCCCAGTACATAGTTGTATATCTTAGTTGCAGGTCCTTCTAGTTGTGGGGAGAAAGATTTTTCTTTACACAGGGTTTGATTACAATGTAATAATTATGTCTTTTCAAGCTCCCTAGGAGAGGAGTCTGTCTAAAATATTACAAAAACCACACCTTGTCTCTCTAGCTCAGAGGATTATTTCTTATATGTATTGCAAAAACAGAAGTATTGTTTCTGTATAAAAGAAAATACAGAAATTAAAAAAATTGTTAGTGTGTAATATAGGTAGTTTGAGTTCCTCGTATAAAATACAAAATGTACAGAGGGTTTAAGTAGTTCATCCTACTGTTTCATTAAAATTAATCAAAGAAAAGAAAAGAAACGTGATCTTTCCACTCTTTGCTGTATATCCAGCCAGTTCCTTTGCCTCGAAGTTAGTCGTCTTACACAAGTGCTAGTATGCTACGCACACTTCTCTATAACTTGCTGCTTTTCACGGGACAGTTTATATTGGAGGTCATTCCGTATCAGTACACAATGAGCTCCCTCATTTCATTTCTTTTTTTAGGCCATGGTTTATTTAACCAGCCTACTATTGGTAAACAGTTAGAGTTTTTCTTATCTTTTGCTGTAAAAATGAAACCATAGCGAGTATCCTCATATATATCTGGTTTCACGTGACTCTATAGAAAAAACTCATAGGATATGTGCATTTATAATTTTCATAGATATGGTGAGGTTACCCTCTATAAAGAGTGTACCTATGTATTCTACCACCAGCAAAGTGTGAGAAAGTCTGTTTTCCCTTCTCCTTCTCAATGCAGTGTACTGATATCGGTACTTTTGATCTTGTATATTACAACTTTATTGTGTATTTCTCTTATGAGAGTGGTTGAACATACTTTTTTACGCTTAAAAGCCGTTTTTGTTTTCTGTTATATATCCTTTGCCCATTTTTCTTTAGACTCTTGGTGTTCTTTTTATTTATGGGAGCTTTCATAGGCTAGAAATGAAGTCTTTTTCTGTAGTGTGAATT
This sequence comes from Equus przewalskii, assembly GCF_037783145.1. Taxonomy (NCBI): domain Eukaryota; kingdom Metazoa; phylum Chordata; class Mammalia; order Perissodactyla; family Equidae; genus Equus; species Equus przewalskii. The sequence goes on along the minus strand of NC_091845.1, from coordinate 77,797,275 downwards.
GCAAATACTTCTTTCCAGTAGGTTTTTCTTATGACTTGCATTGTGGTGGTTTCCTTAAATGCTATCTATATATATAGACATGTTTTGTACTCATATCAGTTTTTTCCTTTGATGTCTTCTGGATTTGGGTTCATATTTAGAAAAGGTTTTCACACACAGAGATTAAAAAATCTAACTCCCATGTTTTCTTATAGTACCTAGAAAATTGCATTGAATTCTTTGATCCATCTGGAATTTATTTTGAATGAGGTGTAAATTATGGCTCCAGTTAACTTTTTTTCAGATGGGTACTCAGTTGTCACTTATCCCAATGTGACTTATTGAATAATCCACCTAAACCATTTATACCCCACTGATTTGAAGTGTCAACTTTGATGCATAGTACTAAATTTCTCTATAGACTTGGGTCTGTTCTTGGAGTATTTTTTCTGGTCCGTCAATCTATATGCTTTTTCATTTACAGTGTGTAGTCTTTTAATTATTGTAACTTTATAGCTTGTTTTAATAATTGGTTGGGGCTAATCCTTACTCTATATTTCTAGTATTTGTATAAATATTCTTGCTTTTATTTTTCCTTAGAAACATTTTTTTGCTTATCCTTTATTTTCTGTCCATTAAAGAAAAAAATTTTTATTGTGGTAAAATACACATAACATAGAATTTACCACTTTAGCCATTTTTTTTTAAGATTTAATTTTTCCTTTTTCTCCCAAAGGCCCCCAGTACATAGTTGTGTGTTTTTAGTTGTGGGTCCTTCTAGTTGTGGCATGTGGGATGCCGCCTCAGCATGGCTTGATGAGCAGTGCTGTGTCCACGCCCAGAATTTGAACCCACGAAACCCTGGGGCGCTGAAGCGGAGCGTGTGAATTTAACCACTCAGCCACGAGGCCAGCCCCTCACTTTAACCATTTTTAAATGTACAGTTCTTCGGTGGCATTAAGTACATGCATAGTATTGTGCAACCACCACCACCCATATCCATAACTCTTTTCCTCTTGTAAAACTGAAACTGTATACTCATTAAACAATGACCCCCCCAGTCCTGCCCCCTACCTGCCCCAGGCCCTGACAGCCATTCTGCTTTCTGTCTCTATGATTTTGACTACTGTAAGTGCCTCAAATAAGTAGAATCATACTCGGGGCTGGCCTGGTGGCCTAGTGGTTAAGCATGCAGGCTCCGCTTTGGCGGCCTAGGATTCACAGGTTTGGATCCCAGGCACAGACCTGTGCACTGCTCGTCAAGCTATGCTGTGGCGGCATCCTACATAAAATAGTGGAAGACGGGTCTGGCCTGGTGGTGCATCGGGTAAGTTTGCATGTTCTGCTTTGGCGGCCTGGGGTTCACTGGTTTGGATCCTGGGTGCAGACCTACGCAGTACTTGTCAAGCCATGCTGTGGCAGGTATCCCACATATAAAATAGAGGAAGATGGGCACTGATGTTAGCTCAGGGCCAGTCTTCCTCAACAAAAGGAGGAAGATTGGTGGCAGATGTTAGCTCAGGGCTAATCTTCCTCAAAAAAAAAAGAAAATAGAGGAAGATTGGTGCAGATGTTAGCTCAGGGACAATCTTCCTCAAGCAAAAAAAAGAAGATTAGCAACAGATGTTCGCTCAGGGCCAGTCTTCCTCACACACACACACACACACACACACACACAAAGTAGAATCATATACTGTTTGTCTTTTTGTGAGTGGCTTATTTCACTTAGCATGATGTCTTCAAAGTGCATCCGTGTTGTAGCATGCGTCAGAATTTCCTTCCTTTTTAAGGCTGAATACTATTTCATTATATGTTTACACCACATTTTGCTTAGCCATTCATCTGTTGATGGACACATGGGTTGCTTCCATGTTTTAGCTGCTGTGCATAATGCTGCTATGAGCATGGGTGTACAAACATGTCTTCGAGACTCTGCTTTCGGTTCTTTTGGGTCTATACCCAGAAGTGGAATTGCTGGATCATATAGTAATTCTCTTTTCAATTTTTAGAGGAACTGCCATGCTGTTTTCCACAGCAACGATACCGTTTTATATTCCCGCCAACAATGCACAAGGGTTCCAGTTTCTCCACATCCTCTCCAACATTTATTGTTTTCTGTTTTTTGGTAGTAGCTATCCTAATGGATCTGAGGTGGTATCTCATTGTAGTTTTGATTTGCATTTCCCTAGTGATTGGTGATTTTGAGTATCTTTTCTTGTGCTTATTGGCTATTTGTATATCTTTTTTTGAAATATCTATTCAAGTCCTTTGCCCATGTTTGAATTGGGTTGTTTATTTGTTGTTGAGGGTTTTTTTTGGTGAGGGACATTCACCCTGAGCAACATCCATTGCTGATCTTCCTCAAGCAAAAAAAAAAGAGGAAGATTGGCAACCGCCAATCTGTTCTCTGTTTCTATGGGTTCAGTGTTTTTAAATTCCACATATAAGTGAGAGCATACAGTATTTGTCTTTCTTTGATTTATTTCGCTTAGCGAAATGCCCTCAGGGGCCATTCATGTTGTTGCAAATGGCAGGATTTCCTTATTTTTGGTGGCTGAATAATATTCCGTTATATATATTGCATTTTCTTTGTCCATTCATCTGTTGGTGGACACTTAGGTGTTTCCATATCTTGGCTGTTGTAAACAATGTTGCAGTGAACATGAGGGTGCAGATAGCTCTTTGAGATAGTGATTTCATTTCCTTCGGATATATACTCGGAAGTGGGATTGCTGGATCATATGGTTGTTCTATTTTTAGTTTTTTGAGGAACCGCCATACTGTTTTCTGTCATGGCTGCACCAATTTACATTCCCCCAACAGTGCTCAAGAGTTCCCTTTTTTCCACATCCTCACTAACACTTACTATCTCTTGTCTTTTTGACAACTATTCTAATAGGTGTGATGTGGTATTTTATTGTGGTTTTGATTTGCATTTCCCTAATGATTAGTGATGTTGAGCCCCTTTTCATGTACCTGTTGGCCATTTGTATGTCTTCTTTGAAAAAAATGTCTATTCAGTCCCTCTGCCTGTTTTTGTGTGTGTGTGTGTGTGTGTGTGTGTGTGAGGAAGACTGGCCCTGAGCCAACATCCATTGCCAGTCTTCTTTTTGCTTGATGAAGATTGTTGCTGAGCTAACATCTGTGGCCATTCTTCCTCTAGTTTGTATGTGGGACACCACCACAGCATGGCTTGATGAGTAGTGTATAGGTCCGCACCTGGGATCTGAACCTGTAAACCCTAGGCCACCAAAGCAGAGCATGCAAACTTATGCCACCAGGCCGGCCCCTTGTTTGAGGATATTTAATTCAGAGTGAGGTGCATGTGACAGTTTTTTCCAAGTTCATGTTGGTTTTTGGGGAGAAAACCATCAACAGAAAAGCTTTCATTTGTATTTTTCTGACTTTTTGCAGTACTTTTGTATGCACATAGCCTACTTTTATTGTTGTTACTGAACCAGGTTAGTTTTATCCGCCGCATGATTATGCCAATCACTGAGGCAGCGAGTTTGCAAAGAGAAAGGATTCAATCACAAGGCAGCCAAGTGAGGAGGTAGGAAAAGCACTCTCAGATCTGCCTCCCTGAAAATGGGGACTCCGGGATATTTATGGGGTAGGGGGCAAGGTGGTGTGAAGTGTGGAGATAGATGGTTGGAGGTGAGGAGAGGTGAGGTAATTGATGACCTGCACAAGCGTAGTCAAGCTTCATGCCTCTTCATAGGATGCATGTTCAGAAAACGGTGGCCTTCCAGGATCTGAGGATGGGATTTTTAGCTCCTTGACATCAAAAAAGTTTACTTGTTGAGCACTTGCACAGGCCCAGTAGGTGATCTCAGCTGCCCCGAGCTGGACAAGGGGTCTCAGTTCCTGAAAAACCACCCTTAATGACTCTGTTGATAAAATGGGCTTAGTTGAACTGGTCCTGGCGGGCCCGTGGTTACTTTGTTGTTGTTCTGTCTGTTCATTTTGTGGACAGAGTTCCTAGTTTGAGAGTTCTGTCAATCTTCTACTTCTGTTCAGTTTCTTTTATGAATTTGTGTATTGATGGTGAGGGAGGGGGTAGAGGAGGGGTTGGTATGTCTTGTTTCTATTTCATTTCCACAGGATCCTTAACGTCCCCCTCTTGTTGCCTTTATTCCATTCGTTGCCTCATGTCCAAGAGTACCATTTCTTTGTATCTGTATACCTGATTCTCCACCAGAAGCACTGTTTCTTGGAGGCTACCACTGCTGGCCCAGCAGTTTCTCAGTGTTCTCACATCACTAGGGCTATGAACGATTAAGTCCTACCTTATGTTCCGTATCTTTGCATTTATTGTTTTACTCTTTCTCTGGGGGTGATTTCGTCTTCCTCTGAGTCCCATGGATCCCTCTGCTCTTTTTCGTGGGGTCCTTTTAGCCTCCCCTCACTCACTCTCTGCATCCACAGGCCTGTAGAAACTAGGCAGGGGATTTCTTGTGGAATTTCTTTCTTTTTTCCCTGTCCTTATAGGTAATCTGAAGGTTGCTCTGATCTCTGTCTCCTGGTAATAATGGTGTTGAAGGCAAGTTCAGTGTGTGTTTTATTTGTTCTTTTGCTCATTTTATGTAAGTTTGGAAGGGCCGAGGCAGGGATTTGTACTGAGGCTGCCTCCATCGCTCTACAAACATGCAAGGTTCAACAATCCCTATTCTCGTATAATTTCATACTTGAAAAACCCAAAAGAGTCAATTGAAAAACTAGTACAGACAGTAAGAGAATTCAGTTATGTAGTGAGGTAGAAAATTAATTAATAGAAATTAATAACTTTCTTATATACAAACAGCTTAGAAGATATGATGGAGAATTTCATGTATAATAGAACAACAACCAGCTAAAAAGAAAAAAACCAAAAGCCGAAACAACAAAATACCTAGGAATAACTATAGCAAGAAATGTGTAAACCCTATTGTATTGGTTTCCTAGGGCCACTGTAATAAAGTACCACGCACTAGTTGGCTTAACACAAGAGAAATTTATTCTCTTACTCTCTGTCGGCCGGAAGTCTGAAATGGAGGTGTTGGCAGGAGCATCCTTTCTCTGGAGTCTTCAGGGGAGGATCCTTTGCCTCGCTCAGCTCTTGATAGCCCCAGGCGTTTCACGATTCGTCTCTGCCTCCACCTTTCTGTGTGTGTCTGTGTGTGTATCTCTTCTCCTCTTTGAATGAGAACACTGGTCTTATTGGGTTAGGGCTCACCCTCATTCCAGTATGACCTCCTCTTAATGTGATTACATCTGCACAGACCCTATTTCCAGGGAAGTCTCACCGTCACAGGTACCACGGCTTAGAACTGGAAGGTGCTTTTTTTGGGGGGACATAATTCAACCCATAACTCCTGGATAAGGAAAAATTTTAAATACCCCTGAAGGACATAGAAGTAAATTTGAATAAATGGAAGTATATACTATGTTCTTAGATAAGAAGATCCAACATTTTGAGAATGTATAACTTATAAACTACTGTAGGGAGGATTGACATGTTCTCATAAAAACCCTGACAGGTGGTTTTTTTTTTGTTTTTTGTTTTCTTCTGGACCTGGAGATGCATATTGCAAATTTCACATGGAAAAGTATACAAGTAATGATAGTCAAACTCTGAAAAAGAAGAATGAAATAAAATTGCAAGCAAATGCTGTTTTTAAAACCTATTGAATAAACACGCTGTATTGATGGGCTCTGGAGAAACAAGTACTTTTATATGCTACTGGGTGGAGTGCAAATTTCCACAACACCTCTGGAGGACAATTTAGCAATATCTCTAAAAATGCATATATCATTAGATCAAAGAATTCCACGTGCAGAATTACCTATGTATAAGGTTATTCATTGAACCATTGTTTGTAATAGCCAAAGATTGGAAACCCAAATTCCAACAAGAAGGAAATGGTTAAATAATGTTATATTCATATAACAGAATACTAGGCAGTTGTAAAAGGGAATGAAGATATTCTCTTTGTGCTGTTTTGGCAAGATCTCAATGCTATGTTGTGTATAAGTGTAAAAAAGCAAGATACAGAACTAAATATTCAGCTTTTTAAAAAATGAGAAAACTAGAATGTTTTCATATTTCTTGTGTATGCTTAAGGAAACCTGGGGCAGATACATAAGAAACATAAGTACTGTGATTGTCCATGCTGAGGTGTAACGGAGGAGGTGGGAAGCAGGCAGATGGGGAACAGTGTTGGGAGAATGACATTTCACTGTGCACCCTTTGTACTTTCTGGCTTTCCTCTCTCTCTCTCTTTTTTAATTAATTAAATTTTTTTTTTTTTACCAATGTTAATGTATTAACAAATCAAATCAAAAATAAAAGTTATACCTCTTTTTAAGTGGGTAAGGGGTTCATGCAGATAAAACAAATGTTCTTATACTCTGCCGTTTTTCCAGAAGTCTCTTTTAGATCATTTTAAACTATATAATACTTAGTTTATATTCTTCAGCATTTATAAGTAACACAAACTTTTAAAAATATGATGTTTTAAAAATTCTTTAAAATGAAGTAATTTCATGCTTGGAAGGTCTTTTCTTGATATCATGGAACATGTATTTAGTAACATCTCAGTTATCTAAATGTTATTGTGACTTTTGGTTGTGTATGACCATGGGCAAGTTATTTAAGCTCTCTGACTCAGTTTTCCCTCCTGTAAAATGGAGATAATAACTATTCTGTAGGGTTATTTTGAAGTTTTGAGGAAAATACATAGTAAACAGCTCTTATGATGACATTGATTATAAAATTGTTTCATTTTCATTTGAATATAGATTAGGTATTTATATAAGCACAATGGTATTCTCAATGAGAATTAGAAATTTTGCTATTCTCTTCACAGACTGCTTTTTTTAAAATTAAGGTTATGAAAGTTAACATCCTTGTGAAATTACAGTTGTGCATCATTATTAGTCATGTTGTAGGTACACCACTTCACCCCTAGTGCCCTCCTCCCACCCCCCTTTCCCCTGGTAACCACCGATCACTTCTCTTTGTCCATATGTTAACTACCACCTATGAGTGGAGTCATCCAGAGTTCGTCTTTCTCTGTCCGGCTTATTTCACTCAACATAATACTCTCAAGGTCTGTCCATGTTGTTGTGAATGGGATGACTTTGTCCGTTTTTATGGCTGAGTAGTATTCCATTGTATATATATATATCACATCTTCTTTATCCAATCATCAGTTGATGGGCACTTAGGTTGGTTCCATGACTTGGCTATTGTCAATAATGCTGTGATGAACATAGGGGTGCATGGAACTTTTGGAATTGCTGATTTCAGGTTCTTAGGGTAGATACCCAGTAGTGGGATGGCTGGGTCATAAGGTATTTCTATTCTTAACTTTTTGAGGAATCTCCATACTGTTTTCCATAGTGGCTGCACCAGTTTGCATTCCCACCAACAGTGTATGAGGGTTCCCTTTTCTCCACAGCCTCTCCAACATTTGTCACTCTTGGTTTTGGATATTTTTGCCATTCTAACAGGTATAAGGTGATATCTTAGTGTAGTTTTGATTTGCATTTCCCTGATGGTTAGTGATGATGAGCATCTTTTCATGTGTCTATTGGCCATCCGTATATCTTCTTTGGAGAAATGTCTGTTCATGTCCCCTGCCCATTTTGTAATTGGGTTGTTTGATTTTTTATTGTTGAATTGTGTGAATTCTTTGTATATTATGGAGATTAACCCTTTGTCGGATAAATAACTTGTGAATATTTTTTCCCAATTAGTAGGCTGTTTTTTTTGTTTCAATCCTGTTTTCCCTTGCCTTGAAGAAGCTCTTTAGTCTGATGAAGTCCCATTTGTTTATTCTTTCTATTGTTTCCCTCATGTGAGGGGTTATGGTGTCCGAAAAGATTCTTTTGAAGCTGATGTCAAAGAGCGTACTGCCTATATTCTCTTCTAGAAGACTTATTGTTTCAGGCCTAATCTTTAGGTCTTTGATCCATTTTGAGTTTATTTTAGTGAATGGTGAAAAAGAATGGTTGATTTTCGTTCTTCTACATGTGGCTGTCCAGTTTTCCCAGCACGATTTGTTGAAGAGACTTTCTTTCCTCCATTGTAGGCCCTCAGCTCCTTTGTCAAAGATTAGCTGTCCATAGATGTGTGGTTTTATTTCTGGGCTTTCAATTGTGTTCCATTGATCTGTGCATCTGTTTTTGTACCAGTACCATGCTATTTTGATTACTGTAGCTTTGTAGTATGTTTTGAAGTCAGGGATTGTGATGCCTCCAGCTTTGTTCTTCTTTCTCAGGATTGCTTTAGCAATTTGGGGTCTTTTGTTGCCCTGTATGAATTTTAGGATTCTTTGTTCAATTTCTGTAAAGAATGACATTGGAATTCTGATTGGGATAGCATTGAATCTGTAGGTTGCTTTAGGTAGTATGGACATTTTAACTATATTTATTCTTCCGATCTGTGTGCATGGAATGTCTTTCCATCTCTTTATGTCGTCGTCGATTTCTTTCAAGAAGGTCTTGTAGTTTTCGTTGTATAGATCTTTCACTTCCTTGGTTAAATTTATCCCAAGGTATTTTATTCTTTTTGTTGCGATCGTGAATGGGATTGAGTTCTTGAGATCTTTTTCTGTTAGTTCATTGTTAGCATACAGAAATGCTACTGATTTATGTATGTTGATTTTATACCCTGCAACTTTGCTGTAGTTGTTGATTGTTTCTAATAGTTTTTCTATGGATTCTTTGGGGTTTTCTGTATATAAGATCATGTCGTCTGCAAACAGCGAGAGTTTTACTTCTTCATTGCCTGTTTGGATTCCTTTTATTTCTTTTTCCTGCCAAATTGCTCTGGCCAAAACCTCCAGCACTATGTTGAATAAGAGTGGTGAAAGTGGGCCTCTTGTCTTGTTCCTGTTCTGAGAGGGATGGGTTTCAGTTTTTGTCCGTTGAGTATGATGTTGGCTGTGGGTTTGTCATATATGGCCTTTATTATCTTGAGGTACTTTCCTTCTATACCTATTTTATTGAGGGTTTTTATCATAAATGGATGTCGGATCTTGTCGAATGCTTTTCTATTGAGATGATCATGTGGTTTTTGTTTCTTGTTTTGTTAGTGTAGTGAATCACGTTGATTGACTTGCGGAAGTTGAACCATCCCTGTGTCCCTGTTATAAATCCCACTTGATCATGGTGTATAATCTTTTTGATGTATTGCTGTATTCGGTTTGCCAAAATTTTGTTGAGGATTTTTGCATCTATGTTCATCAGTTTCACAGACTGCTTGTTTTTGATTGCCCTATTTTTGTCTTCTTCTTGGTGTTTTAGGTAAATTGAACATTTTATGCTTATATAGTTCTCTGTACAGTACTCTGTAAATTCATATTAATACTCAAATGATATTTTAAAACTCATCTTGCCTGTTGTGATAGATCAAATCAGAATAAGTCTTAACCTGTGTAATACTAATCTAAAGCTACATTGATCTAGAAATGAACCTTTGCTAATGAGCATATGTGCAGCCGTTGATCTAATTCGAGTAGTCATTGTGCATAAGTGAATTAATAGTTTAAAATTTGGCTCGTACTGCCTGATGAAAGAACCGTTCTGTTAAGTTCTTGGCAGGATCTTGAAATGTGATTTTGTTCTAATTTGGGTGATCTCTTCTAATGTTGCGTCTTTGGACAAGGCAGAAATAAGTTTTCGCTCGACTTTTGTTTTCAACAATTAAGAATAAGTAATAAATGTTATGATCTATGAAGATGTTTGAAACAAAAGTATCCCTTAGGTTTTATTGTAGAAACGTGTATAGGAACATGTCATTAATCCAGTTTTGCCAAGGATTGAGGGAGGAATTCTACTTCAGTGAATTTACTTGGTGTAATATAACTCTACGTCTAGTCTTTCTTTAGTGTTAAGCTGCCAGTTGTCAGTTACTTTGTCAGTGTCCTCATCTGTAGCATTACCTAACCCCTTTGTTCCCTATTACCACATCTTCTCTGAGTACAGTTGGCTTCATGCCAATCAAGATAAGCAAATTTACTAAGAATTTTATGTTAAATAAAATTATTAAGATGAGGGAAAGCTTAAGGACTTCAGTTACTGACCAGTGCATGGGTTTTGTGAAAGCTGATTTGAGAGCTGGGGACTTTTTTGTTTTTTCTTATTTCTGAGTTTTGAGTTTTGTTCCAATGGGTTAAGGTCGTTTGTTAGACAAATGGATTATAGATGCTGAATATAAACTTATCTGATGTAGTCCAGAAATGAGTGAGCATTTCAGTTACTAAAAAATTATAGAATATAGCTGATATTGCTGGTTTTTAAAGAATTAGAATGCAAAGAATTTTTACTTAATCTTTGGTGAACTTAATTTAGTATTACTGGTTCAGATGTTCGTTTCTCTACTTAAAAACTACGAGGCTTCCCACTAATCTGATTAAAGAAAAAAACGTTTGTCCTGCATACTCTGGCTTCCAGCCTCATCTCTTAGCAGCCCTCCCTCTGGCCTTTTGTTTTCAGGTACATGGATCTCCCTTCGTTCCCGGAACCTCCCATATACTTTTCTTCCTCTGTGCAGCCCCCTGTGCCCCTTGCTCCCTCTGGCTGTGTTGTATCCCTCTCTCTTGGCCAATGGTTTACTCAGTTTGTTTGTCTGTTGAGCTCAGCTTCACCTTCACTTCTTCAGAGAAATCTTTTCTAGAACCACCAGAGTCCCAGGCCTTTATTTCACATGCTTCCTTTGCGTCTTCTTTGTCTCTGTAGCAGCGCTTAGAGTAATTGTCATTAAGGAGTTAATTGTGAAATGCATAGTTTAATGCCTGCCTTCATAGTGGAAGTTCAGGCTCCGTGAAGGCAGGGACTCTGTCATTGTTTCTTATAGAATCTTTAATGCTCAGCCTAGTGTTTGCCGTGCAGTAGGCTGGCCATAAGTATTTATCCATTAACGAATAAGTAGTGCTCAGACAGCATTATTCTTTCTTTCACTGCACGTATGTAGAAGACTGTTAAAAGTTGTTATTGGTTGCTTGTGGTATTTTGACCAGTTTTTACCACTGTAGAGAGTTCTGGTTTAAAAGCATATGTAAATCTGGAAAAAAAATTTTTAATTTAAAAAAGTGAGTAATGAAGATAAAAGCAATTATCTTTTTCTTTTTTTTAAGTGTAAAATGTCGATGATTCCATTCAAGAGCAGCTTTTAGTAAATAAAAGTGTTTTTAAAATTTTGCTCTTTCTTTTTTTAAGGTATGCTTTTTTGGCGAGAAAGATTGGCCCTGAGTTACCATCTGTTGTCAATCTTCCTCTTTTTTCCCCTCCCCAAAGCCCCAGTACATAGTTGTATATCCTAATTGTAAGTCATTCTATTTCTGCATGGGATGCCGCTGCCACAGCATGGCTTAATGAGCAGTGTGTAGGTCTGGGCCCAGGGACTGAACTGGCGAACCCCAGGCTTCAAAACAGAGCACGTGAACTTAACCACTTGGCCACAAGGCCAGCCCCTAAAATTTTACTCTTGTCACTCTTCTTTTCAGCTAGCCCTGGTGGTCTGGTGGTTAAGATTCAGTGCCCTCACCACTGAGGGCTGAGTTTGTTTCCCGGTCAGGGAACTGCACCACCTGTCTGTCAGTTCTCATACGGTGGTGGCCATGTGTTGCTGTGGTGCTGAAAGCTATACCACTGGTATTTCAAATACCAGCAGGGTCGCCCATGGTGGACAGGTTTCAGTGTAGCTTCTATACTATACAGACTAAGAAGAAACCTGGCCTTCCTGTTCTGAAAGACCTGGCCACCCACTTCCGAAAAAATTGGCCGTGAAAACCCTGTGCATAGCGTGGAGCGTTGTTTGATAGAGCACGGCGCAAAGACCCGGCAGGTTCCGCTCTGCTCTGCATGGGGTCACTAGGAGTCGGAATCGACTCCATGGCATAACAACAAAATTGTTCGTTTCACCTTAAACATTAGTGAAATTAAATATACTCTATTATAAATTTCTTCCATAAACTTTTTTTTTTTAATTAATGAACACTGGTATAATGCCGGCTTCAAAACACTTTTTGTTCACGATAGGAAAGCGACACTCAAAATTCTGCTGAAGAGCTTAGTGACATTCCAGATGTGTGAATGTGTTCAGTGTTTATGTATCATTTCGTTTTCTTCTGCCAACTCATATTAAATGGGATTATCATACATTATTAAAGGATGAAAATAAATAAAATATTGAGTATATAATTCATTTAATAAATATTTCTTAAAAAACAAATATTGCTTGAGTTCCAACCATGTGCTGGATACTGGATATATGACAGTGAACAAAATAGACAGGGTCCCTGCCCTCAGGGAGCTTCCATGTTAGTTGGCAGAGACAGACCACATTCTGATAATCACACAAATAAATGGGTAATGACAACCTGATGGATACTATAAAAGCGGAAAGTAGGAGAGCATTAAGTAGAGACCCCTGGCCTAGTCTGGGTAGTGGGAGAGGGACAGTTTTCCCAGAGGAAGTGACATCTGAGAAGAGATCTGGAGGAAGAGGATTTAACCATTGGTCAAAGTTCTAGGCAGAGGGAACAGTGTGTGCAGAGGCCCCGAGGCAAGAGGAGCATTTTTTTGAGAAACTGACAGAAGGCCAGTGGCACCAGATCAGAGAAGGGTATGGGAAAGTGGTTCAACACAGAGCTGGAGAGGTAGTCAGAGACCAGATCAGACAGTAAGGACTGAATCATGAAGATGTGATTACTGCCACCAGTTTAGAAATTCGGGAAATAAACGTCCGTCAGTAGGGGATTAGTGAAATAAATTATTGTATAACATGTAAAGGAATACTATGTAGCTGTAAAAAAAAGGAAGTTTGCTACCTACTCAAAAAAATAAAGAAGATTTCAATTTAATATTGAAATTTAAAAAAAGAAAGAACTAAAAACGGTTTAAGACCTGACCCAATGGTATATGACTTGTCCTATATGGAATTTTGAAAGATTCTTTTCGTATAGTAAGTTATCCTTTTATATGGATTTATTGTAGTAGTAATTATATATTTTGTTATATTTTGAGGATATATTTAATATATCTCATGTCAGATATGTTTTGTAAATTAGCATAGTAGTTAAGAATAGGTCTGTTGGTCTGAGATCCTGGGTTGGTATTCTGGCATTGCCATTTACAAAGTGGGTTAACTGGGCAAATACTTCAGCTCTCTAAAGCTCAGTTTTGTCGTCTGTAAAGTGCAAACAGTAATAGTGTTTACCTGATAGAGTTGTGGTTGAAGTGTATGAGATCATACATGTGAAGAACTTAGGAGAGTGCCTAGATGTGCTCATCACCTAAGAAAAGTTACAGACTGTCCCTTTCTATGAAAAAAACCTTCTAATTAGTACCACTTATCGAAAGTAGAGTGCAGGAAGAGAATACTGAAGAAAGTTATGCCAAAAACTTACTGTAGTTGCCTCTGAGAAGTGGGATTATGGCTGATATGTGTTTCTTACTTTATTGTTTTGTGTATTTTCCAAACTTTGAAACATAAGCATGTATTTAAAATAGTAATGTCTTCTATTAAATATGCTACCATTGCTGAAATTTAATTTTTAGTAGCATCTTTTTCAGCAGTGTTAGAAAGTCTTTGCAAACCCTGATCAAGTGATGCTAATCCTACAAATTTATTCATAATTATTTTTGCTTTGTTCCCTGTATTTTGATTAATGTTGTAGTGTTTTAAAAGGCTTTGTGGCCAGAGCTGTTAAATTGTGACTGGAAAGGAAAGGGGCTTGCATTTTGAGACCATCTGTGGGAGTTGCATTGTCTGAAACTGACAAGAGATCATGGCAGATGGTGAGGTCACAAAGATTGACTTTTTGAGCTTCACATAATGTGTCCATGAAGCTGGAAGGAGAAATCCGGCTTATTTTTTTAACCAGCAGAAGAGCTTGGTTCTTTAACCAACAGAAGAGCTTGGTGACAGGAAGAAGCGTAGAAGTGTTGAGTCTGGATAAAACATAATGCATCAGTGCACATGACTGCTTTATCTTTGAGGATCAGCAGTGCTGCCAGAGACGGCGACTTCTCGAAACATCCGGGGCTACATTTGTTTGCTTTCTAGACACTTGGTTTAAGTCATATATTCCACATAATTTTTAGATTAAAGACAACGTAAAACAAAGAAAAAAACTTTAAAAATCTTGGAAATGTATATTTTTAAATTAAAACGTTGTAAGCTGTTGTTCAAAGCCAGTAAAGTATTTTTTCTGGCCAGTATTTAACTTTTAATTGAATGAAGTGGATATTTATCACAATCCCATTTCTTTTTATAAGATTTATTTAATGTACTTTTATATAATTTACATTACACTTGAAGTTTTATGCTTATTGTTTCTCTCATCTACTAGGATGTCTCCAGGGCATGGAGAAATCCCTTGCACATAGTGGGCATTAAATGTTTGCTAGATGAATAAATAAATTAATGAAAGGTGTTGTTGCCTACTCTTGTTAATTTAAAAAAAAGAGTTTTTCTTAACCACAATTAAACACTTTTTTTCTGTTTTAAATTGGATTTATGTTGTAGTATTTTTCACTAGTACATGTGAATTATGTATTATTTATTTGGGAGGAAGAAGCCTTATTTGTCATGAGAAATCAGTAAACTGCTTTTTTCCCTAACGTTGATTGAGTGCTTACCTTATGCTAGGAAGTGACCTAATAATTTTCCATGTCTTGCCTCATTTAATTAAGTAGATGTACGATTACTATTTTGCTGATGAATAAGTTGAGGCACAGAGACATCAGGGTAAATTTGCTCAAGAAATCCATGCACCTTGGCTCTATTTCAAACATTTATCATTTAGGTAACGTTTAGAGGTTCCAATTGTAGCTCTGGTGAGAAGGTACAAAGGGAATACTAAACAAATGACTTTTTGTTTTGTCTAGCTCATTAGTGTGGCTAAGCAGTATTTTTGTTGGTAGTCTCTTGCTGTAGTGTGCTGAAATAGTAACACGCTGTTCATTTCTTTTATTTGTGTGAATGACACAGTGCCACTCAATGGCCCAGCCCTTAGGAAATGTAATACTGTATTGAATACTGAATATAGTAATGAAGCAGATGCATGGAGCTCTAGCCATTACAACCATGCTCTGGAATTGAAGAAATGGGTTGAAGGGAAAAAGGACATTTACTAGCCGAATCTGGTAGTCCAGCCCAAAAATGTCTGCTTATTTTTCATTGGCTGGAATTATGGCATATGGTGAACGAGGTGGAGACTGAGAGTGTAGTGTTTCTAGTTGGGCACATTTCCACCTTCACTGTCTCCTAAGGAAGAAGAAATGACATTAGGTGGGCAACAGTATCTGCCTTAGACAGATGTATCGCAGATTTCTAAAATTTAATAGGTACTTTGAATGGAAAAGACTTCGTTGTTTTTTGTTATAACTACATTTTAGTAGGTCATAAGGTAATCTTAAAAATATTGAAAATTGAATTTTTTGTGTGGTGAGGAGTGTTCAGTGTTCGTGTGAACTGGAGGGCATTTGGCACATTGACCTGGGCGATCTAGTGGTTTTCACTTAGACAGGTTGTGTCTAGTTTACTCCTGACATAACCCTGAAGACCTCAGTATACCTATTTTCAGACGAGGACACTGAAGCTCAAAGAGGTTAAATCACTCGTTCAAGGTCCCATAACTAATAAGTGTCAGAGCTGAGACTGAGGCTAAGTTCAAGAAAAATCCCTGCTCTTTCCACTCTGCTGACACTGCTGCTTTGCTTGTTGGTTACCTTCTTCAAGCAGGACACTTAGAACCAGTTGTTATTATTTTTTTTTTTATTAATGTTATGATAGATTACAACCTTGTGAGATTTCAGTTGTACATTTTTGTTAGTCATGTTGTGGGTACACCACTTCCCCCTTTGTGCCCTCCCCCCACCCCCCCTTTTCCCTGGTAACCACCGATCAGATCTCCTTATCAATATACTAACTTCCACCTATGAGTGGAGTCATATAGAGTTCGTCTTTCTCTGACTAGCTTATTTCGCTTAACATAATACCCTCGAGGTCCATCCACGTTGCTGTGAATGGGCCAATTTTGTCTTTTTTTATGGCTGAGTAGTATTCCATTGTGCATATATACCACATCTTCTTTATCCAATCATCAGTTTCTGGGCATGTAGGTTGGTTCCACGTCTTGGCTATTGTAAATAATGCTGCGATGAACATAGGGGTGCAAGGGACTCTTGGGATTTCTGATTTCAGGTTCTTAGGATAGATACCCAGTAATGGGATGGCTGGGTCATAGGGTATTTCTATTTTTAACTTTTTGAGAAATCTCCGTACTGTTTTCCATAGTGGCTGTACCAGTTTGCATTCCCACCAACAGTGTATGAGGGTTCCTTTTTCTCCACAACCTCTCCAACATTTGTCGCTCTTGGTTTTGGATGTTTTTGCCAATCTAACGGGTGTAAGGTGATATCTTAGTGTAGTTTTGATTTGCATTTCCCTGATGATTAGCGATGGATGAACATCTTTTCATGTGTCTATTGGCCATATTCATATCTTCTTTTGAGAAATGTCTGTTCATGTCCTCTGCCCATTTTTTGATCGGGTTGTTTGTTTTTTTGTTGTTAAGCAGTGTGAGTTCTTTGTATATTATGGAGATTAACCCTTTGTCGGATAAGTGGCTTGTAAATATTTTTTCCCAATTAGTGAGCTGTTTTTTTGTTTCAATCCTGTTTTCCCTTGCCTTGAAGAATCTCTTTAGTCTGATGAAGTCCCATTTGTTTATTCTTTCTGTTGTTTCCCTCAACTGAGGAGTTATAGTGTCCAAAAAGATTCTTTTGAAACTGATGTCAAAGAGTGTACTGCCTATATTCTCTTCCAGAAGACTTATTGTCTCAGGCCTAATCTTTAGGTCTTTGATCCATTTTGAGTTTATTTTGGTGTGTGGTGAAAAAGAATGGTCAATTTTCAATCTTTTGCATGTGGCTGTCCAGTTTTCCCAGCACCATTTGTTGAAGAGACTTTCTTTTCTCCATTGCATTGACTTTTTTTCTATTTCATTAATTCTTGCTCTTTCTTTTCTTCTTTCTCTGAGTTCCCGCTGATCTTTTTAAGCTCTTAAGTTGGTTGCTTAATGAATGAAAAGAAATATAAATTTACCTCTACGTATTATTTCAGCTGTACCTTACAAGTTTTATTGTTGTTTTTGTTGTCATTTAGTTCTAAATATTTTGGTTTTTTTTAATGCCTATTTTCCTTGTCATTCAGTTCTAAATATTTCAAATTTCTTTCTTTAATTCATGGGTGGTTTGTACAATAATATAGTTTTATTTTCTAAATCCATGACTTTTAACTGCTTTCTTAAAATGGCTGTTTCCTCATTTAATTGCATTGTGGAATTGCCTCTTGGAAATTTGTTGCTACTTCTTTGGTGATTTTGTACGTGGATAAATTTTGTAAATATGTGCTTTCTTTACGCATCTCTTTGATGTTTCATATCTGTTAGGTGCAGAGTTCTGTCTAGATCTGTTAGGTCAAGCTTGGTTAAAACATTAATCCTCAAAGTGAAATACTTAAATTTTAGCCTTAAATTCTTAGTTTTAATGTGTCAGGTAGTTTGGTGAATGGAATATCAGGAACTTGTGCTTTATTATTTATCTCCTATGTATAATACTGAAGAGGAAATAAATAATTGATAAATTTAAAACAGTTGTAGTGTAGGAACTTGATTTTTTTTTTTTAAAGATTTTTTTATTTTTTCCTTTTTCTCCCCAAAGCCCCCGGTACATAGTTGTATATTCTTCGTTGTGGGTTCTTCTAGTTGTGGTATGTGGGACGCTGCCTCCGCCTGGTTTGATGAGCAGTGCCATGTCCGCGCCCAGGATTCGAACCAACGAAACACTGGGCCGCCTGCAGCGGAGCGCGCAAACTTAACCACTCGGCCACGGGGCCAGCCCCATGTAGGAACTTGATTTTCATATTAGGTCATGATAGACATTGTGAACAAATCTGAAGCTACAGTGGGAAAGCAAAAATCATAGGTATAGTTCAGATCTTACTTGAATTTTTTAAATTTATTTTTTAATTGCGATAACACTGGTTTATAGCATTAGATACATTTCAGGTGTACATCATTATATATCAACTTCTGTATAAACATCATTGTATTGATCACCAAAAGTCTGGTTGCCATCTGTTACGGTGCAAATGTGCCCCTTTACCCCTCCCCGCTTCCCCTCTGGTAACCATCAGTCTATTCTCTGTGTCTGTATGTTTGTTTGTTGTTGTATCTTCCACATATCAATGAAATCAATGGTGTTTGACTTTCTCCCTCTAACATACTTTCCTTAGTATAGTAGCCTCAAGATCTATTCATGTTTCTATTTTCTCTATCACTGAAAAATTGCAAACTCAGTGTTTTATTGAAAAGCAAATACAGCTTTTTTTTCTACAAGTTTTCACTTAAGGATTCACATTCTAGCCTATAAGGCAGACATTTGGAGGCTCCATTTCTTTAAGCCCTCATTATTTATGGTCTTTTCAAGATTAAATTTTATTTTATCGTTCCCCTTGAATGTCTTATTAAAGTTTTAATTTTGAAATAATTTTAAAATAAAAGTTGCAAAAGTAGAGCAAAGAATC
This sequence comes from Equus przewalskii, assembly GCF_037783145.1. Lineage (NCBI taxonomy): Eukaryota > Metazoa > Chordata > Mammalia > Perissodactyla > Equidae > Equus > Equus przewalskii. Next base: position 77,778,713 of record NC_091845.1, on the reverse strand, counting down.
TGTGAATACCCTTTGCCGAGATTCACCAGTTGTCAACATTTTGCCACATCTACTTTATCGTTCCTACTTTCTCTCTATATATAGATTATATATTTTTTTCTTCATTTGAAAGTAAGTGGCTATCATACCCCTACACTCCTAAACATCTTGATGTATTCTTTCTAAGAACAAGGACATTCACTTAAAAAAACCCCACGATACTCTGATCAAAAGCAGGAAATTGTAACACTGAAGCAATACTATTATCTAGTCTGTGGAACATATTTCGATTTCTCCAATTCCTCCAATAATACTCTTCATAGCAGTTATTTCTTCTGGTCCAGAATCCAGTCTGGGATCATGTGTTGAATTTAATTTTCATGTGACTTTAGTCTTTTTTAATCTGGGATATTTGTCAGGAATCTTTTGTCTTTCATGATACTAACATTTTTGAAGAGTTTAGACCATTATTTTATAGAATGTCCCTCAATTTGAATTTGTCTGATATTTCCTTATGATTAGATTTAGATTATGCACTTTGGGCGGAAATACCTTGAAGTGATTTTATACTCCTCTCAGTGTACTTGAAGAGATCCAGGTGTTGGTTTGTCCTGTTGGTGGTGGTCATATGGTAGCTTTGATCACGTTGGCTAAAATGGTGTGTGCCAGGTTTGTTCCCTGTAAAATCTGAATTAATAGGTATTTTGTGGGGAGATATTTCAAGACTATGGAAATATCCTTTTTCTCACCAACTTTCATCCACTAGTTTTAGCATCTATTCATGATTCTTCCCTAATCAGTTCTTCTTATGATGTTTACAGATGGCTTTCTAACTGCATCATTCCTTATATTTACTGGTTGACATTGTATTGCAAAGAAGAGCTTTCCCTTCTTCCTTACCTTTTGTTTCTATCAGTATGGACTCCTGCATTTTTATTTTATTCAGTGGGTTTATAGTCTGTTATAATCTGTTACTATCAGTATATACTTTGGTGCTCACTTGTCCCAAATTGTCCAGTTGTAGGCCCTTTAAGTTGGCTCCTGCCTACCTTTGAGAGGTCTCCATCATTGTTTGAGCCCTTCCTTACTTTAGGTACAATAAAATGTTCTAGGCTTGTCTTGTACATTTCCTGCCCCAGACCTGGAATTGGCTATTTCTCCAAGAAGCCCTCATGTTTCTTTCAGTGGATTATCTAAAACAACATGGTATAATATTTCAAAGCCCAGGCTCTATTGCTTGTTAGCTGAGTTGATTTGGTCAAATTATTTATACCTAAACTCCAGTTTTGGGGCCGGCCCTGTGACCGAGTGGTTAAGTTCGAGCACTCTGCTTCAGTGGCCCAGGGTTTCGCTGGTTCGGATCCTGGGCACAGACATGGCACCGCTCATCAAGCCATGCTGAGGCGGCATCCCACATGCCACAACTAGACGGACCCACAACTAAAAATATGGAACTATGTACCGGAGGGCTTTGGGGAGAAAAAGGAAAAAATAAAATAAAATTTTTAAACTCCAATTTTTATCTGGGAAATGAGGATTAAAATGATACACATCTCGTAGTATTGTTGTGAGGATTGATTTAGACCATTCACTTAAAGAACAGTGCATGTCACATAGTAAATATGACATAAATGTTGCCTATTATTATTTTTATTACATTACTATTCCCTCTTTTTTTCCCCTTTTAACAGGATGATCTTTTAAAGAATTATTGAAGAGGAAATTTTTTTATTTTTGTGTTTTGTTTGTTTTTTAATGGCTTTTCAGAATTTTAAAACGAATACAATTTGACATGACGGCAAAAAATGTAAGTATTTGTAAATTTTTAAATGTAAGTATTTTAAAAGTGAGTTGTGCTTTTTCCTATGTATATTTTCTTCTCTATTCTGATTAATCAATTTAATTTACTGGCATTAATTTATAATTGTTTTGTTTATGTGAAGAATGACACAGTAAACCTTAATGCTATTGAATATTGTACCTCAGTGGGCGGGGTGGCATTCTTGTATGTTGCTCCTTCTCAACAGCTGCAAAATTGCTGTCTCCAGAGAGTTCCCCACCCCCCTCCTTTTTTGGTACTGTAATAAATTTGTTTTGGTACTTGCTGGAGAGTTACTTGGCCTTACTGAGAAAGTCATTGTTTTCTTTGGCTCATTTTTTCCCTTGGATTTACTCAGGGAAAGGTGTGAACTCAAACGTTCAGAAGAAGCCTGCTGTCCTCAATGAGATGATTACTGAGGGGACCTTAGACCTCAGATGTTTTAGAGAAGTTATTCCATTTTTTTCCTCTGCTTGAGACTATTGTTTATGAATCTGCTTTCTTTCAAGTTACATTCTAATTATCACTCTATGTCAGTGGGTTTGTTTCCAGTTATGGTGAAGGATTATGCCAGAAAATAAGTAGTACAACATACAAGGAAATAACTTATTCTAATTGCTCTAATGTTCCTAGATTATTATGTTGGAATCTTTGATTGCAGGTAACAGAAACCAGTTGAGGCTACCTTAAACAAAAAGGGAATTTATTATAAAGATAGAGGGATGTCTCAAGGAATTCAAGAGTAGGAATTTAGTGGGCCCTCAGAAAGATCTGAGTCCAGGAACTTGAAATCTACTGGGAATTGAAGCCCTATTTGGTTTTCCTTTGTCATCTCTGCTTGTCTCTGTGCATCTACTTCATTACTCTGTCTTTCTGCAAATCATCTTCCTCAGTTCTCCAGTCAGCATCTTGGTGTACATCTTACAGAACCAGCCTGTTCAGAGAAAGAGGAGAGTGAAGGAAGGGAGGGAGGCAGCCTGACACATCCTGTCTGCCTATGTCAGCTGCAATTTCAGTCTCCTTGGGAGGACCTCTGGCACTGCTTGAGTCTGATATCCACTCTTGGTTTGGTTAGTTGTGACCAGGAGACACAAGCGTTGTGTTGCATCAGAGGGTCTCCTTGTGTGCCAGACAAATAGTTCCAAATACTACTCATTGTACATCTAAAGAATAGCATTAAAAGAGTCCCATTACTTATCGGTATTTTCCAGCTATTACCCTTGCTTTTAACATGCATTAGTAGCTGTAAGCAGATAGAGATTTTGCTTCATTGTCATCTAATTAATTTTCTTGGGATAAATTATCAGGAGTAGTCTGTTTTGATCTAAGGTTCTTGTGTATGTTTGTTAAAGTACTGTTTGGGGAAAAGAAGAACCAAAGTTTTAGTCCATGTATTAGGAGTTTTCTTGCAGGATATTATCGTGATTTTATCTCCTTTGGAAAAAAGGTGATGTAAAAGTTATTCCGAGCAACAAGATATTTTGGCTTAAAATATACCTTGAATCTATATAATCTTCCTAGCTGTGTGTACCATTTGCTATGTTAAAAATTGTTTCCATAAAGTAACATAAAGCATTTGAACCAGTGGTAATTATACTCTAGTTATTTTATTTTGTTTGTATGTTTGGAAGAAATCAGACAGCGGGCAATGCGTTTCTCCTTCTGCTATAGCAGCCTAGAGGGGGACGGACAGTGATGACCCGACTTTCTTCTGATACCCTGGAGTGACGGACATGGAGAGATCAAGCCTCAGAAGGTGCTGAGGCTTGCGGGAAAGAATTGAAATAGGCTGTCTCAAAATACCCAATCAAGTTCACTAGCCATTCTGCAATAGATAAGAATGTTTTTGTGACTTTTAATGTGTTTTGTCAAGATACATACTGAAAGGATTATACCAGTTTACACCACCAAGGGCAATTTATTCTCCTCTCTGCCCTCCCTCCTTTCTCCAACAAATATACGTGCCTGGCACTGCTCTAGGCTCCTGCCTTCTTGGGGCTTAGAGTAGTGTAGTGAGAGAAGACAATAAATAAATATATAATGTCAGGTGATGTTATGTGTTTTGAAGAAAAATAAAACAGGGTGAGAGGAGAAAGAGTGATGGGGATGAGGGAAAGCTCTTTCAGCTAGGTGTTCAGAACAGTCCTCTTTAAGAAAATCACCTTTAGACAGAGAAATGCTCTGGAGTCTTGATCCAAGAAGGAGCCAGCCGTGTGACTATCTGGAGAAAGAGCACTCCAGATAGAGGCGGGTGAAAGTGTGGTTGTTCAAGGACCAGCAAGATGAGCAGTTTATAGATGGAAGAGAGTAAACAATGCAGAGTGATAGGAGATGAAGTTGGAAAGCAAGCAGGAGCCAGATCACGTGGAGCCTCGAAGACTGGGGTGAGGGGTGTGGATTTTAAATGTCAAGTGAGGAGGTTTTGAGGATAGTTGCATGGCCTGACTTAACATCTTTAAGTTTGTTCTGGCTCCTGAGTGAATAGACTGAAGAGGGACATAGCAGAAGCGAGGGACTCATTTGGTACTTATCCCAGTAGTTCAGACAGCGGAGTTTGGTGATTCAGGTTGAGGTAATGATATTGGAGACGGGGAAAAGTGGCTGGGTCTAGGATGTATTTGAAAGGACAGCCATCAGGAATTAGGATACAGGGGAGAGGTTAAAGAAGTCTTCTCAGTATTTGGCCTCTGGAACTGGGTAAATGGCTGTGCTATTTAATGTGGAGAGAAACTCTTGGGGAAGTGCAGGATTTTGTGGCAAACTCAGAAATTGTTTTGAACATATTGAAGTTGAGGGACCAAAAAACATCCAGATGGAGATATTGGCTAGGCAGTTTGATAAGTGACTCTGGAGCTCAGGGGAAGGCTTGGGGCTGGATATAGAAATTTTGGAGTCATTTTATATTAAATTATTTTAACGCGGTGGGACTACATGAGATTATGTAGTATGTACGTGGATGGAGAATACATGAGGACCAAGGTCTGAGCACAGGGATCCTCCAACAGCTGGGGAGGAGTTGAAGTACAAAGGAGACTCAAGGAATGGCCAGAAAGGAAGGAAGCAGTGTTGTCCTGATGATCTGAAAGTCAAGGGAAGAAAGTGTTTCAAGAAGGAGGGAGCGAGTGATCAATGTGTCACATGCCACTGAGAAGTGACTCAGATATGGAAGAGATGGCCCAGGTCTTATGGAGGTGTCGTTAAACATATGTTCAGATATTTACATCTTTATTTTCTGTTTCTCATTTTGCATTTCTCTTATGAGAACAGTTTTTTATGAAGAATTACTTTGCCTTATCCTTGCTATACTAGGTCTCTTATGGTTGCAAGTGACAGAGAGCTTATTCAAAATAGCTTAAGGCAAAAAGTGGAATGTATTGATTCACATAACCGAAAAGTCTAGAGTGCTCTGGCTTCAAACACATCTGGATTCAGGGGATCAATGTAGATATAAGCCTACATTGGCTTTATAATGCTTACCTCAGAAGAAGAGAAGGAACTTTTCTTTTTTGGCATTTATATTTCAAATTCCATTGAGAAGCTTTGGGTGACCCTGTTTGGCCCACATGCTCAGACAAGCCAGTGTGGAGAAAGAAGTGGGGTACCATAAATGGCCAGGTCTGGGTCTTGGGTCCACTTCTGCTGCTATGGCACAACTGAGGCTCCTACCAGGACTACGTGGACTGTGAGATGGATTTTTGCAAAAGGAGTTCTGCAGAGCTGGCAATATATTCATCGTATCTGGGATAAAATTGTTACCAAACAGTATCTAGTATCCAATGATATTCTTCTAGACTGAAAATACAGGTGTGTTCTAACCTAGTTTCACCCAATACACAATAAAGAATTTGAAAGATAATTTGAGGTGTAATTTTTGCCCTGTGAAAGAATCTTTAAAAAAATATATAAGCCATAGTACTCATTACAGAAAAATTAGAAAATACAGATAAAGAAAAGAAACTAGCCTAGAGATTATCAGCAAAATTTTGCCTGGAATGACATCTGGTATATAAAAAATGTGTATGTGTATATATATATAAACCAAAATGTATGTATATTATATGCTTTTTAACAAAAATGAGGTCATACCGTTTTTGTAGCCCACTATTTAACTTAATCTCTATGATGGTCTTTCTTGTTATCACTACATCGTTTTAAATGGCCGTTTTATCTATTGTATAGACATTACACCAGTTTCTTAATATTGGCCATTAAGTTATTTCCATTTTTTTAAACTTTTCATTTATTTTTGCTTACTTTTTGGATTATTTCCCTGAGGCAAAGTCTTACGAAATTGCTGGCCCAAAGGATGTTTGCTTTTTTGGGGCTTTTGGTTCATATTGCTAAATTGCATTTCAGAAAGATTGCACCAATTTTCATACGCACTGGTGGTGTATGAGAGTTCCATTTCCATTTATTTTCTTTTTAGTCTTTGCCAATCTACTCAGCAAAAAAATAGTATGTGATTTTTTTTACATTTCTCTGATTACTACTTAGGTCAAACTGGTCTTCTGTATGTTTATTGGTCATTTGCATTTCTCTTTAATAAGTTCTCTGTGTCAGTGTTGAAGTGTTAAAAGCCGTTGCCATATGAATAACAACCCCCGCTTGAATATTGCTTTGCCATTAACACCATGTTCACCTAATTATTCAATTGATCCGAGGAGCTCTTGGAGTTTGTCACACACATATGTGTTGTCACCCTCATTTTGCAGTGACTGCTTCAAGATCACCTTTCTTGTGAATGATAGAGCTGAACCTTGAGCACAGATCATCTCACTCTGAATCCTCTTTTCTTTCAGTTATGTCAATCTAGAATGTTAAATATAAGTGAGATTGTAATGCTGTTATTGGGGAATATGGTTTGATTCTTAAAAATTGTGCTTGGATGTTTTTTATTCAGTAGACATTTATTGACTACTTAGAGCATGCAACACAGTGTTCGAATATCCAGATAGAAAACTCTTCTCAGTACCTTATTAGATGAAAAATTTTACATAAAATGAGTTCTCTTTTCTCTCTTGCTCTGTGATACATCATAGAAAGATCCTTTTTAAATAGAATAAGGAAAGAATAACTAATCTTTTTAAATTCCTTTCCTAGCCAACTTTTTCTTCTCTCAAGTAATCTACTTTTTCTTTGAGTCTTTAAAGTGTTTATGGAAGCCGAAATTGATACATTTTTGGAGTTTTAATTAAATAGATTTTAGTAGTATTTAGATAAGCTCTAAATGCTAACACCTCCATCTATAAGACCAAAATTGGCATACAATATTAACTCACAATTTACCTTTGTCTTGTTAGAGTATAATTTGTTGGATATTGAGGTGCAGGTGTACAACGGCTTAAAAAGTTTCGTTTGCTTAAAAATTCGTTTGCTGCTTTACGCTGCAAAAGTTGAACATTAAGAGCAGGTGTTAAACATAACAGTAACCCGGTAACTGTGAACTCTCGACTGTGACTGTGTGGTTTTAGTTGAGGTTTTTGCCGTTATCTTTGTATAATAACAAAAAGATGTAAGCTGATGGTTTTGAAGCTATTGTAATACATGTATTAAACGGTCACATTGTGTTAAGCATGGAATATATTAAAGGACTTCTTTGCCTTCTTTGCTTTCTTTTTACAGTAGAACACCAAGAAAAGTTTTGTCTTCCTCTTTTTTTTTAATAGCAGAAGAGTTTTAAAAGGGGAGGCCTGTTAGTGATCCCACACTAAACTCTTGGCATTTACAGATTGAGCACTTTATATTTGTGAGCCGCTCTGGAGATCCATGTCGGGGTAATCTGTTGCAAGGGGTTTATTTCTGACAGAATACTTAGAAGAAAGTAGACAGAATTAAGAATCTACACCGTTATGTACATAGAGTTAAGAAGCTGTGTTTTAGCTATATTGTAGTCTTCGTCTCAGCTGCTGTCATAAAAACTTAGTATTAGATGCTAGAGATAGGTTTGCATCAGAATTTCTTTTTCATGATGTGAATGATATGTAGAAATATTTCTGGTAACATAAAACAAAAAGAAACAGCTATTAGTAGAGCATTGAATTACCAAATAATGAAATAATTTGCTCTTACATTATGAAATTGTAAAGTATCAAATGAGTGCTTATGAAGAATAATGTTACAGCAGTGGGTAGTTTAGAAACCTAAGTCCAGTGTACAGATAGAAAGTGGTAGAGCTTTGTGTGCTGTACAATCCTTTTGGTGTGGTAGTATTTCGAAAGGACGTTTGAGGTCCTAAATTAGCATTGATGTTTCAACATCACAAAACTACAAGGATTAAAACAACAATATAATAGTAATAGTAGAACCATTTATTGGATGCTTGCTTTGTGTTGAGTTTTCAAAGATGAAGAGTTTTTTTTTCTCCTGGCTCTATAATAAATTTTTAGAACTCTGTTTGATGACACTACCATATTTAGCTCTATAATTTCAAGTAGTCTAGTGGACATCACATTAAATGAAATATATTGTCTAAAGCTGAATTTATGAACACACCTGCTCTCGGTAGTCCCTCCAGTATCATACTGATAGCAATAAATGTTAGCGTGGGTTGAGCACTTTGTGTCAAGCACTGTCCTCTATGCTTTACATGAATGATCTTACTTAATCTTTCTAACAACCTGAATTGGTAAGTACTTCTAGCACCCTCCGATCTGCAGATAAGAAGACTGAGACAGAGAGCGTATGTGACCATGGCCACACGCGTGGTCAGCTTGATGAGCCAGCGTATGAACCTGAGCAGTTGGACTTGAGGCCTGTGGGCCTGAAGTCTGCCTTGTGGTATTAATGGTCTTTATTTGATCCATTACATGTCCTAATGTTGAAAAGCATTATAGGCAGTGATTATTAAGGGAAGCAATGAGGGTGGAATTTTGGGATGTCTGTTGGCAACTTCACAGCTGCCACATTACTTGCTTTCAAAAAAGCATTAGTAAAAATCTGTAGATCTCAGTTCTGCTCATAAGTAACATTATTTCATTAATTTTTATCTTAATCTGGAAATCGTGTTTTTCCCATTTCAAGCAATATGGCAACATTGTTAAAAAATCCTACTCCTATAGTTGATATAATTAATTCATTTTTATGTGACTATATGTAATATTTGATATGGATGTCTGGTGGTAGGTATAAAATAGCTTATTAAGTGATCACATAATACCTAAGATCCTATTTTTTTAATTTTTTAAACTATTTTATTTAGGTTGGTTTGAGTTCCACAAATGCAGAACTAAGAGGATTTATAGATCAGAATCTCAGTCCAACAAAAGGTAAGGACAGTTGAATCAAAATTTTCTACATTGAGCTAGTTTTATTGCATTTGTTTTATAAAATATGCAACTACATGAATTACTTTATGTATAATAATAATTATATAATATCACTGTGTTGTGTTATCATATACCAGATAACTTGTATCCTGTGGAGTCATTCGCCTCTGAGGGGTGGGGGAGAGTGAGAGCGTGACTCTTCTCCGCCTTTTCCTGAGTGGTGTCTAAGTGCATCCTTGATCAGTGGTCCTGTCACAGTTGGAACAAACTATTCAAGCCATTTTCTTCTTCATTTTATTGTTTGAGAGCCCTACTTTTAAGTGATTTAACGTGTAAGGAAGTATAGTAGACTGAATTAATATATGTAAAATTCCTGTGACTAGTATATGGTTTACTGTGGGAATGCTTATGTCGGAAATCTGACCCACCAGTACAAGAATTTATGCAGGACATTGGCAGTATCTTTCAATATGTGTCTTTCAATAGTGTCTTTTAGTCTGTAGAGATTACATATTGAAATAGTTATGGTTGAAACAATATAATGTCTGGGATTGTCTTCAAAATAATCCACTGGGGGAAGAAGAGTAAAGTGGGTGGAATTATAGATAAAACAAAATTGTCTGTGAGTTGGTTAATTGTTTAAACTGGGTGATAGCTATGTGAAGTTTCGTCATTCCTTTCTTCTTTTGTATATGTTTGCAATTTTCCATTTTAAAAGGTAGGAACAAGATTTATGCCATTACAATACAAATAGCTATGAGAGAAAGAAACATCAGCTTCCTCAAAGGGTGTATGTCTAAGGTAGGCTATGTACTCTGGAGAGAAGGCTAGAGAAGTCTGTGTTTCAGTACAGTGGTCCCCCTCAGCCAAGGTTTCTCTTTCCACGGTTTCAGTTACCCATAGTCAACTGCTGTCTGAAAATATTAGATGGAAAGTGTGAGAAATAAACTGTTCATAAGTTTTAAATTGCGTGCTATTCTGAGTAGCATGATGAAATCTCATGCTGTCCCGCTCCCTCCCACCTGGGACATGAATCATCCCTTTGTCCAGTGTATATGCTACCTGCCCCTTAGTCACTTAGTAGCATCTCCGTTCTCAGATTGACTGTCACAGTATTGCAGTGCTTGTGTTCAAGTAACCCTTATTTTACTTAATAATGGCCCCAAAATGCAAGAGTAGTGATACTGGCAATTCACATATGCCAAAGAGAAGACAGAAATTGCTTCCTTTAAGTTAAAAGGTGAAAGTTCTCGATTTAATAAGGAAAGGAAAAAAATTGTATGCTGAGGTTTTTAAAATCTATGGTAACTTTTATAACGGTGTATTGTTAAAATTGTTCTATTTTATTATTAGTTATTGTTGTTAATCTCTTACTGTGTCTAATTTATAAATTAAACTTTATCATAGGTATGTATGTATAGGAAAAAACATAGTGTATATAGAATTTGGTACTATCTGCAGTTTCAGGCATCCAGGGTCTTGGAACATATCCCTCACTGCTAGGGGGAACTTCTGTATAAAAATGTCTAGCTTAATAATAAAAATAGTCTGTAGAATTATTCTAAGAATTTAAATATGTCTTGTGAAGCAATGAAAGAGATACTTCAAGCCTTGGTGCTTCTCAATTTTTTTCTAATTTTTATTGTGGTAGAATACACATAACATAAAAGTTATCACTTTAACCTTATTTATTTATTTTTTTTTGGTGAGGAAGGTTGGCCCTGAGCTAACATCTGTTGCCAGTCTTCCTCTTTTTGCCTGAGGAGGATTGTCGCCAAGCTAACATCTGTCCCAGTCTTCCTCTATTTTCTATGTGGGGCACCACCGTAGCATGGCTAGATGAGTGGTGTGTAGGTCCGCGCCTGGCATCCAAACCCATGAACCCTGGGCTATCGAAGTGAAGCACATGAACTTAACTACTACGCCACTGGGCTGGCCCCCACTTTAACCAGTTTTAATTGTGTAGTTCAGTGGGATTAAGTACATTCATATTGTGCAACCATCACCACCATCCATTTCCGTAACTCTTTTCATCTTACAAAACTAAAGCTCTACACCCATTAAACAGTAACTCCCCATTGCCTCCTCCTCTAAGCCCCTGGCAGCACCATTCTACTCTCAGTCTCTATGATTTTGACGACTCTAGATACCTCATATAAGTAGAATCATACAGTATTTGTCTTTTGTGACTGGCTTATTTCACTTGGCATAATGACCTTAAGGTTCATCTATGTTGTAGCATGGGTCAGAATTTCCTTCCTTTTTGGGGCTAAACACTATTCCATCGTATGTATCTACCACACTTTGCTTATCCGTTCATCTGTTGGTGTACCCATGGGTTGCTTCCCTGTTTTAGCTAATGTCAATAATGTTGCTGTGAACATGGGAGTACAAATACCTTTTCAAGACCCTGCTTTCAATTCTTTGGGGTATATACCAGAAGTGGAATTGCTGGGTCATGTGGGAATCCTATTTTTAATTTTTTGAGGAATTGCCATTATGATTTCCACAGTAGAATGTACTATTTGACATTCCTACCAACAGTGCCCAAGGTTTCCAGTTTCTCCACATCCTTGCCAACACTGGTTATTTTCTGTTTTCTTTTTAATAGTCTTCATCCTAATGAGTGTGCGGTGGTATCTCAGTGTGGTTTTTATTTGCATTTCCCTACTGATTAGTAATGTTGAGCATCTTTTCATGTGCATATGGCTATTTGTATATCTTCTTTGGAGAAATGACTACTGAAGTCCTTTATGCTTCTCATTTTTTTTTTTTTCTCATGATGGCATACATAGAAGATGATAACATTTATTGGGTGCACTAGGGCTAAACAGAGGAGGCTTAAGGTCAGGAGTAAGCTAGCTAGGAGCTCCACCCGCCCCAGGCCACTCCTGGCTGCCCCAAAGATCTGAGGAGATCAGTGTCTTAGGACACCCACAGCCTACTCACAGCACACAGTTGGGGATCTCTGCTCTAATCTAATGTAATAGTCAGGTCAGGAGAAGGAACTGGGAACCACAAGCTTGGCAGATATGGAGAACTATCATATTTAGTAGGGAATAATGGTGATGCAATGATCTTGAAAATAAGAAGGGAGAGGATACCAAGTCATAAAGTGGAGGAGTGACATAGAAAAAAAGCCTTCAAAAGACAGAATATGAAGCAAGAGAATGAGGGTTTAGGTGAGAGAGGTTGTCTTTGATGGTAGGCGAGGCATCTGAAGGGTAGGAAAGATAGTCATGAACGTCAGCCCTGAGTGTATGTTAATAATACAAGTAAAGGGGGCCGGCCCTGTGGCCAAGTGGTTGGGTTTGTGCGCTCTGCTTTGGTGGCCCAGGGTTTTGCTGGTTCGAGTCCTGGGCGTGGACGTGGCACTGCTCATTAAGCCATGCTGAGGCAGCGTCCCACATGCCACAAGTAGAGGGACCCACAACTAGAAATGCAGAACTATGTACTCGGGGTCTTTGGGAGAAAAAGGAAAAATAAAATCTTTAAAAAAAAATATGAGTAAAGTTTAGTTATAGAGTATAACCTTCTCAATTTGTTTAACTTTATGGAACAAATGGAGAAGAGGGAGACAGAATCGTTTAAGAGGCAAGAACTAGAGAAGCTGGTTTAGAAGCATCTTTTGTGTAAAAAGAAAATTGTTACTCTTCTTTGAGCTGTTGGCTGGTGGCAGCAGAAGGAACCAAGATTAAGAGAACCAACAGGATTTGGAAAAGAGATTTCTTTTAATTATTTTTTAAATTGATGAAAATCAGTTAATATTTATTATAGGCCCAATATGGGAATTGTATTGGAAGTAAGATGTAGAAAAGTATTTTACTTAATTGAAATGATGATGTAGCAATGATACTGTAAGGATTTTGAAAATTAGAAAAAAAATTTCTACCACCCTAACATAACCTTTTTGTTTTTGTATATTATTTTTTATTAATTGTTCATAGACTTATGTTTTATAGTTACAAAGCTAGTACACATATAATTTTCTTTTCTGCTTTTTTGACCAAATGCAAAGTACACTTTCCATATTTTGACAGTCTTCATAAATACTATTCTTAGAGCTTCATACTATTTCATTGCATTTCTGAATCATAATTTATTAAACATTTCCCCATTTTCTTATTGCTGGATATGTAAGTCTTTTTTTTGTTGGTGGTTTTATATATGTGATGTGTGTATGTTTATATACATGATATATATAAATACACATACATAGGCATATCTGTATCTATACAGTTATGATGTTGGACATCCAATCAATTTCTTTAGTCAGCTAAGTTTTTGTTTCTTTAGATTTACTTTCTTAAGATAAATACTCTGAATTATAGTAACTGGGTCTTTTCCTGGCTTAAAACCTGTTAAACAACTTCTATTTATATTAGAATAAAGTCCCAAACTCCTTACCTACTTTACGTCCCTGCATATGTTTTTGTTCTTATTTCTGTCACTCTTATTTGTACCCACTGTGTTTCAGCCACACTAATATTTTTGAGGGGAAGCTGTTTGGCAGTATCTATGAGAAAATTTTAAAATGTTGATTTCTTTTGGCCATGTTATTAGGCTTTTAGGAGTCTGTGTTAGGAAGTAATCTTAAATATAAAAAGACAAACCGTAATTCTTTTATCTTGGTTTTTAGCATTTGACTATGATGTGCCTAGATGTGGTTTTCTTTGTATTTATTCTGCTTGTGGTTCACTGAACTTCTAAAGTTACGTCTTTCACCAAATTTGTGAAAGTTTTGGCTTTTGTATCTGCAAGTTTTTTTCTCTCTCTTGTTTTGCTCTCCTTTTGGAACTCCAATTGCATGTGTGTTAGATCTTTTCATATTGCTATATGAGTCCTGAGGTTTTTAAAATTTTTTTCCCTACCCTTTTTCCTCTGTATTCTTCATGTTGGAAATTTTCTATTAATCTAACTTAAAGTTGACATTTTTCTGTTATTACCATTCTGCTGTTTATCTTATCCAATGAATTTTTAATTTTAGATATTGCATTTTTCAGTTCTAGAATTTCCATTTGGTTCTCTTTCTTTACTGAAAATTTCTGTCTTTTTGTTCATTATCAGACTATTTTCCTTTACATCCTAAGTGTAGTTATAGTAGCTGCTTTAAAATTCTTCTCTGTTGGTTCCAACATCTGAGTCATCTCAGGGTCAAATTCATTGATTGCCTTTTACCTAGAGAATGGGTCATGTTCTTCTATTTTTTCTTATGTCAAGTAATTTTGAACATATCCTGGACATTGCAAATATGTTGTAAAGACTGGACTTGTTTATATTCTCCCAAAGAGTGTTGTTCTTTTTGTGTTAGTAGGCACTTAACTTCATTGGATTCTAACTGCAAACTATGTCTTCCTTGTGATGGAGCGGCAACTCGAACCTCAATTTAGTAAAAAATTTTTTAGCCTTAGCTGGGATTCTTAAAATCTGCCCCATGTATGTGTGGTTCAGGAGTCAGTCAAAGATTTAGACACAGTTTATGCACAGAATCTGGGGTTTCCCCTGTCTGAGTCTCTCCTTCTTCCAGTTTCCCCCCTTTATAGCAATCATGTTTATCCCAAACTCTGTTATTTAGTTCTTCAAGCCAGTAAGACTGTGTTTTCTGTGGGAGTTTTAGCGCCTTGCATAGCATAGACTGGTGCCTCCCTTCTGGCTAAATGCCATAGAAAATGGGAAACTCACCTGGCTAAACAAGTACAACTCTGTTGGTATCTTTCTTTTGCTTTGAGATAGTTATTTTTTATGTTTTATCCAGAATTTAGAGTTGTTATCCGCTAGAGTGTTGGTTCAGTAGGAACTAAATGGTTATACTAGAAGCAGAACTAGAAAGTGCTTTTAAAAAGACATTTATTGTGGTACCATTTATTGCTGATCCTAAAGTGTAGATGGAAATGTAAGGGTCCCAGAATAGCCAAAACGATCTTGAAAAAGGAGAAAAAAATTAGAGGACACGTTTTCTGATTTCAAAACTTGCTATAAAGCGAGTTAAAAAGACTCTCACTGCCATAAGGACAAGTACACAGATCAACAGCGTAGTATTGAAGGTCCAGAAATAAACCCACATTTATGGTCAACTGATTTTTGACACGGGTTCCAAGACAATTCATTGGAATAAGAATAGTCTTCTCAAAAAATGGTACTGGGACAACAGATATCCACATGTAAAACAGTAAGTTGGACTCCTGTCTCTCACTATATACAAAAATTAACTCAAACCAATCAAAGACCAAAATGTAAGAGCTAAAACTATAAAACTCTTAAAAGAAAACATAGGCACAAATCTTCAATGGTTTTCTTAGATAAGACACCAAAAGTAAAACAGCAAAATAAAAAATGAATAAATTGGACTTAAAATTTAAAACGTTTGTGCTTTAAAGGACACTATATTAGTTCGTATTGCCATAACAAAATGCCATAGACTGGGTGGCTTAAGCAACAGAAATTTATTTCTTACAGTTCTGGAGGCTGGGAAGTCCAATTTAAAGTGCTGGCCCATTCAGTTCCTGGTGAGAGCTCTTTTCCAGACTACTGCCTCCTTCTTGTGTCTTCACATGAAAGAAAGAGAGGGAGCAAGCTCTCTGGTGTCTCTTCTTGTAAGGGCATGAATCCCATCAGGATGGCCCCACCCTCATGGCCGCATCTAGCCCTAATTACTTCTCAAAGGCCCCCTTTTGAAGTATCTTCAACATACGAAGTTTGAGAGGACACATTCAGTCCATAACAGACACTGTCAAGAAAGTGAAAAAAACCCCCACAGAATGGGAGAAAATATTTGCAAATTATATATCTGATAAAGGACAAGCATCCAGAATATATAAAGAACTCTTGCAATTCCATAATTTAAAAAGGTAAATACTCAATTTAAAATAAGGCTAAGGATTTGAAGAAGATATTCAATTGGATAATATATGTGTGAAAACATGCTCAACATCATTAGTAATCAAGGAAATGCAAATCAAAACCACAATGGGATATCACTTTGCCCCATTAGCCTGGCTAGAATAAAAAAGACAGATAATAATAAGTAATGGGGAGAATATGAAGAAATAAAAACCTGCATATATTGCTAACGGAAATGTATAATGATGCAGCTGCTTTAGTAAACATTCTGGCTGTTCCTCCAACAGTTAAACATAAGAGTTACCATATGACCCAGCAGTTCCACTCCTAGGACTGTACCCGGGAGAACGGAAAACATATATCCTTACAAAAACTTCTACATAAATGTTTCTAGCAGCAGTATTCATAATAGCCAAAAAGTGGAAACAACCCAAATGTCCATCAGTGGATGAATGGATAAACGAAAGGTGATCTATCTTTACAACAAACTGTTTACATCAGTGTGAAATGGCTGCACCATTTTATGTTCCTACCAACAGTGCACAGAGTTACAATTTCTCCACATCCTCGCCAACGCTTTTTTTATAGCCATCGTAGTAGGTATGAAGTGATGTCTCATTGTGGTTTTGATTTGCATTTCCCTAATGACTAGTGATCTTGAACATATTGTCATATACTTATTTGCTGTTTATTATCTTTTTTAAAGAAATCTATGCAAGTCCTTTGCCCATTTTTGAATTGGATTGTTTGTTTTTTGGAGTTGAGTTTTAGGAATTCTTTATGTATTCTGGATATTAATCCCTTATGAGATAAATGGTTTGCAAATATTTTCTCCCATACAGTAGGTTGTCCTTTCACTTTCTTATTGGTATCCTTTAATGTGCAAAAGTTCTTTATTTTGATGAAATCCAATTCTTTTGTGGCCTATGCTTTTGGTGTCATATCCATTAAACGGTTGCTAGATCTAGTGTCATGAAGATTTTTCCCAATGTTTTCTTCTAAGAATTTTATAGTTTTAGCTTTTAAGCTTAAGTCTTTGATCCATTTTGAGTTAATTTTTTTTTTCCTTTTTCTCCCCAAAGCCCCGCAGTACATAGTTGTATATTCTTCGTTGTGGGTCCTTCTAGTTGTAGCATGTGGGACGCTGCCTCAGCATGGTTTGATGAGCAGTGCCATGTCCGCGCCCAGGATTCGAACCAACGAAACACTGGGCCGCCTGCAGCGGAGTGCACAGACTTAACCACTTGGCCACGGGGCCAGCCCCCATTTTGAGTTAATTTTTGTATATGATGTAAGATAAAGTTCGAACTGGCGTGTGGATATCTAGTTTTCCCAACACCATTTGTTGAAAAGACTGTCCTTTTCCCATTGAGTGGTCTTGGCACCCTTGTCCAAAATCAATTGGCCATATGTGTGAAGGTTTAATTCTGGGCTTTTTATTCTATTCCATTGGTGTATATGTCTCTCCATATGTCAGTATCATAATGTTTTGATTAGTGTTGTTTTTTTGTTTTTTTTTTTTTTTAAAGATTTTATTTTTTCCTTTTTCTCCCCAAAGCCCCCCGGTACATAGTTGTGTATTCTTCGTTGTGGGTTCCTCTAGTTGTGGCATGTGGGACGCTGCCATGTGGGACGCTGCCTCAGCGTGGTCTGACGAGCAGTGCCATGTCCGCGCCCAGGATTCGAACCGACGAAACACTGGGCCGCCTGCAGTGGAGCGCGCGAACTTAACCACTCGGCCACGGGGCCAGCCCCTTGATTAGTGTTGTTTTGTACTAAGTTTCAAAGTTGAGAAGTGTGAGTCCTCCAACTTTATTCTTCTTTTTCAAGATTATTTTGGCTGTTTGGGACCCATGCAATTCTGCATGAATTTGAGGATCAGCTTTTCCATTTCTGTGAAAAAGTCTTAGAATTTTGATAGAGATTGGATTGAGTCTGTAGGTCACTTTGGTTTTATTGACATCTTAACAATGCTAAGTCTTCCTATTCATGAACATATTCCATTTATTTAGATCTTCTTTACTTTCACCATTTCTTTTTGAAATAATGAAAATCTTTAAAAAATAGGTAGTGGTGATGGCTATATATCTTTGTGACTATACTGGAAATCACTGAATTGTACACTTTAAAGGTGAATTTTGGGGTATGTGAATTATACCTTGATTTAAAAAAAGAAAAAGACCAACCACTTTCTTCAACTTGATGTCTACGTCCAGCGCTGATTTCTTTTCCCCCCGTTACTAGATTTCTTGAAAGAAACTCTACACTTACAATCCCATTCTCAACTTTCATTCACTCCTCTGCCCAATAATCTGGCTTTAGACTCACTAGTCCACTGAAACTGCCCTTGGTCTCTGTCTTCTTTTTGTTTTTTGTTTATCAGCATTTGGCACCATTAACCTGCCCTTTTTTTAAAAATAAACTTTTAATTTTAGTGCAATTTTAGGTTTACAGAAAAATTATAAATATTGTATAGTGTTCTCATAAACCCCTCACTCAGTTTCCTCTACTGTTAACATCCTACATTAGTCTTGTAAAGTTTTTACAATTAATGAGCCAATATTGATACATTATAACTAACAGAAGTCCATACTTTATTCACATTTCCTTAGTTTTTAGCTAATATCCTCTTTATTGTCCAGGAAGGCATTCAGGATACCACATTACATTTTATCATCGTGCATCCTTAGTCTCCTTTTGACTGTGATAATGTGACAGACTTGCTGTGTTTTTTGATAACTTGACAGTTTTGAGGCGTCCTGGTCAGGTATTTTGTAGAATGTCCCTCAATTGGGAGTTTTCTGATGTTTTTTTCATGATCGAGGTTATGTGTTTTTGAGAGAAAGACCACAGAGACAAAGTGCCATTTTCATCGCAGCATATCTAGGGTGCATACTACACCTTGACTCATCATTGTTAATGTGAGCCTTGATCGGTCGGCTGAGGTAGTGCTTCTCACGTTTGCCTACTGTAAAGTGGCTCTTTACCCGCTCCCTCTTTCCATACCATAGTCTTTGGAAGGAAGTCAGTATGTGGAGCCCACATTGAAGAAGTGGAGAGTTTGCTCTGCCTCCTTAAGAGGGCCAGTATCTATATAATTTGCTTGGGATTCTTTTGCACCCTAGATTTGTCTCTCCTCTCCTATTTACTTATTTATTTATTTAGTCAGTCCTTATATCAGTATGGACTCATGGATATTTAGTTTATACTCTGGGTTATAGTTCAATACTACTTTGTTTTTTGGCTCAAATTGTTAGACCTGTGGTCATTGGGAGCTTTCAGTTGATTGTCTGTGTCCCTTTGAGACATCCCCCTCATTGTGGGGTGTTTTCTTTGAGCCTCTCCTTACTTTGTAGCATTACAAGATGTCTGGGCTCATTTTATGTATTTCCTGCTCACTCCTCAGATCAGAAATTTTTTGAAAGGGTCCTGATTCCTTTTAATGGGGAAAGTTATTAGAAACCAAGATCTCGGTGCTGGGTGAGCTCATTGCTACTGGGTGGTGTCTTTCTTTTTGAACCACTGTTTTCCTTTGTGTCTGTGATACCAGACTTTTTAGGTCTTTCACAGAAGGCAGTACAGTGTAGCACTTATGAACAAGAGCCCTGGAGGACCAGGGTGTGATCTTCCTTGCACTTCTTACACCCGACTAAATGTGTAAACCTGAGCAAGTTGATTTCTCTAAGCCAAAATATCTACATCTGTAGTGATGCAGATAATAATAGTAAGTTGCTCGTAGAGTGTGTAAAAATTAAATAAGGTAGTGCACATAAAATCACTGAGACCGCATCTCGCATGTAGTGAGCATTCGTTAAGTGCCTACTTCTTTTCTTCCTGTTAATATTTTCATCTTCCTTTTTCGCTGTTTACTTTCAGTCTATTCTCCTAGTTTTTCCTCTCTTTGTCTTCTTAATGTTAGTGTTCCATGGGGTTTTATCTTTGTTATGTTTTCTTTTCACCTTGTACATTCTCCCCAGGCAATTTCATCTATTCTCACTGCTTTAGTTATCATCTGCTTTGTATATGGATGATTCTCAAATCTGTACCTTTGGCCCAAACCTTTGGCTTGAGTTTTTGAATATCCAACTGCTTATTGGACACCTTCATTTAAATAACTTATATGCATCTCAGACTCAATCTGTCCAGAATTAAAGTGATTATTTCACCATCTCGAAACCTGCTCTCCCCTTTTCCTTATCTTACTGAATGGTGGTACCATCCACCCTTTGCCCAAACTAGAAAGTGAGGCATCATCTTTGACTCCTTTCTCTTTCTCTTTCTCCTCTCAATCAAATCACTTATAAGACTTGTTGATTCCACCTCCTAAATCTCTCAGTCTCCCTACCCATTTCCTTTGTCTCCATTGCTGCCATCTTAGTTCAGACTGCTGTGAACCATTTCCTGGATTCCTGCAGCTGTTCTACTTCCAGATTTCTTTCTTTCTGCTTCATTCACTGTACTATAGCCACATACTTTTTCTCAAACACAAATCTGAACAGTCTTTCCATGTTAAAAAAACATTTTAATAGTTCCTTATTGCCCTCAAGATAAAGTCCAAACTCCAATTTAAAAGATCCTTCATGATACGGTTCTTGCTTTCATCTTTAGCCTTATCTCAGACACCTATGCTTCTGCCTTCTCTCTCTCTCTCTCTGCCTTTCTGTATGCTTTTCTCTGTACCTGGAATGCCGTGCCTTCCTAACACTGTCTTCTACTCCACTCCTCATATGTGTACATTTCATCTGGCTAATTTCTGATCCTTACATCTAAGTTTAAGTCTTATTTCCACTTGGCCCATAATCCCCTAGTGCTCTCTCCTTATCCCTATTGTAGCATTTATCACACTGTACTTTAATTACTGGTTTACTTATTGGTCCCCTCCTGACTCCATGAAGTCAGAGACTTTGTCTTATTCATCATTGTATCTCCAGGACAGGTATTTCAACGTATCTATCCCATAGTATCTGTCCCAAACTGGGAACTTTGTTGAAAGAATGTGTGTCCTGTCTTCTATCTATAGTTCCTTTGGCCACTGGGCAAATTCCTATTTACTGTTTAAAATCTAGCTGAGCACGAATTCCTCTGTACCTCCTCATTACTATGCCTCCTCATGTTAACCTTTGGACCCTGTACATACTTTATTATTGTCCTTATCACATTATATCGTATTTCTTTATATGATTGTCCTTTTACCAGACTATGAACACTTGAGGGCAGGGTCCTTTTTAATTTTGTCGTCAGAGTCTAGTGTGGTGTCTAGCACAGTTCTCTGCACTCAGTAAATGCTGAACTGCGAGAGCTTGTGTTGCCGTAGCATTCCCAGACTCTAAGAGTTGGAGGTTTAAAAGTTACATAATTAATTAAAATAAAAACAAGGCTGAAGGTAATTATATTCAGTCATAACAAGGGGAGTAGTAGAGGGTTTAAAAGCATTTGAATATTTGTATATCCTTGTCATAAATTCTTGTAATTATACATTAAGAAAAATAAAAGATAAGAATACTGTAACTGAGGGCTTCATTATCTATGGTGTTGAAAGCCCAGCAGAACCTTTGGTGAAAGTCAGGGATTCCTCAATTATCTGAGAGGCACAAGCTGTTGGGTGGGCTGTACTTTTGGGTATTTCTGGCATGTGGAAAGAGGCCATACTTGCCTGCAAGCTACATGCAGCCCTCTGGGAGCCTGCCTCCTCAGCAGCTGGGGGAGAGTTTTACTTAACGGGATGTGGTGTTCACGTCCTTGCAGGTAGATGGGGTCTGCCATGTGTCCTCCACTTGTTCCTTTATATCCTCAGCAGAGCAGTTCCACTTTATCAGCCCATTCTTTGCTTGCACGCCAAATTTAAAGTATGCCTAAGTTATACTGACTACTGCTTCTCCACAGTCCAAGATACTGCAATAGCCTTTGGCTGTTAAAGTTACAATTCAGTAACTCAGAAGACCGAATATCACTGAATAGTCAAACAGACTCCTTTGAAGGCAGAACTATTGGAAATGATGAGAGAAAGCTGTGATGGGAAGAAAAGGGAATGAAGACTCTTAAGAGGATATAGTTCCAACACAGAAAAAGTTGTTTTGGAAGTAAAAATATATTCAAAATTATTAAGTCTAAGAAAGATTGAAAATAAGAAAAGGCCGAAGATGTAGTGTGAGCAGTGTAACAATATTGATATCAAATAAAATATACTAAAAGCCTGAAAACATTAAAAGGACAAAGGAGAATATTGAATAGTGAAAAAAGGAACAATAAAACCAACAATCCAATTTTTAGAAAATGGGCAAAACTTATGAATAAACAGCTCACAGAAGAAAATATTAATGGTAATTTAAAATTACACTGAGTAGGGGCTGGCCTGGTGTCATAGTGGTTAACTTCACGTGCTCTGCTTCAGCAGCCTGGGGTTTGTGGGTCCAGATCCTGGATGCAGACCTACACACCGCTCCTCAAGCCATGCTGTGGCGGGGGTCCCACATAAAAAATAGAGGAAGATGGGCACAGATGTTAGCTCAGGGCCAGTCTTCCTCAGCAAAAAGAGGAAGATTGGCAACAGATGTTAGCTCAGAGCCAATTTTCCTCACCAAAAAAAGAAAGAAAGAAGGAAAGAAAAAGAAAATTTACATGATAGCATTGTTCACTTTATAAGACTGGCAAGTAATAATAAGTTTGATAAAACACTGTTGTCAAGGGTGTGGGGGGTAGCATGTGCTTTCTTATACTGCTGATAGGAGCATAAGTTAGTACAACCTTTATGGGAAGCAATTTCACAATATCTATTAACATTCACTTTTCCTATGGCCTAGCAGTCCCAATTTTAGGAATTTATTGTACTGATACGCTTGTAAATTTAGAAAATAAAGCTTAGCTTTGCAGTATTGTATGTAATAACAAAATATTTGAAAGAGTGTAAATCTATCAGTAAGATCTGGTTAAATTATGTTCAATACTTAGAATACTATGCAGATGTAAAATTGGGAGTGAGAAACCTATCTACAAAGACACGTTCTTAAGTTTACAAAAGAAAAGTGCAGAACAACATGCTGAGAATATAACCATTTTTTTAAAAGGAAGTGAGCAATAACAACATACATACACATACTTATTCATGTGTTTTTTGTAAGGATATGCAAAGACTCTGGACATTAGTTATCTGGTAGTAGAGAAAAAACAGTATCTTTCACAGAGAAGTTTTTAATTTTAATAAAGTCTAATTATCAATTTTTTCTTTCATGCATCACGCTTTTGGTGTTGTATCTAAAACGTCATTGCCAAACCCAAGGTCACTTAGATTTTCTCCTAGGAGTTTTGTGGTTTACATTTAGGTCTGCAGTCCATTTTGAGTTAATTTTTTGACAGGTGTAAGGTATGTGTCTAGATTCATTTTTTTTTTGCATGTGGATGTCTAGTTGTTCCAGCTTCTTTTGTTCAAAAGACTATCCTTTCTCCATTGAATAACCTTTGCTCCTTTGTTAAAGGTGAATCGAATATATTTGTGTAGGTGCATTTCTGGGCTCTTTATTCTGTTCCATTGATCTGTGTTCCTATTCTTTTGCTGATACCACACTGTCTTTATTAATGTAGACTTACGGTAAGTCTTGAAGTTGGGCAGTGCCGGCCCTCCAACCCTTCTTCAATATTGTGTTGGCTGTTCTGAGTCTTTTACCTTTCCATGTAAATTTTAGAATCAGTTTGTTGATATCCACCAAATAACTTACTAGGATTTTGATTGAGATTTCGTTGAATCTGTACGTAAAGTTGGGAATAAGTGACATCTTTAACAATATTGATTCTTCCTACCCACAAACATAGAATGGCTCTCCATTAATTAGATCTTTGATTTCTTTCATCCGAGTTTTGTCGTCTTCCACATAGAGATCTTATACATATTTACTGGATATACTTAAGTGTTTCATTTTTTTGACGCTAATGTAAGTAGCTTTGTGTTTTTAGTTTCAAATGCCAATTATTCGTTGCTAGTTTATAAGAAAGCAGTTGACTTTTATGTTTTAACCTTGTATCCTGCAACTTTGCTATAATTATGCTTATTAGTTCCAGGAGTATTTTTTATTGTAAATGGTATTTTTAATTTCAATTTCCAGTTGTTCTTTGCTAGTATGTAGACATACAATTGGGTTTTGTACTTTGGTCTTGTAGCTGGTTACTTTCTGAACTCTTTCCTAGATTCCTTAGGAGTTTTTACAAATACTGTCACATCATTTGTGAATAAAGACAGTTTTACTTATTCCTTTCCAATTTATATTTCTTTTCCTTTCCTGTTGTCACTGATTAGGACTTCCAGTTCAAGTTTAAAGCGAAATGGTGAGAGCAGACATCCTTGCCTTGTTCCTGATCTTAGGAGGGAAGCATCAAGTCTTTTACTGTTAGGCGTGATGTTAGCGGTAGAGTTTTCACAGCAGCCCTTTGTCTGGTTGAGTAAGTTTCCCTTCTATTCTTGGTTTTCTGAGAGTTTTGATCATAAATGGTTGTTGGATTTTGTTAAATGTTTTTTCTTTACCTATTGCAATGATTATATGTTGGAGTATTTTTAGCCCATGAATATGGTGAATTACATTGATTGATTTTTACATGCCAAACCAACTTTTATTCCCTGGATAAACAGCACCTAATTATGAGAGAAGCTCAAATTCTCCATTTAGACAGTATTGTTGGTTAGAGCGTGTTTTGTACTGTTTTGAATCCTTTATAATCTAGAGATTCTGGGACCCCTAAGTAGCAGCAGGGAACCAGCTGAGGTTGGATTACATACGTTTATGTGGAACCAGTTGTTTCAGATTTTGTAACGTTTTTCAACAGATCTTCACAGCCTGGGAACAGGAATGAAGGAAGCATTTTGTGGGCAAGGAGGTAGGAACAGAAGGAATTTAGAGTTCTACCAAAAGTGTTGCTGGAATGGCTCCTTGTAGGGACTATAAGAATTTCTGCCAAGAAGGGGATGTGAGAACTTTACTTTCTTGATGAGAAATTTAAGAGGAGTTGGAAAGGTGAAAGGGTAGGGAATTGGTGTTAGAGATTTTCAGGTTTTGAAATCTTAAAAAATAGAGTAGTCTATATATTTTAGAGTTGTACCTTTAATTAAAAAGGCTACTAACATTTGCCCGTATTATTTTCTTTGGATTTTACTTCACAAATTTAAGCCGTGAAATGCCTAGTAAGTTTTTGTTTTGTTTTATGTTACTTTGAACAGTAGGTATAAGTGACAGTTGGTTGCTATTTCTATAAAAATTCTTTGGCAGCCTTCTAAATCTGAGGTCATATTAGGGTGAGTTTGGCTTCTCTTACTGTGCTAGGCTTAGTAAGAGATTGTATTTTAATTAACACAGTGAATGGTTCTGGCTTTGCCTTTTGAATCTGGGTTTGGTTTCAGGATATTTAAAAATATCTTAATGCTCTGAAAGTAGACAACTATCCCATGCTACAAATAGTTGTATTAACCTGTTCGTTCCAGCAGCTTGCTTTTCCTGAAGGACCTGCACCATCTGCTCTTTTTTCTCTTTTGTATTTTTCCTGTGTTTACCTACAAGATGTTTTATTTAAGTATGAGTGTTTGGTCTACCATATTAAATAGTTAAATATTAGAATTAAATAATTACCTTTTATGAATAAAATTTAAGGAGTTCCTGATTTAAAGCAAAAAATAAAGGAAAAATTAAAATGTTTTTAAATAGACTTTGGTTACCACGTCTTTTATCTTCCTGTTAACTGCTTTCACAATGTATTTGTGGTTAGGCAGAATTACATAACTTTGCTCTGTGTTTTGATTGTGTGTTGTAGATTTAGAAATAGTTTTTTGTTTTGTTTTGTTTTTTTGCTTTTTTGTGAGGAAGATTGGCCCTGACCTAACGTCTGTTGCCAATTGTCCTGTTTTTTTTGCTCGAGGAAGATTGTCACTGAGCTAACATCTGTGCCAAGCTTCCTCTATTTTATGTGGGACACCACCACAGCGTGGCTTGACGAGCAGTACTAGGTCTGCACCCGGGATTTGAACCTACGAACCCTGGGCTGCCAAAGCGGAGTGTGCAAACTTAACCACTACACCACCAGGCTGGCTCACGGAAATAATTTTGATAATGTAGTATGTTATACCTGAGCCACAATAAAATGGCTTTTTTTTGTTTTTTAATGTAAATTGTTATTCTCTATTCTGATAGTTCATCTAAATTACTTTATTATAAAGAGTATGACATGATGATACCTATTTTTTATAGTTGTTGAAATAACCAGTTACTGTTTCATATGAAAGGGGATAAACTGATCTTCTTTTTGGAGGAAAGGATACTGCAGTCTTGTTTCTGTATTATTACAAAATTAATTTTCAGTGAATCAGTTTGTAACTCAGTTGGCAGGAGTAGAATACTGTTGAGATGAAAAGGTCTTTATTTATGTGATTTCTTATGTGCTTAGTCTTTTGAAAATGGAGTTGATCTAATTGTCTGTTTTTATTTCCTATTCCCATATGGCCCATTGTCTCCTCCTGGAAGAAAACCTTTTCACACCTTTACCTTTGGCCGTCTTGCTTACTCTTGGTCACAGCTATTGGTGCTGGTTAATTTCAAACCCACTGTGTGAAGGGAAGAAGATAATTTTGATTGCCAGTTAGAATTCGTTCTAAAATAAACCTCTTAAATGTTTTCTCTTTTGAATTTCCTTATTTAAATTTGTCTTGTTTATGACCATTATGCAATAAAATTTGCATGCGTTGCCAAACCGAAAAGCCAAATATCCAAAAACATGCTAGAAAGCTGGTTAACAGCTTTATTGCCAACAAAATGTTTTTAAAATTAAATCTACCAATTTCAATTGCAAATGTTTTTATTCAGAAGAGATTAAATTGCCCATTGTGACATTTAACCTGCTTTCTTCTCCTCTTTTTTATAAATCACATAGTGAATAAAAATGGTAGCTGAAATATTCTTTTTTTTTTTTAAAGATTTTATTTTTTCCTTTTTCTCCCCAAAGCCCCCCAGTACATAGTTGTATATTCTTCGTTGTGGGTCCTTCCAGTTGTGGCATGTGGGACGCTGCCTCAGCGTGGTTTGATGAGCAGTGCCATGTCCGTGCCCAGGACTCGAACCAACGAAACACTGGGCCGCCTGCAGCGGAGCGCGCGAACTTAACCACTCGGCCACGGGGCCAGCCCCTGAAATATTCTTTTTTAAAACTGTATTTGTCTTTAAAAAATAATAGGAAAACTATTAAAAGTTGCTAAAATTTTACTAACTCTATCTTTTTCTTGAGGACTTTTTTATTTACTCTGATGAAAATGCACTGTGTTTTGCTTGATGTTGTAAAGTAAGTTTGATATATTTGAAAAGGGACAGGTTTTGGAACCATAGAAGCACAGCTTCAAATTTCAGCTTTGCCATTTTTATTTACTAGGTCTACAGTCGGTAACATAGAAATTTACTAAATCTCTGTCAGATTTTCACATTCATGTTATGGGAGTAATGATACCTGCCTCATAAAGATTGTATTTTCTCATTTAACCCTATTCTGTAAAGCTTTATGCCTAATACTTAGCATGTAGTAGGTGCTCAAAAAAATATTCTCCTCCCCTTTGCTTTCTTCATTGTTTCTTTGATATTCAAGCCTTTCTTTATCATTGATTAAACTTGCGTGTCTGCAAGTTGCTGATTAAATTATTGAAAAGACCAGCCCGAATACATTTAACTGTAAGCTGTACTTTGAAGTAAAAGGAAATTGCTACCAGGATTTACTTGTAATACAAATTACTTCTTTCATTATCTGTCTGTGAAACTAATTAAATCAAATATTTTATGTGTATCACAGAATAAGCTAGGAACTCTCTTATCATCCTTTGTTCAGTGACATCCTGTGCGTCCCCTTTAGTGAGTCCATTTAGAATCCATTAAAGTATGAAAAATAGCATGGCTGACATTGCAGACATGTAAATCACAAACATAACAGAAGTGGAGCAGAAGATGAAAACGTTTATCTACCAGTAAGGTCCTCCATCTCCCAGATGAGCAAGGTAGCAATTAGAATAATAGTTTGAAAAAAATTATTTATCTTTTTTCCACTTTCTGATTAATAAAGGTGATGTTTTCTTACTATGCCTGGAGGTTTATAATGCTCTAGGCGAGGAGTTCTTAAATTTCAGCGAGCTTCAGAACTGCCTGGAGGGCATGTTCTAAAGATTGCCTCCAAGGGTTCTGACTCAGTAGGTCTGGAGTAGGGTCTGAGAATTTGTATTTCTGACAAGTTTCCAGGTGAACTGATCTTATTGCCCTGGACCACACTTTGAGAACTACTGCTCCAAGGGTATATAGAAGAAGTGGGGATGAAGCAACAGGTAGAATCAGACTGATTTTTTTGCCTAAGAGTTTTCCCTCAATTCAGAAAACTTTTTTTCCCCCGTACCTTCTATGTGTCTCATACTGAGGTGTCATCAAGCTTCACATGTCTTAGACTTTCAGACCATAGATTTTTTGGTTTACTGAGGGACTCTACTGGCTAAGGAGCTCTTTCTAAAAAAAAAAGACTAGTGAAGAAACGAGGAAAGGTCGTCAATTTTGTTGTCTTTCCAAACCTCTGTCTTCATGTCATAGCAATATTTTATCTTTTACTAATTTTAATGCAAAAGCATTGGCTCCTGTAATTCTGCCTTAGGTATCTATCCTAAGGAAGTAAATTTTGAAGTATGATTAGTAAAGACAAAGAGAAATTTATCATAGCATTATTTCTAAGTAGGGAAAACGTAGCTCCTACACAGAATTGTATTACGAGGTGATTTTAAAGTAAATTGCATATGTATGTATGTGATAGCTAATTTTATAGTCAAATTTTGCTTATGGAGAGAAATATTTTAAAGGTAGAAAATGCTTGATATGCAATAATTACTTTATGTAGGGATGTTGCTCAAATTTAAGTAAAACTGTATGTGTTACGTATTCTTAACTATGTGAAGTTTATAGAAAAATGAGGAAATACGTCAAATTACATGTATCTTTAGAAGATGAGATTATGATTGATTGGTGTTCTTTTCTGTATTTTGTAATGTATCCATGAAGGGGTATTAGTCTTATAATGAAAATGTTCATGTTATATATTTATTTGTGTATATATATTTCAAGTTTTAGTCAAAATATGGAGAGAAGAATATATATACAAGTGTATAGCTCAGTGGAGTTGTACAAACCAGCACTCATATCTAGAAGCAGAATGTTACGAGTGCTCCTGAAGCCTGCCTTGTGTCCCCTTCCGAGGGTAATTGCTATCTTGACTTCTAACAGCATAGATTATTTTTATCTGTTTTTATGCTTTATTTATGGAATCATGCAGTACTCGTTCATGACTAGCTTCTCATCCTCAACTTTGTTTGTGAGATTCATCTGTATCTGGTTGTAGTTGATCCTTTCTCATTGCTGTATAATATTCCATTTTATGAATGAACCATAATTTGTTTATTCATTCTAATGTTATTGGGCATTTGGGTAGTTTTCAGTTTTGGGATATTACAATTAGTGATCTCATGAACATTCTAGTCCATGTCCTTTGGTGAACAGGACATTTACCTAGGATTGGAGTGGTTTGGTTAGAGAATACATGTGCTCAGCTTTAGTAAATACTTCCAGATGACTTTTTCCAAAGTGATAATACCAATTTACACTGCCACCATCAGTATATGAAGATTCCCTGTTGCTCACATCCTTGCCAGTACAGTCTTGTGTCACTTCATGATGGAGATAACATTGTGAAAAATGAGTCATTAGGCAATTTCGTTGTTGTATGAACAGCATAGAGTATACTTAACACAAACCTAGATGGTATAGCCCACTATACACCCAGGCTCTATGGTGCTAATCTCACAGGACCACTGTTGTATGGGCAGTCCATCATTGATGGAAAGGTTACGCGGCATGACTGCAATGTCCTGTAATATGACGTCTAATGAGATTTGCTGTGAGTTTCTCAAGTGCACTTTTGTAATTGAATTTTATTTTCCTATTAACTTCAGTTATAAATTTGAAGATATGTTCTCATGTGAAAATCCTTCCGGACACATTTAAATTTTTTGGCAAAACAAGTAAGTTAATAGAGTCTGTTGGCTGTTGTAATCAAGAACATTGCTAGACTCAAATAAAATAATATTTATAAAGTGCTACACTGATTTTTGCGTTACTTTTAGAGCTTTAATAATTTTGAAATGTTCTTAACATCTTGGTTTTCTTTCTGTTTTATCCGCGGATACCTTTATCCCTGACTCTGCATGTGTAGTTCTCAGAATCTATTCCATTCTTCCTATTGCCTGAGTCCTTAGAACAAGGCGGAAAGCACAAAACAATTCAAAAACTCTCCACAAAAAACCAATTGTGTATATAGATAAATTTATAAATATATAATATAATTTATATATATATATAAAATTTTATTAGCCTCGTTGGTGTTTTAAGACAAAGTAGGACTTGTATCTAGCACAACGCTCAATTTGTTGAGTGGATGGAACAATGACAAAATTCTGCTGTCAAGCTTTTTTCTTTTCAGGTTTTCTTATAGCTTCCACTTGTTGTCCCCTCCCCTCCAATTTTGGAACTTTAGTTTAAAAGGGAGTATTTGAGATGAATAAGAGAAAATTGTTATTAGTGAAGTTTTTCAAAGTGAAACTTTCTTTCAAGATAACCCCATAAGGACAAGTCAGAAAGGAGAAAAGTAAATCATGAAATCACTGGAAATATTACACATTTTAGAGATTTTTTTTTTTGTAGTTCTAATGTGGGGGGAATCTATTCAACTTCTCATTAAAATAAAAAAAAGCATTTTCTTTATATTAATTAAGATGTATCAGTGAAATAAGAAATTCTACAATATATATTTGTTACTTATGAACAAAGAGGAGGAAAATAAAAGAACTTCCAAAAAATGAGGAAAGAAAGCTGGAGGCCAAGAGATTAGGAACAATGAAACTGTGTTTGAGTAGCATCTGTTATCCCAGATGATATTAAAGAGTTTTGTGTTGAATGTTTTTTTCTCAACTCTCTTCTACTCTGGATCATAAAATTTTATAGAGTATTGTTTAGTTAGAAAAGACAGCTAATCCTCTAGAAATTGTTGATTATTTTGCTGGCCAGTTTTTAAAGCTTTCCTTGGTTTTTGGTTCCAGATCTTTAAACCTCCCCACGAAGCAAGCCAGTTGTTAAGAAATGTTGGATACAGTTGTTGGAAAATCTTGAACATGTGTGTTAGAGTGGCTACAGAGAAAATGCATGGGCCTTAGGCCCGAAACTTCAGAGCTTTGTTTAATATGTATATCAGTTTTATATAATTGGTCAAAGCATATATGTAAAACTGCTCCCTAATTCTATGGACAAATAGCTGAATAACTGTACCTTTATTCTGTAAAATCAGCTTCTCAAATTTGAAGATATTCTAGATTTTATTTTTTTGATCACTATGTTCTCTCTTTTAATATCTAAGATTGGTATACCAAGGTAATTTTTAAATGAATTGGATATTTAAAAAATAGAATACTTTAAAATATTAATTTACATAGAAAATTCTAAAAAGTATGGGTTAGATTAGTGAATTATACTATCCGGGAGATGTAATCCTTTTAAGGCAATGTCCTTATCTCAGTTTCTATGAAATTTGAATTGGAAATCTGGTAAGAGAATTGTGACTCTTTTGCAGGCTATAGGGGAGAAGTGACATCTGATATACCTGGAACACAGACCTTAAAGGATTCCGACTATAGACACATCTCAGCTCAGTTAGTATTGAACTGACCTGAAAAATATGTCATAATAGCATGACCTCTGAGATGGTTTGGATGGAAAACTTTATTATAAAGCCAAGGGGGTAGTCAAAGAAAATTTCTAGCATCTCCCTGCAGCCATATTTAGTTCACAGTTATTAACCCCTTCCCTTCCAACTTATCCTGTATTTTTGGAAAAGAAGGGAAATGTCTTTCTCTGAGATTTTTATTTATTATTTATTTTTTGAGGAAGATTAGCCCTGAGCTAACATCTGCTGCCAATCCTCCTCTTTTTGCTGAGGAAGACTGGCCCTGAGCTAACATCCGTGCCCATCTTCCTCTACTTTATATGTGGGACGCCTGCCACAGCATGGCTTGCCAAGCAGTGCCATGTCCGCACTGGGGATCTGAATCAGTGAACCCCGGGCTGCTGAATCGGAACGTGCGCACTTAACTGCTGCACCATTGGGCCGGCCCCTCTGAGATTTTTCTATTCATATTAGATAGTTGGAATGTAATCACTTTAACTCAGACTTAATCTATTGGAATAAAATAATTTCTGGAATTCAGAGCACAACTTCTTTCATGAAAGTACTCTTAGAAATTCTGGATTAGTTGATTAACCACAGTTCACAGCTCTTCAGTTGCACGTTATCCTTAAATTTCAGAAATTCCTTTCTGAATGGGAGAGTCAAAACAAACGACCCAGCAACAAATGATTTCCTTTATTTTATCTTATTTTTTTGAGGAAGATTAGCCCTGAGCTAACTACTGCCAGTCCTCCTCTTTTTGCTGAGGAAGCCTGGCCCTGAGCTAACATCGTGCCCATCTTCCTCTGCTTTATATGTGGGACGCCTACCACAGCATGGCGTGCCCAGCGGCGCCATGTCCGCACCCGGGATCCGAACCGGCCAACCTCAGGCCGCCGAGAAGCGGAACGTGTGAACTTAACCGCTGCGCCACTGGGCCGGCCCCACAAATGATTTTGTTGGTTGAAAAAGCCATATCAGTTCTTAGCACACGTGAAATCAAGCTGAAAGCCATGGCTAATCCAAGATTGGTGTTTTCATAGCTTTGCTAATTTTCTCTATTATTTTGCTTGTATTTCTGTTTTCACACAGTTCTCTCAAATGATTAAGCTGAACTCAGAGAAGTATTTTTTATTTTGCTGTTTTAAAAAGGTCTTATTTTGTTTCAGAAAGGATGCGCTGTCATTAGTAAGCTTTTTGTTATCCTGTGGCGGCCATGGAAATACACCATTCAGATCTCCTTCCGGTGGGAGGCATAATTGACTGACAGTCACAGCTGTGGCCATTCTCGCTGTGAGGCCGCCCACGCTAGTTGCGGCTGCTCTCAGCAATGAGTGGGCATGATGGGGTACTAGTGTAGGCCCGGTCGGGCGGCCGCAGCACTCCGCTAATGGGCAGAGCATTACTTATCTATTGCTGCCTAACAGGTTACCCCAAAACCTAACAGCCTAAAACAACAAACGTTACTATCTCACACAGTTTCTGAGGGTCAGGAGTGGCTTCGCCAGGTGACCCTGCCTGAAGGTCTCTCCTGTATTGTAGTCAAGCTGTCGGCCAGGGCTCTGTCGTCTGAGGGCTGGACTGTGGCTGGAGGATCTACTTCCAAGATGGCTTACTAACACGGCTCTGGGCAGCAGCCCTCAGTTCCTTACTGGCTGCTGTCAGGAGCTTTCAGATCCTTGCCACATGGGTGTCTCCATAAGCCAGCCACTAAGACACATTTTCAACTGATATAAATTTGTTGGGGACAAGTAATAATTCAGTTGTCATCTTAGGTATCATTTCCTCTGAGATACTTTTCTAAACATCATTCCCACCTAGGGTTGCCAGATGTAGCAAATGAAAATACAGGACAATATTTGGGACATTCTTGTACTAAAAAAGTATTCACTGTTTATTTGAAATTCAAATGTAACTGGATGTCCTGTAGCTCTCTTTCCACCCTCTCTGGGTTTATTTTGTCCTGGCTATGCTCCTGCGGCACCCTGTGCTATCCCATTTCTGCGTTCCTGGACTATATCTTGTCTATTTAGTTGTCAGTATCTTCTCACTAGGGTGAAACTTCCCTGTGGGCAGGAACTGTGTCTTGTTTATTTTCTTCATGCTAGAGCCCCAGTGCTGAGCACTGTGCCTGACCTTGTGGGTACTCAATAAAAATGTGTGGGCTGTTCAAAAAATGAAAACACTCAGTCGTATAATTGCATGTATTTCTTCTCTCCTCCATCTTTTCTTCCTGTTCATCATCATTATCAGGATGAATGTCAGGGGAATGCTACTGCAGATAAAGGGCTAGGAATTCCAGCATTCAGAAATTTACTTTATCACTTTACATGTAAGCTTTAGTTTCCCTATTAATTGCTGGAGGTGATGCCTGTTTCCTGCCTACCTTAGATGATGTCTGCCTCCTAACTACCTTGAAAGAAAACCAAAAATTATGGAGCCTCCTATTTTCTAGGAACTGTGCTAGCTCAATAATCAGATGCTGAGCTTTTAATATAGTGGTAATAGGTTTTAAGTAGCAGTAAAGACGTGGAGTAAAATAGCTCTGAGTATGAATCTTAACCTTGTCACATACTAATGGTGATTACTTGGGCAGATTACTTAATTGTGTTTCAGAATGTCAGTTTACTCAGCTGTAAAACAAGAATAATAATCTTGTCTCTAAAACAGCTACCTCATAAAGGCTATTGTGAGGATTCACTGATAAAACATGTGCTCTTGCCCAGCAGTATGCCTGTTTTTGGTACATGGTAGGTACCTAGCGAGGCCCTGATGAAGCTTCTTGGTCCTGCCATGATGTAATTCCTTGTTATTCTGCCTTTTGATTTTTGGGCCATCATAATTCTGCCGATTGTAGATTCTCAGTCAAGCACATATACCAAGTATCTGAACCTGTGATTTCTCTCTTACTGAGATGGATTACTATGGCAACACCACATCAGAAGAGTAAAACTAACGTGCTTTATATTAGTCTAAAATAGCTAATTTTCTCCATATGTAATGCCTATTGAATCCTGTTCCCAGTGATAAGAGACTACACTGAAGGATCAAAAATGAATGTTTCTCTGCTTGGTTATCTGCCACAAACCGGTTATCCCTGTGGTAACTTTTCTGATATCTCCTGCTTAAAACCCGAAAGATAAGAAGGCTCTTGAGATCCCATTTTCTCAGTCTGTGGTTCTTCTGAGAAATCAAGTTCAAGTCTAACGTTTGGCCATTTGCTCCCCAGGAGGTTTCTGTTCTTACTGGCCTCATATGTGTTAGAGTTGCTGTTTGTACCACCTCAATGTCCCCGACACTCTGTTTCCTCACTTTACCCAGAGCTTTTCAGTTTAATGGATAAGGAAAGTGAGTCTCATATAGATTAGACTTACCACAGGTCACCCACGTAGGCTTCTGGGGTTTGAACCCAGGTGTCCTGACTCCATTGCAATGTGTGTTCAGCATTCCAGTTGTTTTTCAGACTGGATGAGCGTTATGGAGCTTGTGCATTGATATACAAATGAGGGGCATTGTTATTAGTATTGTGAAGTGCTACACAGAGATACACGATAACCCCTATGGCAGAAGGGTTTGTAGTTGATTTAAAGAGACTAGACACATAAGTTAAATAATGAAAGATAGTAAGTGCCAGTGATTTACATAACCCAAAAAAGCTGCTGAAAATAAGAATTTTTTTAGCCATGTTGAATATTTTTGGCTATTTTATTAATATCATTTGTGTTTGGATTCATGTACTTAGAATGATGCTTTTGAGGTTTATTCATGTTGTTTTGTGTATCAGTAGTTCTTCTTTATTACTGTCTAGTATTCCATTGTGTGGATGTACCACAATTTGTTTATCCATCCATGAGTTAATGAACATTTATGTTGTTTCCAGTTGTGGAGTATTACGAATAAAGCTGCTATGAACATTCAAATACAAGCTTATGTGTTGATAGAAGTTTTCGTTTCTCTAAGGTAAATCTCTAGGGGTGGAATTGCTGGATCATAGGGTAAGTGTATGTTCAGTTTTATAAGAAATCACCAAACATGTTTCCCAAAGTGTCTGTACAAATTGGTGTTTCCATCAGCACTGTGTAAGGGTTCTAGTTGCCCTCTGTCCTTGCCAGCACTTGATATGGTCAGTCTTTTTTCATTTTAGTTATTCAAGTGGGTTTGTGTGGTATCTCAGTGTGGTTTTAACTTGCATTTCTCTAATGGCTAATCATGTCGTACATTTTTTCACGTGCTTATTTGCCATCTGCATATCTTTGATGAAGTAACTTTAATTTTTTCCCCATTTTTTAATTCAGTTGTTTGTCTTATTATTATCTTATTCTGGATACAAGTCCTTTATCAGATATATATTTTACAAATATCTTCTCTCAGCCTGTAGCTTGCCTTTTTATTTTCTTAACAGTAACTTTTGAAGAGCAAACCTGTTTTATACTTCAAAGTGCAGTTTATCAATTAAAAAAATAGTTTTTGTTTCTTTATGTCCTCTTTGAGAGATCTTTGCCTAAGCCAAGATTACTAAGGTTTTCTCCCATATTTTTTTTCTCAGAGTTTTATAGTTTTTGCTCTTAAATTTATGCCTGTGATAAGTTTTGAATTAATTTTTGTGTGTGGAGTGTGGTGAGGGATGAGATTTATGTTTCTTGCGTATGAATAACCAGTCATTACAGTGTCATTTATTGGAAAGATTACCCTTTCCCTTAGAGTTGCTTTGTACCTTGGTCAAATATCAATTGCCTGTAAGTTAAGGGCCGGTTTCTAGATTCTGTTCTGTTCCATTGATCTAAATGTTTATCTTCATGTCAGTAACACACTACTTAATGTAGTTCAGTGTTTCTTAAGGGCAGTTTTGCTCCCCCCGCCCCCCGCCCCCCCCAGGATATTTGGCAGTGTCTGGAGACATTTTTGATTGTTACAACTTGGGGGTGGAGGATCCACTGCTGGTAGGGGTGGAGGCCAGGGATGCTGCTAAACATCCCACAGTGACGGAACAGTTCCCCATAACAGTTATCAATCCGAAATGTCAGAAGTACCAAGGTTGAGAAGCTCTGCTATTGCTCTATATTAAGTCTTGAAATCAAGTAGTGTGAGTCCTCCAATTTTGTTCTTTTTCAGAGTTGTTTTGTGTATACTAGGTCTTTTACATTTTTATATAAATTTTAGAATCATCTTACAAATTTCTACAAAAGTTCCTGTTGAGATTTTGATTGGGATTGCATTGAATCTGTAGATGAATTTTGGAGGAATTGACATCTTAACGATATTGAGTCTTCCATTTATAAGCATGGTTTATCTGTCTGTTAATTTAAATCTTCTGTAGTTTGTCTCAGCAAAATGTAGTTTTCATTGTATAGACCTTGCATATATTTTGTTATATTTGTCCCTAAGTGTTTCACATTTTTATTATTATAAATTATATCTTTTTATTTCAATGTCTGATTTCTTTAATTGCTAGAATATAGAAGTACAGTTGATTTTTGTATATTTACTTTATAGCCTGTGACCTTGCTGATAAACCCACTACTAGTAAATTGTTATAGATCCAATAGGATTTTCCACATAAACCAACATTTCGTCTGTTTTACTTATTCCTTATTTTTATGCCTTTTTCCTTTTTCTTGACTTATTGCGCTGGCTAAGACTCCTGTTCACTGTTGAAGTAGTGAAAGTGGACATCATTGTCTTGTTCCTGATCTTAGGGGGAAAGTATTCAGTTTTTTACCATGACGTGTGAGTTTTAGCTATAGGTTTTTTGTAGTTGCCTCTGAGCACATTGAGGGGGTTTCCATCTGTTCCTAGTCTGCTTAGTTATTATCATGAAAGATTGTTGAATTTTGTCAAATTCCTCATCAATATCTGTTATAATGATAGTGTAGTTTTTCTTTTTATTCTGTTGATACATGGTGAATTATATTGATTGATTTTCTGATGTTAAACCAACATTGCAACATTCCTGGATAAACCCCACTTAGGCATGATGTATTATCCTTTTTCTGTATTCTTGGATTCAGTTTGTTGAAATTTTATTTAGAATTTTTGAGGGATATTGGTCTGTAGTTTACATATTATGCTTTTGTTTGTTTTTTTTGTTTCCTTTTGTTTGTTTTGATTCTTTTTCTGAAGTGCCTTTTGATCTTATTTGCCACCTTGTTTTATCTCAGCATTTCCAAGGAATTAACACTCTGAAAGGAGAGGTCAGTTTACTTTTTATAAAATGTCTATTGTGTTTTGAGTGCTATTTGCCAGGAACTGTGTGCTGTGCTCTTTACATTAATTATTTCGTATAATCCTCACAACCTCCTTGCAAGATAAGTGCTATTATTACACCTATTTTAGAAATGGGAAAACTGAGGCTCAGCAGTTAACTAACTTTCCCAAGTGGTAGAGGCAGTTCAAATCACGTCTTTCAGATCAGAGTCAGTCTTCTAAACACATGCTCTACGTTCATATCTTTCCCAGGAAATCTTTGATTTACATGGAACATTATTGACAGGACCAAAGGAGTTTAAAGAACTATACCTCTAAGTAATCTCAGTCCACCTCGTTATGCTAATTGGTTTTAATATTATTTGGGTGCTAACTTATTTTTCAGTTTATTTTGAGAGTGTCTCTGGTAATTGGTATGTTAATTCACCAGTTTATAAGTATTATCAGGTGCACTTTATTGTGGAGGAACTTGAATATTTCTAATTGGTTGCTACAGTGCTTTGGTTTAAACCTCACATCTGTTGACAGTTTCTTGACATTGTTAATCTGAATTAGAGCTTCCTTGAGAGAAAATAACACTTTCTTTTTTACTGTGCTCCATTCTATATGCTCAGTAATATCAATAAGCATATTTTTGTTTATGTAAAGTTGTGATGTGGTTGAGAGTTAAGGGAGGCAAGAGTAGATCAGAAGCTATTTCTTCTACTTATCTGCTGTTCCCAGGTTGAACATGAGCCAGATTATTGCAGGACCTTTTAGCTTCAAGAATTCAACTGTGGAAAGCCTGGGTTTGCTGGTAGCCAGCTAGTGGGACCCAACTTAATCTCTTCTGTTATCCCATGGTGAGATAGGTGAAAATACACAGAGAAGCAGAGTTACAAGTAGAAACTAGAAATATTGATTAAAATATGCCAGGCATCAGAAGTATTTTTTATGAGTAAAAGTAAAGACAGATCCCTGAGACAAAATAGCAGGGACAGGCGGGCAAATGGTAGATTTTCTACCCATCTCTGCTGCATATCTACAACTTAAAGAACCAGGGCTTTTGCCAACCAGAAACTTGGCAGCTACCCCATGTTGTGTTGCAACTGCTATCTGCAGCATCCAGGGCTCTTTTTCTCCCTCCCATCTCTTTTATCATTACCTCTCTACTTCCCTTCATGACCACAGTTTTGTAAAGGCAGGGACAGAAGTGGACTGGTTATGGTGCATTTTCAGATGTGAAGGGAGTAGTAGTAGGAAGGGGCAGAGAGAAGAAAATCCATGGGAGTGGTATGCATTTTTTCAGGCCCTACTTCAAATAAACACACAAGTGAAGCTTTTTACTATGGAAAATTTCAAATATTTACAAGAATAAAGAGAAAAGTTTAATGGACTCCCTTGTAACAGTCACCAGCTTAAACAACTTTTGGTTAGGCCCTACTTTTTTGACTAGAGAAGAAGTGTATTCTGTTTCAAAGTATCCAGGATGAAATTACCAGTCACATGCATCATATAACAAGGCAACAGGATCAGGAGTGTCTTCCTTAGTTTATCAGAGCCATAGTAAATCAGGAGATCCTTAACCTCGAATCCATGAATTGACTTCAAGGCATGACAGATTAAACTGCTAAGCAAAATTCTATGCTCTGGAGAGAAAGTATATAATTTTAATGGGATTCTCAATGAGATCTTTGATCTCTAAAATAGACGACAGCCATAATATTATGTAAATACTTAACACCAGGAATTTGGCTTAAAACAGTTGCATGAATCAATCTTTTTTCCAACTTAAGAAATGAGAGTTAAAAGTCAAATAATACCCAGGTCGACAGTAAAGGGGAGAAACTAACTAGAATTTACCTAACTTTTTTCTTAGCAAACACCAAACCTGGATAGTTTTCTCAACTTTCAAATAATTGACAGCATTTTTTGAATAAAGCCATCATGGGCTTAAGAAATTCTGCAAAATAAAAGAAGGAAATCTTATACTTAAGACACAAAGGAAAATCATACTTGGAAAAAATGAGAAAGAAACAAAAAAATATTAGATAGTATTTGCTTTCTTCTCAAAATTCTTTAATGAATCTGAAATAGTATGTAAAAGACAACAGACTGATGTAGAAGGGAACCAGCTGACATATCAGCCAAGATTATAGTCAGAATAGCTGAATATTTATTGAGTACCAGATACTGTATTAAAACCCTTTGTAAATTAGCTAATTAAGTCTAATTAAAGTATTATTCCCAAGAAAATTGAATTAAATAGGTTAAATTACTTCCACAAGATTATACAGCTAGTAAGGGGTAGGTCTCATATATGAATCAGACTAACTCCGGGGCCCTGGAACCAGAGGAAATAAGGATGATTACAAGGGATCTTGAGTCATTCTTAGTGGTTTTCTGCATTTTAATATTTCTTCAAGACTCCTCAAAACTTGTAAAGACATTGAAATTCAACATACTGTTAAAATCCAGAATGAAGGAGTCAGAAGATAATCAATGCTAAAAATCAAGTCAGTGATGTGGAGGAGAAGTTGGAGGAGGTCTTCCAAAATTGCACGGTGGAAAAGGATTCAAAAGATGAAAATGATAGGTGCAGAGAATAAAGACTCATTATATAGATAAATAGTATTCCTGAATAAAGGAGAATAATAAGTAGAAGAGAAACAATAATCAAAGGTAAAATCGAAGGCAACGTCTTCAGGCTTAAGAAAGACATGAGTTTACAGTTTAAAGGATTTCACTGATATTTGGAGAATACTAGATATATCAGAGTGAAAATTTTGAGGAGGACTAAAAGATATACTGTAAGCATCCAGGCAAGGACTTGAAAAGGAGACTGCTACAAACAGCTATAAAATAAACCCACACATCTGTGGACAGCCAGTTTTTGACAAGGGAGCCAAGAACATACAGTAGAGAAAGGAAAGTCTCTTCAATAAATGGTGTTGGAACAACTGGACAGCCACATGCAAAAGAATGAAAGTAGACAATTATCTTATACCATACAGAAAAATGAGCTCAAAATGGATTGAAGACTTGAATGTAAGACCTGAAACCATAAAACTTCTAGAAGAAAACATAGGTAGTACACTCTTTGACGTTGGTCTTAGCAGCATAATTTCAAGTACCATGTCTGACAGGGCAAGGGAAACAATAGAGAAAAATAAACAGTGAGACTACATCAACTAAAAAGCTTCTGCACAGCAAAGGAAACCATCAACAAAATGAAAAGATAACCTAGCAATTGGGAGAATATATTTGCAAACCACATATCTGATAAAGGGTTAATATTCAAAATATATAAAGAACTCATACATCTCAACACCAAAAAACTAACAACCCAATTAAAAAATGGGCAAAAAATCTAAACAAACATTTCTCCAAAGAAGATATGCAGATGGCCAACAGGCACATGAAAGGATGTTCAACATATTTAACTATCAGGGAAATGCAAATCAAAACTACAATGAGATATCACCTCACGCCCATCAGAATGGCTGTAATTGACAAGCCAGGAAACAACAAGTATTGGAGAAGATGTAGGAGAAGAGAACCCTCATACACTGCTGGTGGGAGAGCTGCAAACTAGTGCAGCCACTATGGAAAACAGTGTGGAGATTCCTCAAAAAATTAAGAATAGAACAACCATATGATCCAGCTATTCCACTGTTGAGTATTTACCCAAAGAGCATGAAAACACGAATGCATAAAGATAATGCACCCCTGTGTTCACTGCAGCATTATTCACAACAGCCAAGACTTGGAAGCAACCTAGGTGCCTATCAAGGGACGAATGGATAAAGAAGATGTGGTATATGTACACAATGGAATACTACTCAGCCATAAGAAATGATGAAATCCAGCCATTTGTGACAACATGGATGGACCTTGAGGGTATTATGCTGAGCGAAATAAGTCAGAAGGAGAAAGTCAAATATCGTATGACCTCACTCATAAGTAGAAGATAAAAACGACAACAAACAATCATGTGGAGACAGAGAGTGGATTGGTGGTTACCAGAGGGGAAGCGGGGAGGACCAAAGAGATAACTAGGCACATGTGTGTGGTGATGGATTGTGACTAGTCTTTGAGGGGTGAATATGATGTAATCTATACAGGAATCAAAATATGATAATGTACACCTGAAATTTATATAATGTTGTAAACCAATGTTACTGCAATAAAAAAAAAGATATAAAAAAGCTAATCACAGATTTTTTTGTTCACTACTAAATAGTAAAAAACAGTGGAACAATATTTACAGTGTTATTAGGAAAAGGAAAATGTCTAAGTGTTATTAGGAAAGGACAGAAAATAAAGGAGATCATGTTAAAGAGCAGCAAGAATAATAAGGAGTGACAGAATGTTAGACCACCTTATCAGTAATTAGGATAAAGATGAATACATTAACATATAAGTTTAAAAGATAGAGACTCAGATTGGGTCAAAAAACAATATCCACGACTCACACTACCTGATTTTCAGGCTTACTATAATGTTACAAGTAATCAAGACAGTATACAATTGATCTTAGCCAAAAGGCCGAGAACCAATCAAGACAGTATAGTATAAGTGAAAGAATAGGTACCTAGATCAATGGAGCAGAATAGAGAGCCCAGAAAGAGACCTACACAAATATAGTCAACTGATCTTTGACAAAGGAGGAGAGGCAATTTAATGGAGAAAAGAGTCTTTTCAGCAAATGAGGCTGGAACAGTTGAGGCTTAGGTGCAAAAAAATGAATCTAGACACAGACCATACGCCTTTCACAAAAATTAACTCAAAATGGATCATAGACCTAAATGTAAAACATAAAAAGATAAAAATTCTAGAAGAAAACCTCGATGACCTTGGGTTTGGCAATGACTTTTTAGATACAACAGCAAAACATATATCAGATAAAGGACTTTGTGAAGTTAGCCAATTACAAAGTTAGGGAGCAGTGCACAGAAGGCTGCCTGTACTTCTGACACCACTTGCAAGTTTAAGGGTCTCCAAAACCACCTTGAGGTTTGATAATTCTCTAGAGGGACTCACAGAATTCATCAAAAGCTGTTATAGCTATGGTTTATTACAGCTGAAAGATACAGATTAAAATCAGTCAAGCGAAAAGGCACATAGGGCAGAGTCCAGAAAAGTCCCAAACGTGGGGCTTCTAGTTGTCCTCTTTCCATGGAGTCATAGACAGTTTTACTCTCCCAGTATTGATATTTGACATCTCACACAGAGTAATGTCAACCAGAGAAGCTTATGTGAGCTTTAGTGTCCAGAGTCTTTATTGGGGTACCATCATGTAAACCTGACCAGCTGCTCATGGGGCTGATTTAGTCTCCAGTCCCTCAGGAGGTCGAGCTGATACCACATGACCCAAACGCTGCCACCCTAAATCTCATTGTTAATGGGACTCAAAGCCTCCGCCCAAAATCATATTGTTGCTGTCTGGCTGCCCAGTGCCCC
The DNA here is from genome assembly GCF_037783145.1 of Equus przewalskii. Classification (NCBI taxonomy): domain Eukaryota; kingdom Metazoa; phylum Chordata; class Mammalia; order Perissodactyla; family Equidae; genus Equus; species Equus przewalskii. Next base: position 77,735,408 of record NC_091845.1, on the reverse strand, counting down.
CAGTTAAACACAGATACTTTCATCTGGCAAGACTTTCCCAGGGTTTAGACATTACCTCCAAGGAGCTAAAGGCAAAAGCCAGACCCCTCTTTGGGTAAAATTAAATTCTTTGCTCCCTAGACTTGTATCCAAAACATGAAAAGAACTCAACAATAAGAAAATGAACAACACAGTTAAGAAGTGAGCAAAATGTCTGAACAGACACCTCTCCAAAGAACGTATACAGAAGGCAAATAAGCACATGAAAAGATACTCAATGTCATTTGTTATTAGGAGATTGCAAATTAAAGCAACAGTGAAATAGCATTACATACCTTTTAGAATGGCTAAAATCCCAAAAGGTGACAATACCAATTGTTGACAAGGCTACAGAGCAGCAGGGGCTCTCCTTCATTGTTAGTGGGAATACGAGACAGTGCAGGCACTTTGGAAGACAGCTGGTAGTTCCTTACACAGCTAAAAAGTCTTCTAGAAGTCCTTCTGGCTCCCATTATCCTTTATATGTTTACTTATGTGATAAATCTCCCATATATAACCAGTATCCCATTTCCGCCACCCGACCAAGTGAACACCTTCCTCACATGCCTTCAACTCTGACGCTGGCTGCCTTGTAAACAGGGAGTACCCCTTCTCTTCAAGCATTCATGGAACATTTACAGAAGGTGACTATACTAGAAAACATAAAAATCTCAATATAGTCTATAAAGCAGAAATTTGATAGACCATTTTATCTGGCCAGAGTGCAGTAAAATTTGATATTAATGAAGGAAGTCCACCTGTCACTTCTTTCCCCAAATAGCTACTAAAGAAAAGCAGAAACCTAAACTGCCACGACCATTAAAACTAACAAATTATAATTTTACATAAATACAAATACACATGGATATGGGATGCAGTCACAGTGGGATAGGTGCTTTCATCATTTAAAATGGAATGAAACAAACAATGAGCTTGCCTCCCAAAGTTAGGCAAAGGTTAGCAAGAAGAAGAATATAATAAAAATGAAAACAAAACTGAACAAAATCAGAGGAGAGAAAAGTGGTAACACTGAAAAATCCAGATAGATTGACCAAAATAAACAAACTCTAGGAAGTCATTTAGCAAAATGTTGAAATATTAGGAACACGACAGGAATATTAAAGGATTTTTTATATAGAAAAAACTTTATCAGATTACCTTATAGCAGTTATGTTAAGGAATTTGAAAATACTGATGAAGGAAATTATTTGGGGAGAAATATAAACTCCCAAAATTGATTTTTTAAAAAGTAGAAAACTTATAAAGTCTAATATTTTGGAAGAAATAGAAAGTGTTCTGGAAAAAAATCACTTTCAAAAAGTGCTTTTTATGGGCACTGCTGCTGCTGACAGTTTTATGGGCAAGTTTTTCCTGTTTCTATGAATAGATGATCCAGGCAATAAAACCTGTGGAGGATAAGACCAAAGGCTTCCCAGCACAGGGAACAAAACTGATTTAACTCAGATAATAAAACTTAACAGTACAGAAATTGATAAACCAGTCACACACCATAGAGGCAAAACCCCAAAGTGTTAGCAAATAAAACTAACATATTGAGAGATCTGTTTATACCATGAACAAAGTAGAATTTGTGTCAGAAAGTAAAAATGTTTGATAGAATATTAAGAAATTACCAATAATATATTTACATAGGTAGATCAAAGAAGAACTGTACTTTTGTCTGAAATACTTTTCAGGCTACATTTAAAAAAATTGGTCACTTCTTTTTAAATAAAATTCCCTTATGAACTAGGAATTAAAAAACACTTTAAAGTATATTTTTAAAAAGTCTGTCTTTAAGTTATTAGCCAATACCATATTTAATGCATTTCCATTTAAAACAGGAACAAGGGGGCCAGCCCGGTGGCACAGAAGTTAAGTTCGCATGTTCTGCTTCAGCGGCCGCGGTTTCCTGGTTCAGATCCTAGGTGAGGACATGGCACTGCTTGGCAAGCCATGCTGTGGCAGATGTCCCACATATAAAGCAGAGGAAGATGGGCACGAATGTTAACTCAGGGCCAGTCTTCCTCGGCAAAAAGAGGATGATTGGCAGCAGATGTTAGCTCAGGGCTAATCTTCCTCAAAAAAAGAAAAAGAGAGAGAGAACAAGATAATGAAGTCCACTAGCACCACAATTATTTATTTGGTTTTCTGTTGTTTTGTTTTTTAAAGTCAGATTTATTGAGGTATACTCTACATGCAGTAAAGTTTACTCTTTTTTTGGTGTGTTTTGTGTATTTTATATTTTGGTGCTTGTTAAACTCATTAGCTTATTAAAATTTATTACTTATGATAGCTATTTTTGTAGATTCTTTTGGATTATCTATGCCAACCAGCATTCTTTGGGTAGACACCATTTGCCCATAATGTATTCTCCTTTTTAATCTATAGCTGGATTCGATTTGCTAACATTCTGTTAAGGATTTTTTTATGGTGGTAAAATATACATAACACAAAATTTACTATTTTAACCATTTTCAGATGTATAATTTGGTGGCTTTAAGTGAATTCACGTTGTTGTGCAGCCATCACCACTGTCCATCTCCAGAACTTTTCATCATCCATAAATGAAACTCTGTACACGTTAGATAATAATTCCCCATCCCCTTTCCTCTAGCCACTGGTAACCATTGTTCTCAGTTCTGTCTCTATGAATTTGACTAACTCTGGGTACCTTATGTAAATGGAGATATTCACGATTTGTCCTTTTGTGTCTGGCTTACACACTTAGCATAATGTTTTCAAGGTTTGTCAATGTTGTAGCATGTGTCAGAATTTCATTCCTTTTTAGACTTGTTAAGGTTTTTTGCAGGTTTGTTCATGAAGGATATTGGTTTGGAATTTTCTTATAATTTCTTTGGTCTTGGTATCAGGGTAGTGCTGGCCTTATCAAATGAGCTGGAAAGTGTTTCCCATTCTTCTGTTTTCTGGAGGAGTTTGTATAGTATTAGATTAGTTTTTCCATAAATATTTGATAGAAATTGCCAGTGAAGCCATCTGGGCCTGGAGTTTTTTTCGTGAGGAGGTTTTAAAGTGGGAATTCAGTTTCTCTGGTAGGTTTAGGGCAGTTCAGGTTGTCTGCTTTTCCTTGAGTGAAGTTTGGTAGTCTTTTCTTTCAGTGAATTTGAAAATGTGTCATTTAATTTCTAAATATTTGGGGATCTTCCAGCTATCTTTCTGTTATTGATTTCTGGTTTAATTCTCTTGTGATCAGAAAACATTTCTTGGGGATTGCTTAAATTGTTAGGGAGTTTTGAAGTTTGCTTCGGGATCTGTTGTATGGACTGTCTTAGTAAATGTTCCAAGTGCCTGAAAAGAATGTCAGTTTTGCCGATATTTAGTGGAGGGTTCTATACATATCAGTGATGGCAAGTTGATTGCTAGTGTTGTTCAGATTTTCTGTATCCTTACTGTCTGTCTACTTGTTCTGTTGATTGCTAAGAGAGGGATGTTCGTCTCCAATTATGATGTTGATTTTTCCATTTGTCCTTTGAGTTCTGTCAGTTTTTCCTGCATATATTTTGAAATTGTCATTGAGTACATTCACATTTAGGATTGTTATGTGTTACTTTGTTTATTTGTGATGTTTTCTTTTGTCATTATGTAATACCCGTCTTTATCCCTCCTAACGTACCTTGCTCTGGAAGTCTCTATATTTTAATTAGGGTCTCTAGTTAATTTACAGTTAATGTAATTATTGAGGTGCTTGGATTTTAAATCTGCCATATTGCTAGTTTTTTCTATATGTCCCATCTGTTCTCTGTTCCTTTTCTTTATTTTTCTTGAATTATTTGGATAAATTGAATATTTTTTATGTGTGATTCCATTTTATTTCCATTTTATCTTTGCTTATTTGTTATACCTCCTTTTAAGTTTATTTGTTTGTTTGTTTGTTTGTTTGTTTGTTTATTTTTGGTGAGGAGGATTGGCCCTGAGCTAACGTCTGTTGCCAATCTTTCTCTTTTTGCTTGAGGAAGATTAGCCCTAAGCTAACACCTGTGCCAGTCTTCCTCTATTTTTTGTATGTGGGATGCTGTCACAGCATGGCTTGATGAGCGGTGTGTAGGTCCACCCCCAGGATCCAAACCCACAAACCCCAGGCCACCAAAGCAGAGTACATGACCTTAACCACTATGCCATCAGGCTGGCCCCTTAAGGTTTTTATTTTTAGTGTTTGCTCTATTACATCTTTAGGTTATCTCAGTCTACTTTGAGAGAATATTATACCATACCATATATACTTCCATTTCCTCTCTCCTATCTTTTGTGCTATTGTTAGCATATATATATATATATATATATATTTTTTTTTTTTTAAAGATTGGCACCTGGGCTAACAACTGTTGGCAATCTTTTTTTTTTTCCTGCTTTTTCTCCCTAACCCCCCCCTGTACACAGTTGCATATCTTAGTTGCTGGTCCTTCTAGTTGTGGGATGTGGGACGCTGCCTCAACGTGGCCTGACGAGCGGTGCCATGTCCGTGCCCAGGATCCGAACCCTGGGCTGCCGCAGCAGAGCGCATGAACTTAACCACTTGGCCACGGAGCCGGCCCCATGTTAGCATATATTTTATTTTTACATAATTATAAACCCTATAATACATTGTTAGTGTTTTGGTTTAGACTCTCGATTATCTTTTAAAGTGATTAAAGATTGAAGATAGGAAAAAAATCCCTTCCACCTAATAATGAGAAAGTTGAAAGAATTATTTTAAACCCCCTGTCTGATATTTCTAACATCTGGGTCATATATAAGTCTAGTTTTATTGATTGCTTTTTCTCTTGCACTGGGTCCCCTACCCCCTTTTTGTGTCTGTTATAATTTTAATTTAATGCCAGACATCTTGTATAGTAAAATAGTAGAGATTAAAGTAAGTAATATTTATACCTGGCAATGGGCACACTTCTTCTGTTAGGCCATTTGTCTATGGGGTTAGGTTAATCAGTGAGGAATTGAACTCAGTTTGGGTTTTGAGGTTGCTGTGATTAGTTTCTGTTTAATATATCTAAGGGGAAGAAAGGTTGAACCTTTAAGAAAAATCTTGGTCTATGGAAAAGGGAAATGATTTTGAATATTGCATGGTGGTAGTCACTAGAGTTTGTCTTATGGCCAGACCTATTCGAGTCATGTGCAAATCCTATGAGAATAGGGTGGATATAAGTGTTTATGAGAACAACAAAACAATTATCTTTTAAAATATAATTTAATGAGACTCATCTTGTTAAGTCCCAAGCAACACTGCTAATGTGTATGTCTTATAGGGTAATATAGTAAGGGAGCAAAATATTCTTCCTTCTATTGAAAAAGGCGCAACTTGAAGCTTTGGCATTTCGTGGATGCCCAGTGTTTCTGCAGAGGAATGGGGAGGTGATCTGTGCCTAGTGGAGGCAACATTAATCAGCAGTGCTTACTGGGAAAGAGCTTTTAATGAGACCATGTGAAAGACTAAAGCAGTGTTTCTCTAGCTTACATACACATTGGAATCACCTGAGACCTTTAGAATGATACTTATGCCTTGATCCCACCTTCAGAGATTCCAATGGGCTTGGTTTGAGATGTGACTTGGACATGAGATTTTTAAGTTTCCCAGTTGATTCTGACGTGCAGCCAAGGCTGAGGATCACTCCTCTCAAGGCTAACAATAATCCTTGTGGGCTGTTGGAGACTTTGTAGGGCCTGGAAGATTTGCATTAGCAGATGGAGGAAATATCAAGTGACATTTAAATTATTATCATTGCTGTGATATACAGAAAAAGCAACTGTTTTACTATGTACTAAGAAACGTAAAAGACAACTCAACAAATGAAAGTCATTCCATATTCCTGGAAGATAAAAATAAGTATTTTAAAGTTGACAGTTCTTTCCAAAGCAAATAAAAATTATGTAATGACGTTTCAATCAAATATTATTAGAGTTTCTCAAAAACGGTAATGTCACCCACTACCCAGATCTTGGTTTCTAATACTATTCTCTAATAAAAGATCCAAGTCTCCTTGGAAAAATAGCTAATTTGGGTTTGGGACAGGAAATGTACAAGATGAACCTGAATGTCTTGTAGTACCAGGAAAGTAAGGAAATAGTAGAAAAAAACCCAAAATGGTGGAACACAGGCATCAACCTGAAAAAGCTCCCAATAGCCAAAACTGGAGTGATTTGAGCGAAAAAATAAATAATGTAACGTTCGATTTTAACCTAAAGTATAAAATAAATATACATGAGTACATCCTCATATATAAGTGATGGCTGGGGCCAGCCCCGTGGCTGAGTAGTTAGGTTCGCACACTCCACTTTGGTGGCCCAGGGTTTCACTGGTTTGGATCCTGGGTGCAGACCTAGCCCTGCTCATCAAGCTGTGCTGAGGTGGCGTCCCATGTAGCAGAACTAGAGACCTACAATATACAACTATGTGCTGGGGGTCTTTGGGGAGAAGAAGAAGTAAGTAAATAAATAAATAAATAAGTGGGGGAGAAAACACAAATCTCTCATATAGAATACCTAATAATTTATGTAGATACTCCCCCCTCCAGGAGGTAGAGCTTAAAGCCTCCAACCCCTCCCCCCCCCCGAGTGTGAGCTGCACTTAGTGCAATGCTTCCAAAGGGTGGCTTGTGCAGGAGTAACATATGAAGAAACCTAGAAAGCACCACCTTGCCCAGGTAATCCTCAAGGTTAACTTTCTTAGTCATAAGCCACGTTGATGGAGTATACCCTTGATATGATGTGATGAGAATTTCCTCCCAGTAACCCATAACCCTAGTCTAACAATTAAAAAAAAATTCAGACAAACCCAGATGTAGTGACATTCTACAAAATACCTGACCACTACTTCCCAAAACTGGCAAGGTCATCAAAAACAAGGCAGATCTTGAATAGACCAGTCACAAGTAAAGAGGTTGAAACAGTAATCAAAAACTTCCCCAAAAATAAAAGTCCAAGACCAGATGGCTTCTCTGGAGAATTCCACCAAACATGCAAAGAAGATTTAATACCTTTCCTTCTCAAACTATTCCAAAAAGTTGAAGAAGATGGAACACTTCCTAACACATTTTGCAATGCCAAGATCACCCTGATCCCAAAGCCACATAAGGACTACACAAAGAAGAAATATTACAGCCCAATATCGCTGATGAACATAGATGCAAAAATCCTCAACAAAATATTGGCAAACCCAATACAGCAATACATTGAAGGGATCATACACCATGATCAAGTGGGATTTATACCAGGGACACCGGGATGGCTCAACATCCACAAATCAGTGTGATACACCACATTAACAAAATGAGGAATAAAAATCACATGATCATTTCACTAGACGCAGAGAAATCGTTTTGACAAGATCCAACATTCATTTATGATAAAAACTCTCAATAAAATGGATATAGAAGGAAAGTACCTCAACATAATGGAGACCATATGTGACAAACCCACACTCAGTGGGGAAAAACTGAAAGCCATCCCTCTGAGAACAGGAACAAGACAAGGGTGCCCACTCTCACCACGCTTATTCAACATTGTACTGGAGGTTTTGGCCAGAGTAATTAGGCGAGAAAAAGAAATAAATGATATCTAAATTGGAAAGGAAGAAATGAAACTCTCGCTGTTTGCAGATAACATGATTTTATATATAAAACACACTAAAGAATCGAAGGGAAAACTATTAGACATAATCAACAACTACAGCAAAGTTGCAGGGTACAAAATTAACTTAGAAAATCAGTTGCATTTCTATACTCTAATAAAGAACTAACAGAAAGAGAACTCAAGAACACAATCCCATTTACAATTGCAACGAAAAGAATGAAATATCTAGGAATAAATTTGCCCAAGGAGGCAAAAGACCTATATGATGAAAACTATAAGACATTATTGAAAGAAATCAATGAAGACATAAAGAAATGGAATGATATTCCATGCACATAGATTGGAAGCATATAGTTAAAATGTCTATACTACCTAAAGCAATCTACAGATTCAGTGCAATCCCAGTCAGAATCCCAGTGATAGTCTTCACAGAAACAGAACAAAGAATCCTAAAATTCACATAGGGCAACAAAAGATCCCAAATAGCTAAAGCAATCCTGAGAACAAAGAACAAAGCTGGAGGCATCACAATCCCTGACTTCAAAATGTACTACAAAGCTATAGTAATCAAAACAGCATGGTACTGGTACAAAAACAGGCACACAGATCAATGGAACAGAATTAAAAGCTCCGAAATAAAACCACACATCTACAGACAGCTAATCTTTGACAAAGGAGCCAAGAATATATAATGGAGAAAGGAAAGTCTCTTCAATAAATGGTGTTGGGAAAACTGGACAGCCACATGCAAAAGAATGAAAGTAGACCATTATCTTTTGCCATACACAAAAATTAACTCAAAATGGATCAAAGACTTGAAGATAAGACCTGAAACCAGAAAACTCCTAGAAGAAAATATAGGCAATACACTCTTTGACCTCAGTCTTAGAAGCATCTTTTCGAATACTGTGTCTACTCAGGCAAGGGAAACAAAAGAAAAAAATAAACAAATGGGACTTCATCTGACTGAAGAGGTTCTGCAAGGCAAAGGAAACCAGGAACAAAACAAAAAGACAACCCACCAACTGGGAGAAAATATTTGCAAGTCATTTATCCAGAAGGGGTTATTCTCCAAAATATATAGACAACTCACACAACTCAACAACCAAAAAACAAACAACCCAATCAAAAGATGAGTAAAGGATATGAACAGACATTTTTCCAAAGAAGATTCATGGATGGCCAACAGGTACATGAGAAGATGTTCAACATCACTAATCATCAGGGAAATGCAAATCAAAACTACAATGAAATATCGCCTTACACCTGTTAGAATGGCTGTAATTACCAAGACGAAAAAACAACAAATGTTGGAGAGGATGTGGAGAAAAGGGAACCATCATACACTGCTGGTGGGAATGCAAGCAGGTACAGCCACTATGGGAAACAGTATGGAGATTTCTCAAAAAATTAGAAATTGAAATACCATACAACCCAGCTCTTCCATTACTGGGTATTTATCCAAAGAACTTGAAATCAACAATTCAGAAAGACTTGTGCACCCCCATGTTCACTGCAGCATTATTCACAGTAGCCAAGATGTGGAAGCAACCCAAGTGCCCATCGACTGATGAATGGATAAAGAAGATGTGGTATGCATACACAATGGAATACTACTCAGCCATAAAAAAAGACAAAATCGTCCCATTTGCAACAACATGGATGGACCTTGAGGACATTAAGTGAGATAAGCCAGGCAGAGAAAGACAAACACTGTATAATTTCAGTTATATCCACAAACACATGGACAAAGAGAACAGATTAATGGTTACCAGAGGGGAAGAGGATTGGGGGGTGGGCATAAGAGGTAAAGGGACACACTTATGTGGTGACTGACAAATAATAATGTGCAAATGAAATTTGACAATGTTGTAAACTATTATGACCTCAATAAAATGAAATCAATAAAAACAAGGCAGATCTGAGAAACTGTCACAGACCAGGGGAGGTTTAGTAAACATGATAACTAAATATAATACTAATAAACAAATTAAATATTGGCATCTCAAGAAAAAAGTTCAGCGGAATGGGAAATTCACGGAAGAAATGCAAATGGCTGATAAAAATATGAATATGTATTCAACTTCACCAGTAATCAGAATGCAACTTAAATGACAATAGCCCATGTTTGCCAGTCACATTAGGAAAGTGATTTTTTGTATTTTATTTGTGAATGCCCACCTCTTGGGCAGTAGAGGAGAGTATGGGAGCTTATAGAGGGATACGACCTCTCTGGAGGATCATTTGCTCAGTACATACAAAAGTCTTAAAAATATGCAAACTCTGGCTCAGCATTTTGTCTTCTGTGGACTTATCCTAATTAAAGAAAGATCTGTGGGAAGATTTTAGCAAAGAATGTTTACTATTGCATTGTTGATAAGAATGAAAAATTGGAAGCAGTGTTAAAAAAAACTATTGTAACACTCTTGTGTGGTGGTTTTCTATAGATATTATAAACTAAAGAACTTACTAAGTTCAGAAAGTTAAACCAGCATGTACAATATGATCTCCTTCCCCTTTTTTTTGGAAAAAGAAAAATATGTAGCATAGAATAAGACTTGATAGGGGCCGGCCCGTTGACGCAGCAATTAAGTGTGCATGTTCTGCTTCGGTGGCCCAGGATTTGCTGATTCGGATCCCGGGTATGGACATGGCACCGCTTGGCAAGCCATGCTGTGGTAGGCGTCCTACATATAGAGTAGAGGAAGATGGGCATGGATGTTAGCTCAGGACCAGTCTTCCTCAGCAAAAAGAAGAGGATTGGCAGCAGATGTTAGCTTAGGGCTAATCTTCCTCAAAAAAAAAAAAGAAAAGAAATGGGTTAAAAAAAAAAGACGATATATGTATTTAAAACATGAATTATAATTATTTCTGGGTGTGTGAATTATAGATGATTTTTTTTCTCCTATGTGCTTTTATACATTTTGCGGTTTTTCTGCAATATGCATGTGCAGCATCTTGCACATCATGTAAATCCTATTTAAAAACAAAATCTTTTTCTTCCATCAAATTAACAAAGACTTTCTTAGAATTATAACCTGTGTTGGCAAAATTGTAAGAAATTGGTATTTTCATTTCATATTCACTTCTTCTTTCTGTACTTCTATTTATTCTTATCTACTTCTATTTCTTCATACTACTTCTGGTAGGAGTGTGAATCAGCACAAGCACTTTGGGAAGCAAATTGGTAATACACCTCAACCCCCTTAAAATAGTTTATATTCTTTCACCCAGTAGAAACCCTTCTGGGAGTTTGTCATTAAAAAGAATAAGAGATTTGAGTATAGCAGTATTTACTACGTAATTATTTAAAATGGCAAAATATTGAGACTGTATAAATATTCATTTATAGGGAAATACAATATGACCCATCTGTACAGTGGAATATTAGTGCTCATGATTGAGTTTAGAGGATAGTTCTTGAGGTCTAATAATCCTCGTGTTCTGTTTTAGTCTCCTGCTCAGAATCGCATCCGTGATTCCCATTCTTTCTGTGTATTCTTTGCTGTGGTCCCAGATAAGAAAGTGAGAAATGGATTCCGTCTACTGTTTTGTGTAAATAACCAAAATTGGTAAATTACTTTTGTTCTCCAAACTGCTTACGTGTATTTTATTTGTTTTCCTCTGTTTCGATTTATTTGCTTTACTTTTAGTTATAGGTGTTATCTGAGCCTTTTCATAGTTCTATTCTTCTGTCTGAAATGCTCTTCCTACTTTTTCCATGGTAGCATCTCTGCATCTTCCAGGTTGCAGCTTGAATATCATCCCTTCGGAGAGATCTTCCTGGACCACCTTATCTAAAAGAGCCTGCGTGTCCTACCCCTTCCCAGCTCTCTGATGCCTGCTAGTTTCTTTCATAGCAATGAACACAATTGATATTTTTGTATTTGTTTGCTTCTTTATAGTGTTTGCTCCATTAGACTGTAACTTCCTGAGCCTAGGGGTTATACCTTTTCCTTCACTAGTGTATTTTTAGGTCCCGTTCTAATGGCTGGCACATTGTAAATAGTAAGTATGTGTAGGTCGAATGAACAAGCTTAATTTTGCAATTTTGACAACAGCTCATTAAGAATTTATCATGCAATTTAATTTAAAATTATTACTAATTTAGATTCTACCAACATTATTCTTATAACACATGTTTAATTTATCTTAGCCATATTGGTCTTGATATTTTAATGTATTTTATGTAGGGATGGAGGAAAAAAGTTAGGTTAGACTCAAGAGGTAAGAGAAACTCGTGCTGGAGGCAGAAGTGCCACTGGGTGCCGAGGAGTGAGTGGACTTTAAAGACGTCAAGAAGAGGAAGAAAGACGTTTTGGACAAGACAGCTGTATGTGTTGTGTTTTGTTTTTTCTTTAAGTAGACTTTATTTTTTTAGCATAGTTTTAGGGTCACAGCAAAATTGAGCGGAAGTTACAGAGATTTCACATATACTCTCTGTCTTCACTCCTACATGAGTTTTTGGGTTTCAGTTTTTTTTTTATTGTAGTAAAATATACATAACATAAAATTTACCATCTTAGCCATTTTAAGTGTACAGTTCAGTGGTACTGAATACATTCGTAACGTGCAACATCACACCATACATCCCCATAATTCTATTCCTCTTGTAAAACTGAAACTCTATACCGTCAAACAGTAATTCTCCAGTTCCCCAACCCCCTACACCCTGGCAACCACCATTTTACTTTCAGTTTATATGATATTGACTACTCTAAGTACCTCAAATAAGTGGAATTGTACAGTTTTTGTCTTTTTGTGACTGGCTTATTTTGCTCAGTGTAACGTCCTCATGCTTCATCCATGTTGTAGCATATGTCACAATTCCCCTCCTTTTTAAGGCTGAATAATATTCTCTTGTACGTGTATACCAAATTTTGCTTATCATGCATCCATCACTGGACACATGGGTTGCTTCCATTTTTTTAGCTATTCCGAATAATGCTGCTGTGAATATGGGAGTACACATAATCTTCAAGACCTTGCTTTCAGTTCTTTTGGGTATATACCTAGAAGTGGAACTCACCCAGCAGAACCATATGGTAATTCTATCTTTAATTTTTTGAGGAATCGACATTTTGATTTCCACAGCAGCTATATCACTTTACATTCCCAACAACGGTGCACAAGGGTTCTAGTTTCTCCACATCCTCGCCAAAACTTGTCGTTTTGTTTTTTTGATAGTAGCCATCCTCATGGGTGTGAGGGATAGTTCATTGTAGTTTTGATTTGCATTTCCCTAATGATTAGCGATGTTGAGCATCTTTTCACGTGTGTATTGGCCATTTGTATATCTTCTTTGGAGGAAGGTCTATTCAAGTCATTTGCCAATTTTTGAATTGAGTTGTTTGTTGTTGTTGTTGAATTTTGGGAGTTCTTTATATATTCTAGATATTAGCCCCTCATCAGATATATGATTTATATGTGATGATTTGCTTCTTGCTTGCTGCTTTCAAGATCCTCTCTTTGTCTTTTGGAAGTTTGATTTTAATGTGTCTTTGTGTGGATTTCTTGGAGTTCATGATACTTGGAGTTCATTGAGCTTCTTAGTTGTTTATATTCATGTTGTTCATTAAATTTGGGAAGTTTTCAAATATCCTCTCTGCCCTTTTCTGTCTTCTGTTTCTGAGAGTCCCACAATGTCTACATTGGTCTGCGTGGTGGTATCCTACAGGTCCCATAGCTTTCATTCACTTTTTTTCAATCTCTTTTTCTTTCTGTACCACAGACTCAATAATTTCATTGTCTTATCTTCAAGTTTGTTGATTCTTTCTTCTTCCTGCTCATATCTGCCTTAGAATCCCTCTAGCAAGTTTTTTCATTTCAGTTATTTTACTTTTCAGCTCCAGAATTTCTTTTCAGCTTTTCTATCTCTTTATTATTTCCATTTTGTTTGTGTTGTTTTCTTGACTTTATCCATGTCTTCCTACAGTTCTTTGAGCATCTTTAAGACTGTTTTAAAGTCTTTATCTAATATATCTGCCATCAGGTCTTTTTCAGGGACAGTTTCTATTGATTTCTTTTTTTTCTTTGAATTGGCCATATTTTCCTGTTTCTTGTATGTCTTGTTATTTTTTGTTGAAAACTTGATGTTTGAATCTAATAATGTGATAGCTCTGGAGATCAGAATCTCCTTCCCCAAAGGTTTTCTGTTGTTTTGTTTTGTTCTTTTTGTTCTTGTTCGTTTCTTTTTTTTTAATTGCTATAGGCTGTCTCTGTGCTGAAGATCAGCCTGAGGTGTAAACTGAAGGTCTTCTCAGGTCTTTTTTGAGACTGTTGTTGGGCACGTGTAGTCACTTTCTAATTTTTCTTGTATTTGCACTTGGTTTTAAATGTTCTAGTCTTTAATGCTGGGCTCCCAAAAGGGTAAAAAGAGAAAAATGAAGGAAGGAGGGAAGGGTGCGAGCCCTTTAAATCCTTTGGAAGTCACTCTAGCAGGAGCAGGGAGGGACTTGCAACAGTGGGAGGAGGTACAATAACAATGGCTGCCTGTGCCTTTGTCTACACCTCTGTGATGAGAAGCAGCAATCCCCAAACAGCACAGATGCTTGATGTTTGGAGGACAAGGTCCTTTTTGCCCACCTTGGCTCCCACATGCTGTGTGCACACTGCTGCAGGAACAAGTGCACAGCTGCGGGGCTGGTGTTGGGGATGGGTAGCTACTTCTGTGCTACTAGTTATAAGTTGACTGAAATTTACTATCCAAGTCTTCCCCTGGAAGTTCTAAGCCTTCAGTAGACTCCAGAGTTCCAAAATAGTTACATCAGACAGATTCTAACAGTGCAATTATTGTCTAGATAGGGGGAGACATTCCTGGTGTTTCCTACTCTACCATCTTCCCAGAATCCTTTTCCCTACATGAGTTTTTAAGACAGGACTGCAGGAATATCTTTGGCATGTTTGGGAAACCATTACAGAAAACTGTAGGGCACTAATGGAGAAGGCAGCTAGTTGCTGGTAATTAGTAATGGAAAGTTATTTGTTACAAAAATTCATCTTGATCTAATCATTAAGAGCCTGGAAATCAGGCCAAAGTAGTTGGAATTTCTTCTGTTGTCATTGGAGTTCTTTTAACAGATGGGAAGTTACTGAAAGTATCTGATTAGTAAAGGACACTTGTTCATTCATTCGTTTATTAGGTGTTGTTTGAGTACATACTGTGTTCTACGTGGTTTTCTAGACAGGAGGGGTACAGAGATGGATTAGGAGGGCTGGAGAGCCAAAAACCTGTTGTGGAAGAGTTCATTAATTTATAGAGGTAATTAGTTCTGAAAAGGTTTCTGTATGCCATGCTTAAACATTTTGACATGGGCACCATTGAAGATCTTTAAGCAGGAATCCATATATTCTGGTTTTTCCAAACAGCTTTATTTGTATTTCAGCATAATAATTAATATTGTGCCCCCTTTCACTCTCAATGGTTAAGCCAGTTTGTATAATAAATTATGTGGCTGATCACCTTCTAAAGCAAAAATACAGCAAGAACAGAAGACCATCGTTGAGCCTTTTAGCATACAGACGGTCCCTGACTTATGATGGTTCAACTTAGTGATTTTTCAACTTTATGACAGTGTGAAAGTGATACACGTTCAGTAGAAACTGCACTTTGCGTTTTCACCTTTTCCGGGGCTAGTGATATGAGGTGCGATACTCTCTTGTGATACTGGGCAATGATCACGAGGGTGAACAACCTGTATACTTACAACCCTTCTGTACCCATACAGTCATTCTGTTTTTCACTTTCAGTACCATTTGCAATAAATTACATGAGATACTCAACAGTTGATTATAAAATAGGCTTTGTATTAGATGATTTTGCCCAGCTGTACACTAATGTAGGTGTTATGAACTTAAGCTATGATGTTTGGTAGGTTGGGTGTATTAAACGCATTTTCAACTTAAGATATTTTCAACTTACGATGGGTTTGTCAGGACATAACTCCATTGTAAGTCAAGGAAGATCTGTACAAGTAATGAGAAAAACATAAAGGAACCAGCCCAGAAAGGTAGGTGTGAAACAGAAGAAATGGTCTTTACAAAAGCCAAGAGTGAATAGTTTTAATGGTATTAAGAAGGTGAAATTTGTAAGATCATCAAGGCCAAATATGGCAAGGTTATGGAGCATAAGCATACATTAGATTTGTCAAGGCAGGGTTCATTGTCTACTTTAGACATGCAGTAGCATTTGAGCAGTGGGAGAGAAGCCAAACTGGATTGTTTCTTTGAGGATAAGACTATACTATGCCTTTTGTTTTTATATCCCTAGTGCCTGGCACGGTAGTTATCATGTAGGAGGTAGTAGGTGCATTTTTGAAGAATCAAAATATAATTGATAGTGAAAAAGATGAGATAGTAGATATACATGTCACACGTTTAAAAATTAGGTAATTTAAGAGAGATGGAGAGAAGGATGTTTTTAATTTGGCAGCAGTTAGAGTGGAAAGATCTCTGCATTTTAAATGTTAAGATGAACTCAGTGGAGAGGGAAAAATTAGTTTCTGAAGAGGGAAGTAAGTTTGAAAGCTAAAGTCTTTGCTGCTCAAGGAAGAATCTATCGCACAGTGAACAGTGTGGCCTTAAAGAGGTAAATGGATAACATCACCTCACCACCCAACACCTTGATGATCTAAGAATATTCTAATTGAAAGAGTATAGTCATTGGAGTCAGAAAACCCAGAGCTAAATCCTGACTTTACCTCTTACTAGATTAGTGGCAACTCACTTACTCTCTTATGTTTAAATGACTCACCTAGTGATTTTAGTGGCCCTCTGTGAGCTGCCCAGAAGCTCCTTCACCAGTCTGTACCTCATCATCCTAGCTAATGGATTTTATGTGATTATGTCCTTGTATGTCCTATGGCCACAGTTGGTTGTCCCAGCACCTCATCACTTTGACATTTCATTGGCCAGGACAAGCACCTGACTGAAGTTCAGCCAATGGATGTCTTCCTGGTATTTTAAAGCCTAGGATGAGAGAGAGGGTTAATGGAATCTGTAAGATATAAAACTGGTGACACATCAGTGGCCATGTTTCCCACCATGTGAAGAATGCTGATCTATCGTGAGCATGATGCTGACATGAGAGGAGATCAGAGGCAAATGACAGAGGGAGACAGACAGACAGGCACAGTCCTGACAACCTTAGAGTTCCTGAGACCTAGTTGCATCCTGACCCTCCTAGTTTGGTTATCTAACCCTTTCTTGAATTCTATGAGCCAGTTGAGCCAACTAATTTCCTTTCAAGTCAAACCAGTTTGAGTTGAATTTCTCTCCCCTATGGCTAATACCTGAAATTGGATGAAGCACTCTGACTCCAGTGCTCGTGCTTTCTCCATTGCACCGTATTCCTTCTTGAAGGCTAAAATCTTATGTCTAAAATTCCATCCCTTCCTAACTTGTGAGGGCTTTAGTGAACCATTTCTCTCCTCACCAGCATCTGTAGTTTCTTCGCCTCCCATAGATCCTTCTTCGAAAGGATCCCTCATCCTGTAAAGTCTTCAGCTTGACTCTTTGGGCTCCACTAATTCAGTTGTGACTAAAGCATGTGTAGGGATTTTGGTACAAGATAAAGTTAGAAAGGTAGTAGATTGGGGCCAGGTTGAGCAAGATTTAGACTACTGTCTTAAGTGGTTTGCTGTTATTGTCTAGACCAGAGATGTTTAATTTCTGTGATGATGGAAATTTTCTGTATTTGCAGTGTCCAGTACAGTAGCCATTAGCCACATATAGCTATCGAGGACTTAACGTGTCTACTGGACCTAGGAAATTGAATTTTTAATTTTATTTAACTTCAGTCAATTCAAGCTTAAGTAGCTACATGTGGCTAAGGCTACCATTACTTTTGCTAGTGTAGCTCTAGACATTGGGAGTTATATTTCTTTTTTGTTGTTTTGTTTTTAAACCAGGGGAATAATGTGTATTAAAAAAAAAACTGGAAACAGTGTAGGCATTTGAATGGTAAGGAAGAGTCAATGATAGAGAATCACTTTCTATTCTGGATGATGGTGACTTTCACAAGGATGGGGAACACAGGAGGATGAGCTGGTTTGGGAAGGTGGACGAGGAGTTCAATACTGCAGAGGTTGAGTTGAGACTGTGGGACAGATAGACAGAGATGTCCAATAGGCAACTATAAATAAGAGTTTAGAGTGGAAAGAATGGAGAAGGCTAGGGCTAGAAGTGTATATGTTTGTCGTCATCTACATAGGAGTGATAACGTCCTAGAAATGGGTAATGTCCTCCAAAGAGGGAATGTAAATCTTGAAGTAAGGAGCATTAAGGACAGAACCTTGAGAAGTGTCTATTAAGATGGGAAAAGAAAGAGGAGCGAGCAAAGGTGAAGTTACTTACCATAAGATATTTTTAAGAAATCAGCACTATCCATGTGAGTGGCAGCAGGAACCCTTTGCTTCAGGTGTAGTGCTCTTCAGAAGGATAGAGGTTATACTTGAAAAAACATGTGGCAGATACTTACATTTAGCAAGGATGGGGGAAATAAAAACTATTGCTGTGCTATCATAGTGTCATTTCTGCCTAGAGAATCATAAATGTATCTGTAAAATGTGGTTAGTATTTGGTCAGGTTGCCAATAAACACAACAAACTCTGGTCCAAGTACGTTAGCTTATACACCTGGGGGAGAGAATGCCTAGCCCCCTTTGGTGTTTTCTAGATGATGGTTATAAATAATATAATGCTTCAAGGGATTTTCCATGTGAGATTAAGGAGAAATTATTTGAGAGGACCTATATAAGATGCGTTTTATTATGCCAGTGGGAAGTCTCAGGATTTCCCCACAGTGTGTCGTACACTTGAGGGGAGCACAAATCGTGGTGCTGCTGCTTGCTGAGAAAGGCTTGGGAGTAGATTGAAGGGTGGTGTGAGAGAAGAATTTGGGACTGGAGAAGGGGCACTGGCAAGGAAGGCAAACAGAGAGAAGGAGGCATATGGAAGAATAGACATAGGCTTAAGGTCAGATCTGTGGAGTAGACGGTAGGGAGCAGGTCAGTTTGCTGCCTAGCTCAGTGCCTCGTACATAGCAGGTGCTCAGTCAGTATCTAGGGAAGGAAAGAAGGAACGATGGTTAGGGAGAAGAAAAATTGCTCCTGCAGGAACAATGGAATCCTCCTTTGGCCACTTTATTTTATCCATTACTTGACCTCAGTCATCACATGTCATCCTGACTTTGAGTTGCTGTTAGATTTCTTGTTAGAACATATACTAAATGTGTGAGTATTCCAGGTAGTTTCTGTTTGAACTTGTAATCATTGTCCAGCTCGGGGAGCTTGGGGTGAGGGGGTGATACTCTGCTATTTAGAAGTATGGGGAGTGTATCTGAGTCCTGGGAAGTTTAATTTCCTTTTGTTAAAGACTGTAGCAGTAAGTGTGACCATATCTAGCTCCTAGCATCCTGGCCTTGGGTGACATGGGGGACCCCTTCTGGCTGATCTGACAGGTTGGAGATGCGCACTTATTTTCTCTCTGTGGTTTCTGGTAAGGTGATCAGGAATGATGAGAAGCAGGATGGGGAGTTTAAAATTATTTCAAAATATGTGTATATAAAACATTAATGTACAATTGAAATTTCACAAGATTGTAACCTATCAATAACTCAATAAAAAAATAATAATAAAGTATGTGTATATAAATGGATGTAAATGTCTAAGATCTTAATACACAAAACTGATTGGGTGCTAAAATTTCCATGTTCTTCTTTTTTTATTCAAAACTCCCCTGAAATCTAATAGTCCACAAAAACTTAGTGTATAAAATTTTAACTGATTCATTTACTCAAATATTATAGTGACCACTACATCTGATAGTGAAAACAGATTTTAGAATCTGAAAAGATACAGGGCCATATGGGTTGTATTTTCAATTTTAAGCTAATATATATTTGCAACCCAATTTAATTTACACCATATACTGTATCATTTTTGACATATCTCTGTATGCATGTAGGTGTAGTAATGTGTGGTACATAGTCTGTTTGCACAGGAAAGTTTGACCAAGGAGCAGCTCTCTTTGATCTGTTTCATTCCATATATATTTGTTTGTGTGTCTAACGGGTGCTGTTTTAGGCACTGGGGTACAACACTGAACAAAGCACAGAATCCTTGCCCTCCTGGAGCTGTTGTCAAGACATGCTTTCAATGGGGGATATTTCAGGTTAGGCGGTAACTCATCAGAGAAGGAAAGGTACCTTCGTCATCTCAGTCGTACTCTCAGGGCGCCGCTATATAAACTGAGCTCACTGAAGACACAGGTTTCGCTCGGCTTTTGTCTGCTCCATTCACCGCTCTACCCCCAGAGCCCAAGATGGTGCCTGGCTCATAATAGGCATCAGTAAATATATGTCATTGGTTGAAGTGTTTATTGTTTTGCATTTGTATCATCATAGATGTGTACTGTAGTAAATGATCCTTACATCTGGCTAGTTCAAAATTTTATAATCTCAGTAACCTTATTTTTATGTTTGTTGCCTACATTTTGTTTCTCCTTGTGCTCACATAGCAGGTTGTAGGAAAAGCTTATTAATATTAATAATTAGTCATTTGATGATCTGATATTGCAAAGGATAGATTTGGAGAGCAACTTAAGAGGTCATCTTTTGTTCAGCTTCCTATCTAGGAAAAACTGTGTAAGATGATTAGGAGTGTATTTTTAATTAATCATTTAAAAAACTAGGACGATGTAATTGGGTTCTCTTGAGAAAATGAAGAAAGGTACTTAACCCTAGATATTTAGGTACTAACCTGAAAATTTTAGAACTTCTAACTGTGTGGGAAAGTGAAAAAAAATCGAGCACAGCTAAGCTGCTCTTTGTTGATATCAGAAATGGGCCTGCCATTCATTTTGGCATTGAAGCATAGCCTCCTATCGCAGGGGGCAGGACCAGGACTTTTTTTTTCTCCCCCAGAAGAGCTGGGAAGTTATTACAGGTTGAAAAGCCCCGACCAGTTTTTCAAGAGTTTCTCCTTTTTTTTTTCTGAAACTCATGGTGCTTTTGCTCTGCTTTCAAGATGCATTAAGGTTTGCTTTGTGACTACTTTGGAGCCAGCAAATACCCTGACATGTATAATTCAAATTATGCGGATTTCATGAGTAAGTTTAATCTTATTTTTTAGCTAGTTAAAATTCAAGTGATTTTTTAGAAAAATGTTAGCTTGGAGTCAGGCATTTTATCATTTCACCATTTTATTTTAAGCATATTTGTAAAACAACCTTTAATAAGAAAGCAAGATTCTATGTAAAGAGGCTCCTTAGTCTCTTAAGACCTGCATTTTCAGTTTCTTTTGAAGTGTCTTTGTTGCGTTGGACAATATTCATATGTCTTTTGAAAGCCAGTTAACTAAATAGTTTTCCTGAGCATCTTTTTAGTTTTATTGAAAAGTATTTTAAATTGAGCTTTCTGAGCTCGATTGCTCATGTCTGACAGAGTCTCAAGTTTCCACTGAATGGTAACAAAGACTGTAGAGTGTTGTTGGTCCTGCAGTCAGAGGCATGCCTCTTTAGACCAGGTAAGAGAGATCATTGTGTTTCTTACTGCTGGGCGAGTTTTTACAGCGTTTATTTTATATTCTTTCAACAGCAGCAATGTTAAATTGATAAATAGTCAGGGGCACGCTGAATTCAAGACGTCCTTGCTTGTTGCAGACAGGAGAACTACAGGGCATGGGGGTTGGGGTGGGGGGGAGGGGTAGAGTAAGCTTAGTTTTATCACTCAGTTACTTATATAAATCAATTAAAATGTGAAAGTAGTTCTGGAGCTCAGTTTTCTTCATTCAAGAACTAAGGAAGCAGTTGAGGAATGAATAATTTTAAAGGTACTTCATGGTTATTACTTGTGAATGCAATTCAGATGATAGTTTTTACTTTCATTTCTTTCCAGTAGTTAATAAAATAAGCCTGGCCCTTAACTATACATTTTTTCCATTTATGAAAACTTTAAAATTGTCAACAGCAAAATATGCTTCCTCAGGATCTTTGGAATAAACCTGACACTTAAAAACATTTTTTTCAGCTTTTATAGCTGTTTCATTCCTTTTTTTTTTCCTCTAGTACATTTTTCTTAAAAGTATTTGTGCTTTGAAAATGTCAGCTGTATTCTAATGAAGCTCAGGCATTGTTTGCTCATAAAGGGGCCGGTGCATTCCACTGCTTTATGGTTTATTATGAGCACAGTGCGAGAGTGTGGGTGGCACCATTTGGTGTCTGCCTCTTGGGGTAGTGACTGCCATTATGTTAGCGTTGCATTGGCAAAGAAAATATAGCATGCAGGATCCCATGTGAATCTGGGTACTGTGAAGAAAATCTTAATCCTAAACAATAGCGAGTGAACCCGGAATGTGTGACAACTTGATTGAGTTGATCACTTCAAGTATTCTCTTGAAGTCTGCATTTTAGTTACAATTAATATTCTGCCGGCCATGTCTCTTGTTTTTGATGTATATAACATTTACTCATTCTTTGAACTTCAATAAGGAAATGAATGTTTCTACATAAACTATGACATTTTATATAGATACAATAAAATTTTAAGTAACACATTTCCTTTAACAAGTTGTAAGGAACTTAGTGTGGGTGGGGAGGGGGCGTGGGGGAGAGAGGAGGTCAGGCAGAGAGCCTTTCTTTCAGTTAGGAAAGGCCTGATGAAGAAAAAAGCAACAGATGTTTCTTCTGTTACAATTGAGGTTGTTTCATTCAAAATTCGCAATAGCTGGAATGGGGAGGGGAGGTCATAAATCTGACTTAATCAGTGAATAAATAAAATTTAGTGATTTAAAATTTATTCTTTTATATTCAGGATTTGAAAATCAGTATAGAGTAACATACCTTTTGAAGAGGCTTTTTTTAATCTTAAAAAATTATGTGTAATTAATGGAAATGTGAGAAAGTTAATTTTAGCGTATTTACATTATGGAAAAAATCATTAAATTGTATAGAATGTTAGGAATAAAAACTAAGCCATTATAAAATACATAAGGAATACTTAGGTTGCAGAAGTTTATAATTGTTCAATAGGTACTGAGGCTCAAAATGAAACATTATTTGCATATTGTGATAGATCATTTTATCTTCAATGAGAAGCATGAGATTTATTCCAAAAGATCTTTGAATAGGAAATGTGGGAGAAATATTTTGAATTTAATTGAAATGCTGTATTGCAGTTTGCCTCTAAAAAGAAAGTAAGCTTAGACTGGTTGCTAATGGAAAGAGGGGAATGTTTGTCTGCTGCAGAGTAGGAAGGAAGAGCTTGGAAGCAATATGCATGTGATTAAAGCAGTCGGAATAAAAAAATAGTTTTTGAATTTGTGGAATTCATAATGAGTAAAATGCAAACCTTTCCTTTTACAAGTAACACAAAGAGAAGTTCTGTGCTCTTGTATAGTGTACATAAAGTACAACTTTATGCATTTCTTAAAGTTAGTTCTTGAAAACCCAGTGCTGAGAATCAGATCTTTCACATATTAGGCACTTGTTAAAAATTTGCCATACCCCACACTGTAAAACTAATCATAATATATAATAGCCCCAAAATTCTTTGAACCATAGTTCAAAATCTCTGTATGGAGCAAATATTAAACGTTTTTCTAAATGTTTGTTTGAGTTAAGGAGAGGACTGAAAAAGATATCAACATTCAAGGAGATTATTAAAAATTTCTCTTGCTCTTAGCTAGGATCTGTGGGCTTCCCTGAAGATTTTCTTTCCTTTAAATAATGACAACAGAATTTAGAGATTTTGAAGCTTTTCAGATCATTGTTTTAATTAAGATAAGATTCTAAAATTGATCTCTGTACATTTTGCTTTTTTAAGGAGTAGCAACATGTTGCAGTTGAGGTTTTTTCTCTAAGATAAGTAAAATAATGTGCATGGAGTTTAAAATGAATTTACAAACTCTAGGTTTGACTTAAGTAAGAACTTTTAGAATTTTGACTAAAGGATATATAATTTTGATGGAATAGACAGCCCTAAAAAAAGTTGGTGGTCCCACATGTGATATATAACTATGACACCATCATAGATTGTAGTTATCGAGTATGTGTGTCACTTACGATTATAAATGTATGTATGGCAGTAAGTTGCTTAACAAGGAAAACAGCATCAAGCAACAACAATACAAAAGTAATTGAGACTGTTAACCCTTCAAATTGAGAGCAATATACTGAAAGAAGACTTCTGGGGTGAAGTCCCTGTGATTCTTGCCTTATATATGAACTCTTTAGCATAAAAGTGAGGTCTGGGGGGATCTGAGCTTCAGCTTTTCATTGTTCTCCAAGTCAGGATACCAGAATGACTGATTTAGACCTTCTCTCTGCCCTACATATATGTAGGCAATTAGAAACAAACAACGGCAACCTAGAAATCTCTCGTCTCTGGGGTGAGGTCAGAGGGAAGACTTTCCTGATACCTGTGTTTTTCTGAAAAGAAAACCTTTTACATTCTTGTTTAGGAGCTGGTAAAATAGTATGAGTATTGTGCTTTAAGTATATTATGAATTAACTCTGTTTTGCAAATAGATCCAGGAACCTGTCGGATAATAACATTAGATATTTCTTTCTACCAAGTTCCAAGCAGCCAATTTTCAAACGAACTTTTGGATCTTGACTCTAAAGTTGGAGACCATCAGCAGGGGTCTTCGTTTTTGGCGCTTGGTTCACTTGTGGTGCAAAGTTTGGCAACTCTCTTGGCAGTTTCTCTGACAGAAAAATGAAGAGACTGCTAACTGAGCTCTTACTGTGTGCCAAGTAGACCCATGGAACTTATTTATCAAGGTTCGCAAAATGTTTTAATGGATAAGATTTTAATACAAAAGATGTTGTTGATATTGATGTCTAACTTTCTGATTTCTTGCTCTTCACGATGTAATTTAAATATAGCTTCACTAATAGCTCTCAAGTGGAACATGTTGAAATAAGAATATTGATAACATTGCAATTTTGAATGAGCTACTTAGTATGGTATTATGGAATATAAAGACCCCGGTTTTTATTTACTAAGGAAAAGAACTACTTTGAAACTCTAATTCCGGGGATAGTCTTTGGTCTTTTTGTGTTTGTGTCCTAAAGTTTTAAATTTAAGAATGCAGCTTTTTAATTCTAGATCTGTCTGTAGTCGTTGTCACCTTTTATAAGTATTAGAAAAATATCTCTCTTGACTGTAAGTTTAAAATGTTTATTTGTTAATACTGTCTGGGGCAGATTACTATCTTAGAGGGGTTGTGGGCTTCTTCATGAGAATGATTTCCTATTAAGTACCCTTGGATATTCTAACACTCATAAATTTGAATCCTTGTGGATGCACCCAGCTGCCTTGATCTGCTCCAGCCATTCAGTGGCTGTTGGTACAAGATAAAGTGTGCTGCTTTCCACTCACTGTCTTTTACTAGGCATGCAAACAGTGTTTATGTGCCATCTGGTGGGTGTATTGGCTGTGGTGATGGTGCTAAAAGTAGTGGTTGAAAATAGGCTAAACATTGAAAAGATAGAACATTTAAGAAGAAGAGACTGCAGAAATAAGGGTCACTCAGCCCTTTCTCTTTTTAAAATGACAGTAGAGATAAGTGTAGTAGAAAGAGTCTACGTACACACCATTACTTCCTTAATTTGAACAAAGAGGAAAAGGGAACTTGAAGCATCTTTCCCAGTCTTGCCTACTCATAAGAATCATCTGAGGCACTTGGTGAGAATACGCATTCCCACCTAGTTCCTGATTCTTTAGGTGTCTGGTGGAGCCTGGGAATGTGTATTTTGAATAAGAGGGACCCTCCCCTCCCCTGCACCTCTCACCCCCTTTGCGGTATGACCAGGCGCATGTGGGAAGAACTGTGAAGGATTGGAAGAACCAGGTTGTTTGCGGCCATATGATAAACTTGTTCAATTATTAATCAGAAGATATATTGTCAAAAAACAGGCAAATTCTAATTAAGCAGGTGGAAGAGAAATGAGAAAATTAAGAATTTAAGTTTCCTTGACTGAGCAAGGTAATAGAAAAAGAACAAAATGACGTCTTTTGACTAAAGATAAAGAAGCCAGTGAAAAAGCAGCAGGATCAAACCTGTAGATGAGATAAATGTTTTTGGATGGACATTTAAAAAATATTGAAAGGGAATGGTCCTACAAAAGAAACCTAGTGAGAATGAACTAAGTGATTTCTTAAATCTTTTAGCTTTGAGGTTTAGTGAACTAATTAAAAACAATTATAATATTCCAGATACCAGATCTTGAATTAAGGAGTTCAGTTAAGAAATGAAGAGGCACTGTTTAAATGCTGGCATGTGGGAAGATGGAGAAAGAAATTTCTTTTCCTTTCAAATTGAAGAATCCAGGGTATTTATGGTTCTGGATACCAGAGAAAGAGGGAGCTAGCTAATCGTTTTAAAAGGTGTCCTACAAGTGAAAATGCTTATCAAAGCCAAGAGAACAGATTGATCCTCTAGGGAAAGTCTGTAGGAAAGACTGACATAAAAGATTTATTGACCCATTAGCAGTATGCCCTTGGGGCTATAGAGCTGTTGGTTATGGCCGTTTCAAGGATCCTTTCTTTGGTACATGGAAAGGTTCTGGTTAGATGGTCCATTTGGGGGAATCCTAGAAGTCCTGTGTTCTGACAGCTGTAAAAACATCCAGACTTTTGCTTCCTTGCCTGTGATAAGTAGGAATGTGCATTTCAGACCTTCTGTCCCTGTCTGTACCCCATAGGATGCTTGATTTCCCTTTTGGAACCACATACAGAGGGGGAAGTTCTGTAGGTCACTTTAACCATTATACTTTGGAGATATTATGAACTTTTATCTTTTTCTCACCCTCTCCTTTATAGTGACGTTGTGGTCACCCAAGTTAAAAAGTTTAGTAATGGTGATGGCCTTCAGATTTAATCTTAGGAACTTTGAACATGATTGAGTACAACAAAAAAGCGCAACAAAATAGAGCATAGCAGTGTTATTGTGTGCAGATGGGTAGGGCACGTTGTACCTATACTAGTAGCTAGCTATTAATAGAATGAAAACTTATTTTAAAAAATCTGAGTATGTTCAAACATAAAAATGAAGGAAGTCAGGGTAACTGCAGGGTTTATTTACCTTTACTCCCTAAACCTGACATACACGTTATACATGGACATGCTATATTTCACTTGTCTCACAGGTTGGGTATTTCCAGTTGGATATGCTGTCTTTTCAGATTGCTTTTGTTATTAATATATGTTTCATTTATGAAGACAGTGCTGTCGATCTATTGGACCTGAGTTATTTTGCAGATAAAGGTGATAGATATCCCTGAGCCATCCATGTCTTTTCTCCCTAGTCCACTCTTTCTTCAGTGACATATATTGCTTTCTAGATGGCTGGCTGAAATTAGAAATACAGTCGTAAGGTTGTGGAATCTTTTCTCTTTGCAGAATGAATTGGCTTATTCCAGGATCGACCTATGACTTGACCTCATTAGTACTGTATTTGAAACTGATCGATAGTCCTTTATAACAGTTATTAACAAAGAGTTAAAAGGGTAGTATGGGAAGAAAGAAATGCTTGACACTTTCTTTTTCTGACTCTATTTATTCTTTGCTGGAGATGTTAATCATGAATGAAATAAAGCATATGATACTGTCACATAAATAGATCAGTGGGGCAAAATAGTCAATAAATTGACCCAAATAAGTAAATGAGCAAAGTAGCATTTGATATCAGCTTGGGGGAGAGGGAGTGGATTATTCACTAAAAGTAGCCATCTAGAAAAAAAAATTAGTTATTCACTTCTCACATCAAGTAAATTCCAGATGGATTAAAGATGTAAAATCTTAAATGAAGGCATTAAAGTATTATAAGAAGACATAGGAGATGTTTGATATAATCTTAGGATATAATTAATGATAACTAATTTTGAAGAACAACATATACAACTGGAAATGCCAAACCTGTAAGATAAGTAAACACAGCATGCCCTTGTAAAATGTGCATCTCCAGGGTGGGGAGCAAAGATAAATAAATAAACTTTGTAGTTTCTCTGACCTCATTCGTTTCTGTAGACCTTTTTATGTATGACAAAAAAGTCATAAAAGGAAAGAACTATAGTATTGACTACATTTTTTAAAAATGTGCAAAGAAAATCATGGATAAAAGCAAAAGACTTGGGGCCAGCCCCGTGGCCGAGCGGTTAAGTTTGCATGCCCCGCTTTGGCAGCCCAGGGTTTCACTGGTTCAGATCCTGGGTGCAGTCCTAGCACTGCTCATCAAGCCGCGCTGAGGCAGCGTCCCATGTGCCACAACTAGAAGGACCCACAACTAAAATATACAACTATGTACTGGGGGGCTTTGGGGAGAAGAAGGAAAAATAAAATCTTAAAAAGAAAAAAAGCAAAAGACCAATGTCAAATTAGGAAAAATATTTACAGTGGGTAAAAGAAAGAATGTACTTATTCACTTAAATTCCTTTAAATTTAAAAAGGCTCTACCAATTAAAAATCACCAACAGCCAATAGAAAGATGGGCATAATTCTCAGGAAGGAAAATTTAGATGACTTTTAAACAATATGTATCAGCCTTATTCATAATAGTAAATTAAAAGCAAAAGAAAATCAAAATATGAAATACTATTTTTAACCTAAAAATTGACAAAAATAAAGTTTGATAACCTACTGAGTTGATAAGAAAATGTGAAAATGGACACTTTCATATATTTCTGAAGGGAGAGTGAATTGGTGCAGCCAGTCAGTACAACCACTATGTGTAAAGACATATGTTATTGCAGTATTACTTGTAGTAATAAAAGATTTTACTGTTAATAATGCTTGTAATACTAAAAGCTTTTCCATTACTAAGGAACTCAATAAGTAAACTGCTAGAACCATAAAAAGAAATGCTGTGGAGCTGACAAAGTAAATATTGAGGTAGAACTATATATACAGGTATGGAAAGATATCTAAGATAGATACAGTATTAAGTGGGAAAAAAACAACATGCAAACCGATGTAGTATTCGACCATATGTGTAAGGAAAAAAGGATATTTATGCATATATGTTTGTATATGCCTAGATATTTCTGGAAGGGTATATACAAACTGGCACCAGTAGCTGTCACTGGGGAAGGGAGTGGTTAAGTGGTGGTTGGGGATGGCTCATTGTGTACTCTTGTCTCATTAATTTGTATCATGTGCTTCCATGCAGACATTCAGGATTCATCCATCCATCCGTCAATTCATTCATTCATCCAACAAATATTTGGTGAACTCTGCCATGTCCCAGGCATTGTGCGAGGTGCCGGATATAGAGCAGGGAATGAAATAGTGAAGCCCCTGTCCTTGTAGAACTTAACATTCTGAGAGTGGGTGGGTTATGGACAGATAATAATCACATAAGCAAGTGAATATAAATATGTAATATATCATACAGAGATAAATACTCTGGTGAAAATCATGTTAAGTTAGGAAGCGCTGATATAGGGTGGGCAGGCATCTCTGATGCAATAACAACTGAGCAGAGACTTGAAGGAAGCTGGGGAATAAGGCACGGAGATCTGTGAGGGAAGAGAGTTACAGGCAGAGGAAACTTCAAGGGCAGAGGCCATGAGGCAGAAATTTGCTTGGCATAGTTTGAGGAACAACAGAGTGGCCTGGGTGGTTGTAGTGGAATGAAATGGAGGTTGACAGGTGATCAGGTCAGAAAGGAAGGGTACAGGTGACACAGGGCTCAGTAAACCATCGTGAGGACTTTCGCTGACAGATGCAGAGCCAACTGGAGGGTTTGAAGAGAATTACGCCACATAGTAGGATCACCCTGACTGTTGTGGGGGAGAGAACAGTGCTGTTCGGTGGCATAATGTGAGCCACTGAGGTAATTTTAAATTTTCTAGTAGCCACATTTTAAAAAGTCCAAAGAAACAGGTAAAATTGATTTTAATGATAGATTTTATTTAACCCAATATATCCAAAACGTTAACATTCAACATGTAATCAATGTAAACAAATTATTGATGAGACATTGTACATGTTTTGGGTTCAAAATCTGATGTGTATTTTACACTTAGAGCACATCTCAGTTTAGATGGGAAATTTTTTTTTGCTGAGGAAGCTTTGCTCTGAGCTAACATCTGTGCCTATCTTTTCTGTTTTTAATATGTGGGCTGCTGGCACAGCATGGCCACTAACAGAGAGTATAGGTCCCCGTCTGGGAACTGAACCCGGGCTGCTGAAGTGGAGCTCACTAAACTGAACCACTAGGCCTCTGGTACTGGCCCTCAATTTAGATGCTAACTTTTCAACAGGTGAGGTGAAATGCAGTACTACCAAAACAGTAAAGCTGTATTTAATGGGAAAATATTTTATATTGCTTCAGTTTTAAATTTAAATTAATTAAAATTAAATAGATTTAAAATTCAGGTCCTTAGTCATACTAACCACATTTCAAGTATTTAGTAGCCACCTGTGTCTAGTGACTACTGTACTGGACAGCGTGGGAATCGAGTGGTGGGTGGGCCCCGTGCAGAGGCGGGTGATGCGTCAGGAAGATATTTCAGTAATTCAAGCAAGAGCTGGTGACTTAGACCAGAGTGGTAGCGTCGAGTGGGTGAGGAGTGGTTGTCTTCAAGATATATTTTAAAGATAA
Source organism: Equus przewalskii (assembly GCF_037783145.1). Lineage (NCBI taxonomy): Eukaryota > Metazoa > Chordata > Mammalia > Perissodactyla > Equidae > Equus > Equus przewalskii. Next base: position 77,705,203 of record NC_091845.1, on the reverse strand, counting down.
AGCCAAGAGGATTTATTAATGGGTTGAATGTAGGATATGAGGGAAAGGGAGGAGTCACCAGTGATTTTTTTTTGGTCTGAACAGTTGAAGAATGGAGTTGACTTTTACTGAGATGAAGAGACAGATGGGAGAAGGAGGTTTCCAGGTGGGCTGGGGAGCAGTCAGGAGTTACATTTCGGATATGTTACGTTTGAGATACCTGTTAAATATCAAAATGGAGATAGGCAGCTGATATGTGAATCTGAAGTTCAGGAGAGAGGTTTAATCTGGAGAAGTATACACAAGAGTCGTCACAGCCCCTAGTGAGGAACAGTTGACAGAGAGAAGTTGGAGGGGGCCAACGTAGGGGCCCCGGAACGTTTTTGGAGAGGAGGAGCCAGCAACCAAGATAAGAAGGAGAAGCCAGTGGGTTAGGAGGAGTACCAAGAGAGAATGGTGGTTTGGATGCCAACTGAAGAGTTATTTCAAAGGAAGATGTGATTTAAATTAAAAAGTCAACTATTCTTGGTAGGTTAAAGTTAAGCTGAAAGCTGGGAATCGACCATTGGATTTAGCAACATGGAGATGATCTTGACAAGAAGTATTTCAGTGAAGCTGTGGGGTGTGGAAGATGGGAGTGGGTTCAAGAAAAACAAAGTAGAGACATAGAGACAGCAAATGTTGATTTTTGTGAGTTTTGTGCTGTAGAGGCCAACAGAAATGTGTTGATAGGTGGAGAGCTTTGCATGGCTAAGCAAAGTTGTTTTTGTTTTTTGTTTTTAAGATGAAAAACATAACACATGCTCATGTGCTGATGTGAATGGTTCAGCAGAGAGGGAGAGACTTATGGTGCAGGAGACTTGTAAAAGAGAGTAGCTACAGGGGTGCAATGTAGACAAATACATGAACTACCTGTTTACAAATAAATTTTAATAAAATAGCCACAGTTGAGGTAAGAGAGAGGAAAAGCAAGAGGATTGTATAATCTATAATTAGCCTCTTACTAGTAAATATGCACTTGCCTACCTCACTTTTTCCCATCATTTTCTTATTAAGGTGTAATTTACATATAGTAGAAGCAACCGTCTTTAGCCTGGAGTTCTACGAGTTTGACAAACACATATACCACCGCCAGCCAGGTCATTTTTTAACTTTTATTTAGGGCTGTGGGTTGGCTTATTCTGCCAAGTTAGACCCTGTAGATATGGGATATACTACTCCTTCTGATTTGAGATATTTATAAACCCATAAAATAGGTGTGTTCATTCCTACAGTAAATTACTACCTTGTTTCTTCTAGGAGGATGTGATATAGACTTGGGTGAAGAAAGTTTTTCCAAAAGCTCATTCACGCAAAAAAAAAAAAAAAAAAAAAATTTTCCGGAAAGTCAGTCCTGTGAAAAAATAACTTATACGGGCATCATGTAGACAAACCGCAATTATTTGACTGAATCTTTCATTCTAATTGGATATATTGAAGGTGATTAACTGTAACTGGAACCCCCTAAAGAATTATGAGTGAAATCTTTGCTGTCTAGACAATTCCAAATGGAAAACAGAAAGATTCCAGTTACTCAAGAACTTGAAATAAAATTTGAGCCAAAATTTTGTGCCTGTGCCAAGATTTGGCGTAAGTTTCTAGCTCTTTTTCCTAGCCACTTCCCTAGGTGATTGATCTCATTTAGTTAATTCAGGGAATTGCCAGAACCCAAATCCAGGCAGGTCTTTAAATTTTTGTTTTTAATAAATACATCAAGTGCCAGGAATTGGCTGCTGGACGGTGTCGAGCCCCTGTTGCCAAGAAGCTATGAATGAAGGCCAGGCACTTATGAAAACTTATTTAGACTTGGTTTGGTTTACTTCTCTTAACCCGGCTGAAATTTTGGGAGAATGGATGTTTGTAACCTATTTAAATATATCCTTTTGAGTAAAAAAAAATATTATATTTCTGCTGCTGAAACTAGTTGATTTGATGAAAGTAAATTATGTCTAAATACATGGCTGTTATTTCTGGATATTACACTTATTGAAATCCCAGTGGAGCCCCTTTAACTGCTTCTAAAGCAGATTTCGTTTTTACGAACTTTAAAACACAGATACTTCATTAATAGATCCTCATCTTGTTTTAGCAGCTGTGACTGATTCTCTCTTGCTCTCTTTTTTTTCTTCAGAATGGCAGTAGGTTGTTTTTTGTTTTTTGCTGAGGAAGATTCTCCCTGAGCTAACATCTGTTGCCAATCCTCCTCTTTTTGCTTGAGGAAGATTAGCCCTGAGCTAACATCTGTGCCAGTCCTCCTCTATTTTTTTGTATGTGGGTCACCTCCACAGTGTGGCTGGTGAGTGGAGTAGGTCCGCGCTGGGGATCCAAACCTGCGAACTTGGACTGCTGAAGCAGAGCACATGGAACTTTAACCACTTGGCCGTGAGGCTGGGCCCAGCAATAGCTTTTTAAATTATAAAATAAATGCATGCATGTTAATAAATTTTTTTTCAAATAATAAAAGTGTAAAACATTCTTCCATGCTACTACCAGAGCTAACTTTATTAAATTTGTTGTTTATGTTGCCAGACTTTTCATGCATATGCAAACTTAGGTGTATATGTAGTTTTTAAGATAAATGGAATCATACGAATCATATTCTCTAATAATGGAAAGCTTTTTCTATGGCAGTACGTACTTATAATTTTTTAGGTGCTGTATAACATTCTATCATATATGTTTACCAAAAGATGTTTAAACATTTACATTGTTCCCAGGTTTTTGCTTTTATGCTCAATGTTGCAGTCCCAGGACATGTATAGTTGTTCTTATCTGCTCAGTGTATTAGGATACATATCTAGCAGAAGAACTGCTGGTCAGAAGATACGCCCATTATTAATCGTGATGTTGTTGCAGAGGCCAGGAATCAGCTTGCCACCTAGGCAACGGAGGACATTTGAAAGGATATTTGCAGAGATGGAAAGAGGCTTTAAAATGTGTATAATTGTTTTTAAAGCATTTATTTAAAATTTCGTACTCTAACACGCAGTCCCATTACTCCTTTCTCATAACGTCAGACTGCCCTCTAGAAAGGCTCGTCAATACTCCCTCCACCAACAGAGTGTGTTCCCTCTTGAGTTCGGGGGACAGTGTCACTTGCACGAGTACTTGACATATAGTAGGTACCAAGTAAATAATTTTTGTTTTTAAAGATTTTATTTTTTCTTTTTCTCCCCAAAGCCCCCTGGTACATAGTTGTGTATTTTTACTTGTGGGTCCTTCCAGTTGTGGTATGTGGGACGCTGCCTCAGCATGGATGGATGAGCGGTGTCATGTCCGCACCCAGGATTTAAACTGGCGAAACCCTGGGCTGCCGAAGTGGACTGTGCAAACTTAACCACTTGGCCACAGGGCCGGCCCCAATAAATAATTTTTAATGCACCCATTTTGCCCCATCTTTACCAACTCAGGGCCTTATCAAAGTTCTTAATCTTTTTCAATGTGGTAGATGAAAAGGTTTCTTTGTTTTTTAAGCATATATTTTTTATTATTAAAATCAAGCATCTTTTTATATGATCACTGACATTTATATTTCTTCGTGTACTCAGCTTAGTTTTATTTTGAGGTATTATCTTATTGTTACTGACTTAAAAGTGGGAAGTTAAGTAAATAAATTTTTTTTGAGGTAACATTGGTTTATACCATTATATAAATTTCAGGTGTACATCATTGTATTTTGATTTCTGTATAGCCTACATCATGTTAACTACCAAAAGTCTAGTTGCCATTTGTCATCATTCAAATGCTCCCCTTTACACTTTTCACCTTCTCCCCACCCACTTGCCCTCTGGTAACCACCAATCTGTTCTCTGTATCTATGTGTTGTTGTTTTATCTTCTGCATGAGTGAAATCGTATGCTATTTGTCTTTCTCCGTCTCACTTATTTTGTTTAGCATAATACCCTCAAGGTCCATCCATGTTGTCACAAATGGCAAGATTTCACCTTTTTATGGCTGAGTAGTATTCCTCTGTGTATATATTCCACATCTTCTTTATCCATTCATTCATCGATGGGCACTTAGGTGTTTACAAGTCTTGGCTATTGTCAATAATGCTGCAGTGGACATGGTGCATATATCTATTCAAATGAGTGTTTTCATGATCTTTGGATAAATACCCAGAGTGGAATAGCTGGATCATATGGTAGTTCTATTTTTAATGTTTTGAGGAATCTCTATACTGTTTTCCGTAGTGATGGCACCATTTTACATTCCCACCAGCAGTGTAGGAGGGTTCCCTTTTCTCTGCATCCTCTCCAACAATTGTTACTTTTTGTCTCTTTAAAAATAGCCTTTCTGACAGGTGTGAGGTGATATTTCACTGTGGTTTGATTTTCATTTGCCTAATAATTAGTGATGTTGAACATCTTTCCGTGTGTCTGTTGGCCATCTGTCTATCTTCTTTGGAAAAATGTCTGTTCATAGCCTCTACCCATTTTTTATTCAGGTTGGTTTTTTTGTTGTTGAGTTATATGAGTTCTTTATATATTTTGAATGTTAACTCCTTATTGGATATATGATTTGCAAATATCTTGTCCCAGTTGGTAGGTTGTCTTGTTGTTTTGTTGATGGTTTTCTTTGCTGTGTAGAACCTTTTTGGCTTGATGTAGTCCTGTTTATTCATTTTTGTTCATTTGTTTCCCTTCCCTGAGGAGACATATTCAAAAAGATACTGCTAGGACTGATGTCAGAGATCGTACTACCTATGTTTTTTTTAAGAGTTTTATGGTTTCAGGTCTTACATTCAAGTCTTTAATCCATTTTGAGTTAATTTTTGTGTATGATCTAAGATAATGGTCTACTTTCATTCTTTTGCATGTGGCTGTGCAGTTTTCCCAATACTATTTATTGAAGACTTTCATTTCTCCATTGTATATTCTTGGATCATTTGTCAAGAATTAGCTGTCCATAAATGTGTGGGTTTGTTTCTGTGCTCTTGATTCTCTTCCTTTGATCTGTGTGTCTCTTTTTCTGCTAGTACCATGCTGTTTTGCTTATTATAGCTTTGTAGTATACTTTGAAATCAGGGAGTGTAATCCCTCCAGCTTTGTTTTGCTTTCTCAGAATTGCTTTGGCTGTTTGGGGTCTTTTATTGTTCCGTATGACCTATGTGTTGCAAATTTGTTTACTAAGTCTGAGATTTGTCTTTTAAGTTTATTGAGTTATTTGCTATTCAGAAAATATTTATTTTTAGATAGTCAAATCTGTCGATCTGTTTTCACTTAAGATTTCTAAATTCTGAAACATGCTTAGAAGGGCCTTCCTCATTTGTAAATTATTTAAAAATTATTATGTTTCTTCTAATACTTTCATAGTTTTGATTTTTATATTTAAATATTTTATTTTTCTGGAGGTTTTTTTTGTGCAAAATGAGAAATTAAAACCTAAGATTTCTTTTATTGAAATGGACAATTTCTTGTCTCAACAACATTTATTAAGTAATCTACCCTTTCCCCATTGATTTGAAATGCTACCTTTACCGTACATAAAATTTTCATGTATAAATGAAGCAATTTCTGGAGTTTAGTATCTGTTTTATCCATTTCTTTATCTGCTTCTTAGCCAGTATCACATTATTTCAGTCACTTCAGCTATGTAATAATTTTGAAATCTGTTAGGCTAAAGTTCCCCTCTTCCCCATTATTCCTTTTTCTCAGAATTTTCTTGCCTGTTCTCTGCCTTTACTCCTCTAGATACACTTTAGAATCAGTTTGTCAAATTTATTAAGTTCCCTCTAAATTCTTTTGGTGTTAACTGACATCACAGATCTGGCTTTAATGATGTTTTTCTTTTTGTTTTTGACCAATGTTTTATATTTCTAATTTTCCTTTAGTGTTAGGTTTAAAATTAGGGTCCGTCTGTTCCCCAACCTTAATTATCTCTTTTTGTGTTTCTTGCTTAAGTATTTTTGCAAATTTTTGACTTTTGCTTCTAACATGATGTATAAGAGATGCTCTCATCTTAAATATTCAGCAGCATTAAGGTCATTTTTAAAAACCATCTGATAACCAGACTTTTTCAGGGCTGTGTTCTTCCTCACATGGGTCTGTGATGTGTTCCTCTCCTGCCTGGGACTGAGTTTACAGCACATGGCTATCAATTATAAAGCTCATGGCGGCCTGGTGGCCAAGTGGTTAAGTGTGAGCACTCAGCTTCAATAGCCCAGGGTTTCGTAGGTTCAGATCCTGGGCGCGGACATGGCACCGCTCATCAGGCCATGCTGAGGCAGCGTCCCACATGCCACAACTAGAAGGACCCACAACTACAGTATACAACTATGTATTTGGGAGATTTGGGAAGAAAAAGCGGAAAAAAAAATTATAAAACTATTCCTCCCCCTAGGATCATAGATTATTATTCTCCAGTTAGATGGATTCTTAAACAGGTGAATAACCATATTTGGAGTGTATTGATAATAACCTTAATCTTTAGCAATTGATAAGATATACATGTTATATTGAAAAAAATCAGTTGCACAGTTACACAGTAAGGAAACTGATAATGCTGGTTGTTCAGTCCTATTTTAAAAACAAACTCAGTATAAGTTATGAGACCTGTTAAAAAGTTGTTACTTTTTATGCAATTTAAGCTACATTACAGTAAGTATGGCATCCGGATGAGGGAAGGTGAGAGCTCCAATCTGTGCTAATCAAACAGTTTGTATAGTTCTGTGTGCTTGTTGGGTCAGGGACTAAACCAGCTGCTCGGATACAAAGCTGAGAGACATAGCCCACTTACCGGAGAACTGCAAGTGAGTGATGACAGGTTAACGAAAAGCCAGAAGCCAGCATCCAGGACCTATACCACAGAGGCTGGGGACAGCTTTTAAGGAGGAGGCGACATACAGAGCAGGGGCTGTGGAGGTGCAGCTGTGGCCCTCACTACCTATGGGACCTTGTATATGTTCAAACCTCACTCTGTCTCAGTTTCTTCGTGTGTGAAATGGAGTCAGTAATTATATATTTCGCGCTGTTGTCCCAAGCATTGATGCAGTGATGTATACGTGGGGAGCCTAGACTCTAGCACATAGAGATAGCTCAGAAAATGACTGGAATCCCGTTCTGAAGTGCTGGAAGGTTGGAGTTGTCCCAGCAGAAGGGAAGGTGTGTGCCAAAGCTGGGGTGGTTGAACTGGGGCCTTTCCGGAACTGCAGAGTATTTAATCAGAGTGGAGTTAGGGTGCATGTGGAGGGAGTAGTTGAAGACGAAGCTGGGCAGGGAGCAGGGGTGAGATTTCCAAACAGGAACTTTGTGGCGTGTTGAAGAGTCTGAGAGGTGGTTAGGAAGTGTTGTGGAGTCTTTGAAAGCCTCAGGTAAGGGAGTGTCCAGAACAGTTTCTCCAGGTGAAAGACTGATTTGTTATAGATGTGTGGAGGGGCTAGGAAAGCTGTTTGAAGTAGCAGATCCGGGGGTGCTCAGCCCTGGCTGCGCGTTGGAACCATCTGGAAAACTTGTAACAGTCCAATGCCCAGGTTCACTCCAGATCAGTTATATCAGCAGTTCTGGGGGTGGAGCTCAGCCATTGGTACTTTCTGTTGCTTCCCAGATCATTCCATTGGGCAGCCACAGCTGTGAACTGCTGAGCCGGAGGATAACTGTGTTCAAACCAGATCTGATAAAGTTCCAGTTAAACAAGTGCCAGTGGTAGGAACCAGGGTGAGGAGATGACAAGTAGGATCTGGTGTTCAGTTGAAGGAGGAGGGTGTTGACTATTGCTGAATTGAGTCGCTGGGTGCATGATGATCGTATATTAAGGTTCAGTCATATTCCAAGACTGACAAGAGGAAGGAGAAGCAGGTTTGGGTACTTGCTGAGTGGGCACGAGAAAGATAAAGAATTTGGTTTCAAAACGTGGATATTGAGGGAAAATGATACACAACCAATGAGCAGAGAGAGAAACTGAAGGGGAGGAGCAAGTGGTAGAGCTGGAAACTCAGGAGACAAGATAGGTGATTGAGTGAGATTCCTGAAGAGACAGGAAGTGCAGAGCAGGTATGAAAGGAGTAATTTCCATGAGAATTTCCACTCAGAGAGATGTCAGTAAAACTGTGTGAGGGTGCAGGTAAGTTCACAGGCTGAGGAAGAAGAGGTATAATTTAGCCCGTTGGCCTGGTCTCCTTACTGCAGGAGCGGTGAGTATTTGCTGAGACTTAGGAGATAAGAGAAGGGGATTAAGTATGACAAGCTTTAGAAGAGCTAGGGAGGGGACCATCTGAAGAAGGAGACTGAGAAAGAGCTATCTTTCTAGTCCTCTTAAATGTTGGTTTTCCCCCAGAGTTTTAATATTGACCCTCTTTCCCGTACACTCTGGGTGATCTCGTTTGTTAAATTAGATTACACTGTTGTCTTCTAGGAGAAACGTTCGTAGACTGAAGTTTGTCTTGAGGAGTTAAGTTGTTGATCATTTTAGTTCAGAAAGTTATTGATTTTTTTGTTTGTTTTGGGGGTAGCACTTTGCTACCTTCAGTTGAAATTTAAAGTGTTGAAATCACCAGAAAACATTGTACAGATCCCATGATTTCCAGCATCACTAAGCAGCATCATATTTTTTTCTCTATTATAATAAAACCTCAAAAAACTACCAACTCAGCATTTTGAAAACCATGTCAACTTTTAGTATATTTTATATTATACAATAAAGAAATTCTAATAGATATTTATTTTACTTCATACATCTTTTTTGTTCAATGATACCTAGTAAAAAACTAACTAGATTTCTCAGCTCTGATATAAACTGTGATTCGCATTACTTATTCTCTAAATACTTGTCCCTCTGAAACACCAACTAAAAGTCTAGTAGTTAATTGCCAGGTAGACTGAACTATTTATTTTATAAATTTCCATTTCAGAACGAAAAATTGTATACAGTACAACAAAGCAATTGTTAGTATGACTTTTCAGTAAGGCTTCTTGTTTGTAACTTACTTACTAAGATAATTATAAATTACTTAAGCAAAACTGGGGTTAGGACCATGGATGTATAGCTAGAACGTGGCCTTGGTACTGAAGAACATTAACCTCATGTTCTGATATCATTTCAGGTAACATTTCATTTGTTGCGTTTCCAGTTTCCAGCACCAACTCACCAACAAAGATTTTACCAAAAACCTTAGGACCAATAAATGTGAATGTTGGACCCCAAATGGTAAGAAAATCATCAAATCTTAGAATTTGAAACTTTGCTTAGTAAGAGAGATAATTGTACAAAAGATGCTTGGGTCAAATATTCCAGTTAATTTCTTGTCTCAATCACTTTTGTAAAAAGTTTTGTTTTTATCTGAATGTAACTGATTAAGTCTCGAGAAAAGAAATGCATTGTGCTCTTCAGTCTTTCGTTTTCACATATTTGATCTGTGGATTTTGGATGTGTAATATTAAGGTTTTTGCTCCCTATGTGAGAGTTGTCTTGTTTTTAGTTGTTTAATTAGATTGGTTTGAAATCTGTTATGTTTTGTTTTCCTCCTTTTTTCTTTTTCTTATATAATAACCTTTACTGCCCTAAACTATGTACTTACATGTAATTTGAATATGACCCAACAGTTAATCTGTGTCTGGAGCTATTAATTTTAAACTCTTTGATTAAAGGAAATTTGGGGAAAAACAACACGCCAATTTATTTTAATCTTTAACAGTAGAAATAATGGATGAAAAGTGGAAAATATTTAACTGTTTTCTCTGAATTATGCTAGACCTTGAAGCATATAGCACTTTTGGAAAGGCTTATTTATAAACAAAGTTGCATGCAACTACTCAAAAAACTATACCTAATTTAAATGGCCTTACCCACCATTAGCAAAAGCACGCAAACATTAGAACGATAACTTTTGGTTGTCAGTGCTTACATCTTCTCATCTGTGGAGCAATAGGGATAAATTTTGCCCATCATGTACAGTATTGTGGACTATGTGAAATGCAAAATTATTTAGACAAAAATATCTTTCAACATACTTAATGCCTTCAGAAAGTCTAAGATTTTAAGACATTCTAGACATGACATTTTTCTTGGTCACTTGAGGACAGTTAATCATCTGCAGAATTCAAGCTAAAGATCTTACACAATTTACTGTAACTATGTGAAGAATGTAATCTAATGCTCCTAGAGACTTAAGCTCAGGTAAGTGTCCCCATTTCGAGGTGGTTCAGGGTATGTTCTCGAACATTTGCTAGGCATGTGCCCCTCACCACCCACTACAGTAGGTGCGGATGAGATAAGGCACCTGGCTTTGAAGTCTTTATTTTGGAATGTGGTTATATAAACACCAAAATTAAACAAACATACCTGAACTTTTATGCGTTTGGTGCTTACAGTGCTCCTGTATTTTGAGCGACTATTTCCTCTTGGTATTTCAGTGATGCTGCTGTGGCTCACATTTGAATTCCTCTTTTGGAAACATCATCTTTCTTCCTGTTGTCAGTTTGAGGCAATGTACGTGTGAGCCTTTGCACACTTTAGTTCTGGCCATGATGAGTGTCGTATACCCCACCTACCCAATTACAGCAAACCTCCGAATCAGCACAACAAAGGTCAGTGAAGGAGAGGAGGTTAAACCAGGGGCTCTCCTTTAACCCAGGCCAGCCCAAGGCCTTAATGTGTGTCCCTGACTCTGAGGTACCTTTTGCAGCTCTAAGTTCTTAGGCAGGAATCAGAGTTTTCTTTTTGGTTTCCTAATTGTTATAACCCAAATTAGAGCCATTTCTCTTTTCTCCTCTTTAGTCTCTTTTGAACATTGTCCCTTCACCTTCAATCTCTTACTTATGATTTTAGAAAACTTTTTAGTTAGAAAATTCTTGATAAAACCTCACCTATATGCTTCTTACAATCATCTTTCTCAGTCACCCTTTAGATTTCACATGTCTCTTTGGAAGCCAAATCTTAGTGGTAGAAATTTCAAAAAGCCCTAAGAAAAGAGTTTTGAGTTGTTTTCCATATTTGAAGAAACTAGTTTAGTAATAGTTGTTTTAGTTTAGGATACTTGCCCTTTTCTTATAGGTATCTGGTTGTCTGTATAAGACAATCTCATGGTTATCTTTATTTTAACATGGTTAAAAACTGCATGTTTTGGGGCCCGCCCAGTAGTATAGTGGCTTGTGTTCACGTGCTGTGCTTCAGTGGCTTGGGGTTCGCAAGTTTGGATCCTGGGCACAGACCTATGCCCTGCTCATCAGTCCATGCTGGGGTGGCACCTGCATACAAAGTAGAGGAAGATTGGCACAGGTGTCAGCTCAGCAACAATCTTCCTCACCAAAAAAAGAAGAAGAAGAAAAAAAGACAATCCCCTCCAAAAACTACATGTTTCTTATGGTGAAAACTAAAATTTGGTTAAATAATGAAAACCTTTAATATAACACCTTAAAATTATATAGATTGTTTTCCCCTTCAGAATATAGGTGCTCTCTTGGCTTTTCTTACTGTAGATGGCAGTAGTACATAAGATGTGTTGATTGAGGGCAAAATGTCTTAAGAATGAGCTTCAATTGCTATATAATTTTCATAACCTAACTGTAGTCTGTTGTCAAAGAAACCACTTGATTACATTTAAATTAAGGATGCTTTGGGTTTTTTCAGGGGGAGGGGCACTGAAATTTAAAATAAATATTCATTTTCCTTTTCAGATCAACTGGATATTAGAAGTATGTTTTTACCTCTTGATTTTAATTTAGGATTTCAGAATTAAAGTTCAGTACTATAAAGTATATCTGGCTCATCATCACTATTAACTAACTTGCCTTTGTTTAGTGGTTGATCAAGTTCTGTCGCCCTTCCTCTGGTTTGTTTCTTAAGGCTCGCTCTCATTGTCCTAGTTTTGGAACTCGCTGCATCTCACATGAGCTTCTAACTTGTCTTTCCAGTTCAAGTCTATCATTCCTCCAGTTTGTTCCTTCAGGAAATGTTTATTCAGGACTTAGAGTAGTCCCTCCTTATCCTCAGGGCACATGTTCCAAGATGCCTAGTGGATGCCTGAAACTGTGGGTAGTACCGAACCCTATGTATACTGTGTTCTTTCCTGTACATACAGACCTATGATAAAGTTTAATTTATAGATTAAGCACAGTAAGAGATTAACAATAGCTAATAATAAATAGAGCAATTATAACAATACACTGTATTAAAAGTTACCATAGATCTTAGCCACCTCAGCATATGATTATTTTTCTTCCTTATTAAGTGGAGAACTTTCACCTTTTCACTTAAAGGAAGCACTTTATGCCTTGTCTTTGGCGTATCTGAATTGCCAGCGTCACTGCTCTTGCTTTGGGGCCATTATTAAGTCAAATAAGGGTGACTTGAACCTAAGCACTGAGATGCCACAACAGTTGACCTGATAACCAAGAGGACTACCGAGTGACTAAGGGGCGGGTAGTGTATACAGTGTGGATACGCTGGACAGAGGGAGATTCACGTCCCAGGCAGGAGGGAGCAAGATGGCACGAGGTTTCATCCTGCTACCTAGAACAGTGTGCCATTTAAAACTTAAGAATTGTTTATTTCTGGAATTTTCCGTGTAATAATTTCGGACGGAGATTGACTGCAGGTAACTGAAACTACAGAAAGTCAAACCATGGGTAAGGCGGGACTGCTGTACTATGTACCAGGCCCTGTGCTGAGAGAAGGGAACAGAGTACTGCTGGTCACGCTCAGAGAAGCAAAGAAAATTAGTTGACAAGCTGACACGGAGGAAGAAAAAATAAACTAGAGCACAGCAATTCATTTACAAAGTCATTCTCAATAAAGATAACCAGTTTTTCTCTATGTATTATCTCCCTTCCTCCTTTCTTCTTTTTTTTTTCCTGCAAAGCCCTTTAAATCTGGTAAAACTGAGCCTGCAGGTTACTAAGAGCAGATATAGAAAATGAACCCCTTAGTAATAAAACTGCAGAAGTAATGCAGTCTGTTCTGAGGGTGAGTCAGAATGCTGAGAATTGCTTTCTGGAGACTCCTGTTGTAGGAATAGAGTAGACCAGAGACCGACCAAATACGGAGATTTTCCTTCTTAAGCTGTCACAGTCAGGGTCAGAGTGATAGAGGACATTTGAATCTGTGATGGTAATGGGTGAGAACTGTGGAGTATTTGTATTTGATTTATGTCGTAGAGTATTTTCTTACTGAATTTTGTATAATCCTTTTTAGCATGTCAATGAACAGAAAAGCTACTTTTTCCATCATTTTAAAAGCTGGGTCTTCTGTCTCAGTTCAGTATGTGTCTGTTGCGCCTTTCCTGTGAGTGTCTCCTAGTGCTGTGCTGGGCCCCGCAGACGCTCTCTCTACCCTTGAGGATCTGGCACTGAGTTGGAGGGGAGGAGGTAGGGTGGGATGTGTTGAGGGGTAGGAGGTAAGAACACATTGTCTGGTGTTCATATTTTCTCATGAGGCAGGCTTCTGAATGCCTTGTTTAATAGTCCTTGGCATATTGTAGAGAATCAGAATTCTCCAGACATCTGTCAGTATTTATTGTCTTTCATTTTAATTTTTTTTGCTACATAGTTAACTTATTAAAATTATTTCCTAAGCATTTGTATCTAGTAATATCTCCCTAGCCCCAAATTCGCATAGTACCAAACACAACAGAAGGTAACTCAAGTTCTTAAGTGCTTAGTAAATGAATAGGTGTTGAGTAGACTTTAATAACTAAGTCTGAACTGAGCTTGAAATCCAGATGAATCCTTCCCTTTGGTTCAGTATGGAGCAGGTTAGCAACTAACTCAATGACTGAGCTTAAACTCTAGCTGCAGAAACAGGTTTCATTTGATCAGAGACAAAAATTAGTTAGCATTTTGACTTACATAAGGCAGAGAAATAGAACTGTTTCTTTTGTTCTAAGAAAAAATAAAAAATGATATGTAGTCCATATTGATGCTTTTCCCTCTTAATTGGGATTTAAGCAAAACTGTACTATTATGGAAAATTTCAAAACTATACAAAAATAGAACCTGTGTGTCCAGCATCCACCCCTTCAGCAATTACCCACATAGGCCAATCTTGTTTTATTAATACCCCCATTCGCTAGAGCGTGCTCTTGTTTTGTTTTGTTTTGTTTTAAGAAAATACTTTTAAAGATATTACCAGGAGACCAAATTGGTTTTTGTATTAATTATTACAAAAATTTTTGGAAACAACATGTTCTATTCACCAGTGAAAATTGTAAGATCTGAAAAGTAATTTGGTAACACATTATCAAGGGACTTTTTAAAAAATCCATTTTCTTAGTTCCATTAATTCTTTTTCTGGAGTCTATTCTTAGGAAATAGAAATTAAGGCCAAGATCACTATGCAAAAATGTTTATCACAGCATTACTTAGAATGTTGAATAATTGAATATCCATATACATAACAATAGGAATAATAAATCCACATGATGGAATGTTTTCCAGTCTTTAAAATGTCTTTGAAGAGTATTTAATGACATGAGGAAATTTTCTTGGAAAAAAGATATATTATTATCTGTATAATAATCCAAATTGTGTATCATCTTTGCATCTGTAAGGGACTGTGAAGATCTGATGTGCAGGGACCCTAGTTCTAGTCAGCCAAGCTCAACTGCAATTAGCTTCTATAATTTCAAAGAAAGCTTTTAATTTTTCTGATTTTTAAAATATTATCAGTTGCTAGCTTAATCCTTCCAAATTGTTCTTCACTTGTTGAAACCTGTTTTGTGACCTCATGTCAGTATTCAGGATACGTGTGCTTTAAGATCCTAGGATATAAGCGAATCAAAGGTGTTACCCATATTTTAGATGATTGATATTAAGTGCCTTTTAGGCAGTAATGTTTCCTCTTTGTATGTAGGTTAGCATTCAACATTATTTTCTGCCTGTAGGCTTTTCTTAATAACTAAGAATATTGTTTTCTTTGTCCTGATAACTTTACAGATTATAAGTACACCACAGAGGCTAACCAGTTCAGGAAGTGTTCTGATTGGGAGTCCATACACCCCTGCACCAGCAATGGTTACTCAGACACACATAGCAGAAGCTGCTGGCTGGGTCCCAGGGTAAGAGTGTTGTTGCATGTTACCATTTATAAAAAATTTTTTTTCTTTTACTTCTGACCTTTTTTTCTCACTATCTTACCTTCTGTTCTTGTTTTATGTTAGTCTAGTTCTTAAAAGCTAATATGTTTTAAATCACCTATTTTATTTCACTTTATATCTTAGATATAAATCCTCTCTTGAGCAATCTTTTTTTTTAATCCATCCCTCATCAGTCTTTTTTTTTTGTTTTTAACTTGCAGGTGTACATCGTAATATATTTTGAATTCTGTGTAGATTACATCATGTCCACCACCCAAAGGCTAATTATGATCCATCGCCACACACATGCGCCTCATCACCCCTTTCAGCCTCCCCCTCCCCCCTTCCCCTGTGGTAACCACCAATCCAATCTCTGTTGCTATGTGTTTGTTTGTCGTTGTTTTTATCTTCTGCTTATGAGTGAAATCATATGGTATTTGACTTTCTCCCTCTGACTTATTTTGCTCAGCGTAATACCCTCGATGTCCATCCATGTTGTCACAAATGGCTGGATTTCATCATTTCTTATGGCTGAGTAGTATTCCATTGTGTATATCTACCACATCTTCTTTATCCATTCATCCCTTGATGGGCACCTAGTGGAGCAGACATTTTTAAACAGAGAAAAACAGTACAGTAACTTGTAACTGAGTCTTCTGACTTTTTTCAGCTCTGAAAGAGGACTGCTTTTTTGATTATGACATTTAGCTGCTTTGGAGATGTAAAAACTATATTTTATATTGCTTTAGCAAACATTAGAAAAGAGTTAAATATTAAATGTTGCCTATTCTCAGAATTTCCCCTGTGCATTCTTATTTCCTTAAAAACCAGAAAGGAAACTAGGAAAAAGAGGCCCATATATGTTAGAATTTTCATTGTTTTCCCTTGATTCTTTTTAAACCCTGGGCAATTAAATCAATATCTTTTCTGCGTTACTTGTTTGCCACTTTCAGTATCAAACCTTTACATGTTTCATCTTTGCCTTTAAAATACCCTTACCAAACCTTTCTCCACCCCTTATCATTTTAGCATCTCTTCCTTCCATAAGAGAAAAAGAAATACTAAGACAAATGACTGGAAACTTCTTTTTGTCACATTAGAAGTTATTTCCATGATGGCATACTGCACTGGTAGTTCTATCGTTGACTTAGAATTGTGAGTTCTAGCAAGCAGACGGTAAATCTTGGTTGAGTAAGAATCTCCTTGTTTTAAGGATATTAAATGAATTAATGAAATAATCCTGGCAAAGTAATTTAAGCCATATACATATTCATATACGTGCATACACACATGTGCCTATGTATATGCACTTTAGAGACAGAAGAGTTTCATATGTATACGTATCTTTCCATTATTGCATGAGATGAAATTACAGAATCACGTGTAATCCCGTGACCTTTATTTAGTCCTTAAGAACATTCTCATGTAGATCTAAAAGTTGGCTTGGACTTCTACATAGCCTCGAGAGATTATAACACAAAAACCAAACCTGCACCAGCTAGGCCTCTGCCCACTTTGGAACTGATCAGGGTTTGGATATTTTCAGCCCCAGCTGTGCTTTATATCAGAGGTGGTATGATTGTCTAGTGTTTTTACAGTCAGTCATTCTAGAGTGAATAAAACTTTTGTGTACCTTCTCCTTTGTAAATCTACAATATTTTCTTCCCTAAAGCTTCATTGAGCTCATTTTAAACTATGACTGTTTTAGGTGTGATTTCTTAGTCCTATGATAAAATTTGTTTTTATTTTATGTACATATCTTTTACATTTCTTAGTTTTTGTGTTTGGATATATTCAGTGTGGAATTAGACATTACAATAAATTATTCATGAAGTAAAGTTGTCTTTATATATGTTCTTTTTATGTTATCTTTTTTTCTTTTTAGTGATAGGAAACGGGCTAGAGAATTTATAGACTCTGATTTTTCAGAAAGGTGAGTATAAGTGTAAATATTTTGTTTGGGAGGTGCTGCTGTGTAGAGAGGGGTGTGCTGCCGAGGCTGCGCTCTAGTTTAAGTAATGAGATGTTTTTCTTCACATAACTTTAGCTTCATTGAGTGTCTACCGTTATTTCATTCCGCACTGAGTATTCTACTTCGCTCATTATGACATAAATTTATTATATTTGTATGATTTCAAAAGAAATTATCCTGTGAGTAGATGGGCTGTTGATAGTATGCTGCTTAGCCCCCCCCCCTCCTTTTTGGGAGATGAAGTATTCTACCAAGGTGAACACTTTCACATGACCCCAACATGCCCACCCTTTTAAAAACAAGTTTGATTGAACACATTTGAGATCAGTAAATTCTCGTTCTTTCTTAAATGATACATCAAATATAATATCACCTTTCCTTAGACTATTAGGACAGTGCTTCTCAGTTCTCAGTATGCATCAGATTACCTGTGGTCTTTTGAATAAAATATAAATGCCTACCAGGTCAGAAACTCCAGGATTAAAAACTATCACTTTAGGGTCATTATTTGAACTTAAGTTCAATATTCCATGCAAGCCACTCTACTAGGTACCATATTAATGTTGTACTATGTTAAAATAAGACACAGTCTCAGGTGCAGTTGAATTCTGTAAAAGTGTTAGTATTTTAGGTAAAACCTTGACAGCTATGCTTTTTAATTTTATTTTTAATTTTAAAATTTTGTAATTCCTTTTTTCAGTGGAGTTTTAGTCTCCTTTCTCCTCTTAGGTCACCATTCTCCATGTAATAATTTTCTGTCTTCTCCATTTTCTAGTTTGCTATCTCTTATTTGCTGTGCACTGAGAAACTAGATGGCCAAATGTGTTAGAATTCAGTCTAAAATAAAGGTGAATAGGCTCTGAGTGAGGATGGTGGTGTTATACCTACAGAATGTGTGTTTTCTTGCATTGACACTGGCCGTGCTGTAGTTTCTTGGTGGCCTTGGTTGCTTGTTTCTTGGTTCTTAACTATTTTGAACAGATAAAATCATGTCTGAGGAACTGCTTTGGTGTATAGAAATATACGGCTAAATGTTCTTTTCTCTCTAACGGAAATTCCTCTTTCCGACTCATACTAGTCGTTCCTGGTGTTTATCCTTGGCAGCGGCCGCAGTACAAGTTCTAATAGATGTATTTGCAGTGTTTAAGGCCTTAAAATGGTTATGATTGGTGGCATCTTTGTACTACAAAATCTGTAAAGAACAAGATCTTTTTACTCTCCTTCGTAAGAGGGAGAACTCTAAAGATCACATATAAAAGTACTAGATTAAATTTGTTGGTATAGCCATTGATTCAACTTTCTCTTTCTGCATTTGGATCAGTGGCTTTTTTTTCTTAGTGCTTTTTAATTATTGCCTTTTTGTTTATTTATTTTTATTTTTATTTTTTTTAAGATTTTATTTTTCCTTTTTCTCCCCAAAGCCCCCCAGTACATAGTTGTGTATTTTTAGTTGTGGGTCCCTCTAGTTGTGGCATGTGGGATGCCGCCTCAGCATGGCTTGATGAGCGGTGCCATGTCTGCGCCCAGGATCCGAACCAGTGAAACCCTGGGCCGCTGAAGTGGAGCACACGAACTTAACCACTCGGCCACAGGGCCGGCCCCACCCTTTTTATTTTTTAATAAAACTTTTCTGTAATGAATCCCACCACCCCCTCCAATTAAACCACAAGGATTCTTACGTGTGCTTTTTTTGACGTAAAAAACATCTTTTTTACAGATGTTTATTTTCCTCCAAATTTACTGTGTTTTCCTGTAATGCTGTGAAAAGTCTTTGTTTCCCTTTCCCAAGCGTTGAGGTTCAGAAAGCCAGCTCTCAACCCTAGATTAATCTTGAGATTAGTTCATCCATCTCTTCAGTGTCTTGTCTGTTGATTTAGTATCATTTGTGTTTATATTAGTTTTCCCCGGGGATTTATATATATATTCTCACACTGATATATACAAGCTTTTGTCCTCTTCTTACCACTTGACAGTACCACTTTGAGTGTGTTTTACACAGCTATAAGAAGTCATTTGCAAGAGCTGGTCAGTTTCTCAAGAAATCCTGTTTGGTGAAGAATCTACTAAGAGATTCTCAGCTTCCCCTGGTTCTGACCGGCTGGGATTCTGTTCACAGAGCTCATGGAAGGAGCTGCCGGAGCCCCGCCTGGTCTTGCCTGGGCTGTTGGTCCTGGACGATGTTTGTTCACTTTCTCTTTCTTCCTTTGGACAGAATGGAATGGTGTCTTCTAAGTGCATCTCTTCCAAATAGGTCTGCCTTTCGCTTTGGGACCTCTGTTGGGGAAGAAGGTCCTGGGTGCACCATGGGCAGTGGCCGCAGCCTGCGTGGGTTTTTCTTTAATCTTGTCCTGAACGGATAAGATTTAGTCCAGTGGGGTTTCGTTCTTCCTTTGTAGTCATGTAATCTCAGTATCTTTTTTTCTGTTGAAATATAATTAAAAATCTATTTATAATAAGCTAATAATTTATATTGAACTAATATAATTTAAACTACAATAAGCTCATAGTAATAATCAAAATCAGTGTAGTTAATATCTGTACTGCTTCAGTGATGTTTATGAAGTTGTTCATTCGACAAATATTTTGAATATCTGCTAAGTGTTGGTATGTTCTAAACATCGGAGAGAATAATAAACAACATAGATAAGTCTCTGCCCTTAAAGAGATATTTGGTGGGGGAGGGGGACAATAAATGAGTAAGGTAATTTTCTATTGTGATAGGTGGTATGCAAAAAAACTAAGGTGGGTGATTTGTAGAGTATTGGAAAGATGGTGGCTACCTTAGAGAAGGCCTCTCTCTTCTTTGAATGCAAAGAAGTCAGGCCTGTAAATAGCTCGGGTAAGGTGCGGGGACCAGGGATTCTAGGCAGAGGGAATGGCAAATGCAGAGCTCAGGTTGGTGTATTTGGGGAAGCACAGTGGGCTGGAGATAGTGAGAAAGGCAAAGAGTGATAAGAGATGAGGATGGAGCGGTAGGCAGGAGTCAGGTCCTTAAAGGCCTTGTAGGTCATGGTAGAGAATTTGGTTTTTATTCTAAGGAGGGTTTTAAGCAGGGAAATGACATGATCTAATTTATACTGGCTGCTGAGGGGGAAGTGGATTCTGAGGAGACAAGAACAGAAGCAGGGGAATCACTTAGAAGGCTATTGCATGGGGCAGTGGCGATGGAAAAAAAGTGGATAAATTCTAGAGTTAGAACCAACAAAGTTTATTGATAGATTGCATGAAGGAAAGGGGGAAATAAAAGGTGGCTCTTGTTTTTTTGCATGAACAGCTGGGTGAATATTGATGCCGTTTACATTTACTGTAGTTAAGGGTAGGTTTGGGGAGGAATTGAGTTTTGTTTTAGATGTATGAGGTTTGAGGAGTTTGTTATCCAAGTGGTGATACCATTAGTATATATATACATATATATATATAGTGTCATCAGCATGTAACTGGTCACAGGCCCAGGTGACGTTACGCAAGGAGAGAGAGAGAATGAAAATCCATGAGGAATAAACATTTATTTCCCATTTCAAACCCACCCTCTTGCCCCTACACACATGTGCACATACAATGGATATATACTTACAGGAAGGTGAGGGGTTTTTAAAAAATTATTTTACTAAATTACTAAATTATTTTGCTGATTTGAACAGTCTGGTTGACTCATTTTAATGAGAAATGAAGTTTTTATTGTATATTATATATGATTCCTTATTTAAATGGAATACATTTATTATAACTTATACCTGGGATATACTGTTTTATACCACAAATTTTAGTTTTATATTACTTTTGTAAATGACAGTAAATTATTATTGGGAAACATGAAAGGACAGTGGTTATGCATTCTAGTTAAATGCCTGGAAAGATAAATACTTTTTCTTTTAGTCTTTGGGTACAATTTTTTGAATACTTCAAATGAAACTGGTAATAAAACATAACATACTTTCCAAACTATGGTATACTGGTGGTTTTATATTCATATTTATTTTTTAACTTCTCAATTTGATAAAGAATGTTTCCTGCTGGTTCCTTTATTTGATTTATGGACTAATAGAGATCATAGTGTTTACATTCTATAGCCAGATTTTGATGTTATTTAGAAAGAGGTTCCGGGTGTTTCAAAGAGCTCAGGTTCTAAGAAAATGTATAAACTGTATTTATTTAAGATTCAGATAGGGAGCGTCCAGTTTAAGAAGATTAACTGAACACTCATGTTTACACTCCCAACCGCTAAGATTTTACTGCAATTATAGTGTAAAAAATTAACAAAAGGAAATAAATCTCTAATAGTGCTGTAAAAAGTGGTACAGGTATAGATTTTCCAGTTGGAATGTGAAAGCTGGTGTGATTATAATGAATGACGAGTGAAAGTAGAGAAATCCACATCCCCAAATATGCGTTAGAGAAGTCAGAATTGGAGATGGAAGTCGTTCTCCCCTGCACCGACATGGAGAGGCACCAGGCTTAGAGTTGACAGGTATAGAAAGCGAGAATACATAGGTGGGAGAGGTAATGGGGACACTAAAATGAAGACTGTAGAAGGAACACCAGTGGAACGTTGCCAACCATTTACATCCACTTGTACCTCCCATCTTATCTCCAAACACATAGAAGTTACACCAAAGACATTTGTTCCCCAGGCTGAAACTTGGAGAATTGATCTCAAGGAAACAGAACCATTGCCTTGGTTGAGTTTGTGACTGGCTTCTTTCGCTTAGTATATTTTCAAGTTTCATCCATGTTGTGGGCATGTATCAGTACTTCGTTCGTTTTTATTGCTGAATAATATTCCATTGCATGGATATACCATATTTTGTTTGTAATGATGGACATTTAGGTTATTTCCACCTTTTGGCTATTATGAATGATGCTGCTATGAACATTTGTGAACAAGTTTTTATATGGATATAAGATTCATTTCTCTTGGATATATACCTAGGAGTAGAATTGTTGAGTCATATGGTAATTCTTTGTTTAGCCTTTTAAGTAACTGCCACACTGTTTTCCAGAGTGGCTATTCTGTTTTACGTTCCCACTAGCAAAAGATTTCACTTTCTCCACATCCTTACTAACACTTACTATCCATCTTTTTTATTATAACCATCCTTTTGGACATGAAATAGTATCTTATTATGGTTTTGATTTGCATTTCCCTAATGGCTAATGGTGTTGAGCATCTTTTCAAGCACTTATTGGCCATATCTTCTTTGAAGAATATTCAGATCCTTTGGGTTGCCTTTCTATTATTGAGTTGTAAGAGTTCGTCTATTATAGATACAAGTCCCTTGTCATATATAATTTGAAAAAAATTTCTCCTGTTCTGTGGATTGTCTTTTCACCTACTTGATGGTATCCTTTGAAGCACAAAAGTTTTAATTTTTCTGTTTTCTTGTGTTACTTATGCTTTTGGTGTCATATCTAAAAAAACCATTGCCTAATCCAAGATCATGAAGACTTATACCTCTATTTTCTTCTAAGAGTTTTATAGTTTTTGCTCTTACATTTAGATCTTTGATCCACTTTAATTTTTGTAGCATGTGACATTTTAAGGTTAATTTATCAAATGTAATCTAAAAGCACATAGAAGATCTGTGAAAATGTAGGCATTTGGGGGACATTTATTTTTATATTTTTACAGTCATTTTAATTTTTTAAACAACTGTGGCTTTAAGTTTATCATTTAAAATTACTACCTGGGGCAGCCCTGTGGCTGAGTGGTTAAGTTCGAGTGCTCAGCTTCACTGGCCCAGGGTTTTGCCGGTTTGGATCCTGGGCATGGACATGGCACCACTCATCAGGCTGTGTTGCAGTGGCCTCCCACAGAGCACAACCAGAAGGACCTACAACTAGAATATGCAACGATGTACTGGGGGGCTTTGGGGAGGTGAAGAAGAAGAAGAAAAAAAAGATTGGCAACAGGTGTTAGCTCAGGTGCCAATCTTTAAATAAATAAATAAATAAATAAAATTATTAACTAACTTAGAAAAGTGAACTTTGTATTATTCTGTTTTTAACCCTCATTTTCTGATGGTGAAACAAACATTCCTGAAGTATTTTTGTCAAGAAAAGACACATCTTTTCTGAATGTGGTGGCAGTATTTAGTAAACCAAATGTGACAATGGTAGTGATTTAAAGAATGAAGAACAGTAGAGTTTGTATTTCTTTTGCTCAGCAGCATGATCCCCCATATGTTGAGTTTGGTTTTTTAGTAATTGTAAATTTAGTAAATTTAGTAATTGTAAATTTAGTAAATTTAGTAAAAAGTAAATTTAGTAATTTAGTAGTTTTTTCATAATTGATCATGAAATGCTAAAACCACAGCATCTTATTTTTTGGAGATATACTGGTTAATGAAGCCATGAAACCATCTGAATTTAAGCATAAAAGACAACAAAACATGAATAAGTTCAAAACCGAAAGAACCACTAAGAAAATAAGAAATAAATTATTGTGCAACTGTCACCGCTATCCATCTCCACAACTTTTTCTCCATCCCATACTGAAACTCTGTACCCATTGAGCAGTAACTCCCCACCTCCGCTTCCCCCAGCCCCTCCTAACCATAGTTCTACTTTCTGTCTCTATGAATTTGACTATTCTAGGTACCTTGTATAAAAGGAATCATACAATATTTACCCCATTGTGTCTGGTTTATTTCACTTATGTCTTGAAGTTTCATTCATATTGTAACATACATCAGAATTTTATTCTTTTTTAAGGCTGAATAATATTCCATTATATGTATATATCACATTTTGTTTATCCATTCATCTATTGATGGATGTTTGGGTTATTTTCACCTTTTGGCTATTGTGAATATTGCTGCTGTGAACACAATATACAAATATCTTTTGTATTTTCAGTTCCTTTGGGTGTATACCCAAAGTGGAATTGCTGGATCATATGGAAATTTTGTGTTTAATTTTTTGAGGAACCACCATACTATTTTCCACAATGGCTACACTATGTTACATTCCCACCAGCAATGTGCAAGGGTTCTAATTTCTCTACATCCTCACAACACTTTCTTATTTTCTGGTTGTTTCCTTTTGTTTTGTTTGTAATAGTCATCCTGATGAGTGTGAAGTGGTATCTCCTTGTGGTTTTGATTTGCATTTCCCTAATGATTAGTGATTTTGAGCATCTTTTCATGTGCATTTGGCCATTTGTATATCTCCTTTGAAGAAATGTCTATTCAAGTCCTTTGCCCATTTTTGAACTGAGTTGTTTTGTTGTTGTTGAGTTGAGTTCTTTAAATAACTTTTTACCTTTTAATGTTGTTTTACTATAGAGGCATTCTTCACTAAACTTTAAGCGAAGTGGCTAATAGAATTGGTTACAGGATCAAATCTCCTGTGTACTGCAAGTATTGGCTATTCTAACTTCTGTTGAATTTTAAGGTAGACATTGATTAGATTTTTGGCATGATCCTCTACCAACCTTCCAAAGAACAAGCTTAGTTTCTTGATTCAGCCAATATAATTGGATAGTGGACTTCAGTTCTGTATTGCTTATGAAAATTCTAGCAGCTCATGAAGAGAAAAATCACCTATTGTGTCCCATATGTTGTGTGCATGCTGTATCATTTAATCCTTACAACAACCTGGTGAGACGTGTGTTTGTGTCCCCATTTTTCAGATGGAGGAGGCCTGTGGGTCAGAGTTAGCTCAGAATATATAGCTAATAAATAGTTTACCAATGTTGATATTTACTTCAAGCTTATTATCAATTCATTCACTGAACTAATCTTATAAAACTCATGTAGTCTTGTATCCATGTTTCAGGAGTATGTTCATCAGCATTTAATACTTGTTAAAAGTCTAGTTGTTCCTATTTAAAGTCTGTATTTGTTTCTTCCTTTAAATATTATCCATCTATGACTGTAGAGGGCTCAGTAGCCAAGTGATCACCCAAAACTACCCTATAATTATCTTTTTGCTCATTTAAAAAAAAAGACCTAGAACTACATGAAAAATAACCACCTTGCTTTCTCTCTGGCTTTTAGAAAGTATATAAACACTGAGTTGAGAATTCATAGCATAAATATAAAACCTCATGCACAACATATTTCTTTCAAAATAATTCCTGCGCTCCTATTTTTAGGCATTCTTACTTGCTTTTTTCTCCTAACTTGTGCTAATTATATAAATTTATGTATGACTAGCCACTTGTATCTAAATCCACCAAACTCCAAGGACAAATCAGCATAGAGTGGGCTTTGTGTGGAAATGTATGTAGCAAATGAGAATTGATGGATTCTTTTCAAAAATGAAGTTGCTTAGAACAGTAACTGGATCATACTTAGCTTTCAGTAAATTTTTACTACTACCCCCAACAACAGATTTAAACAGAATAGGGACGTGATTGGGTTTATGTAGAAACATCACCGTAATGGCTACGTGGAGGAAAGGTTGGAAGGCCTCCAGACAGCAGAGGAGAACAGTTATAAGGCTCTACTTATATTCTGAGAGATTATGAGGGCCTAAACCAGGGCAGTGGGAACAGAGAGAAGAGGTTGAATTCAAGAGCTATTTAGGACAAGACTTGAATTAGATTAGATTTGATAGAATTAAATTGACTAGCTAGAAAGGGAGTTGGAAGAGCATAGGTTGAATCTGGTGCTTCTGGCTTGGGTGATTGGGTTGATGGTGCTGTCACTCATCTGGATGAGAACTGAGCTGGATCCAGAGTTATGTGTTGTACATGTTGAACTCTCCTTTGTGTGAATATGGTATTGCGCTCTGTAAGGACCACTTCCTGAGAAGGCTGGGCTCAGTGTAGGAAACTGAGGCTAAGGACTAACCTTCTGTAAATAATCAAAGGTATGCTTGAACCATTCTTTTTCTCTCTTTTTTAAAATCTCTTTATTTTAGAGAATTTTAAATATAAAAGTAGATGACTCATATCACGAGCCTCCTCTGTACTAATCTCTGAACGTCAGTAATAATGAATTCAGGGGCTGGCTTGGTGGCATAGTGGTTAAGTTTACACACTCTGCTTTGGCAGCCTGGGGTTCACCAGTTTGGATCCTGGGCATGAACCTATACACCATTCATCAGGCATCCCACATACAAAATAGAGGAAGATTGGCATAGATGTTAGCTCACGGACAATCTTCCTCAAGCAAAAGATAAATAAATAAAATAGTAATAATCAATTCATGGCATATCTCATTTTGTATATACCTTCTCATATTATTTTAATCCCACACATTCAATTATTTTATATCAGCATTTATATCTGAAAGACTCCTTTTTTAAGAATGTATCTACAATATTATTATCCCTAAGAAAGTTAGCAATAATTCCTTAATATCAAATATCTAGTATTTAAATTTCTAGTTGTTTCAAATGTCATTTTGTTTGCTTTAACTTTTTTTGTAAAATAAAATACAGAAAATCACCAAAAAGCAAATGTATGACTAGTGAATTACTTTAAAGCAAATACTCTTGTAACTATCACCAGATCAAGAAGTAGAACCCTAGAAGCCCCTCCTTGTGCCCCATGCCACTCGTCATCCCTTCTCTCCCCTATAAATAACCATTATCCTGATTTTTAGAGTAATCACATCCTTGCATGTTTAATCACCTAAATGTGCATCCTTGGGCACTACATTTTCATCTTGCCCATTAGAAAAAAAAGTTGACACGTCTTTTATATATATATTTCCCCTGTCCCATTATTTTTCTTATACTTTAGTTGAAGAAGCTAGACTACTTGACCTATCGAATTTCCCACGATCTAAATTTTACTGATTGCGTATCATGTGCATCTCAACGTATTCCTCTTTTCTCTGTGTTTCCTGTAGTTTGGCCGTAAGAATCAGAGGCATTATCAGACTGATGTTCGATCCTTTGGCAAAACTATGGATAGTGTGTGTTCTTCCATTTAAAGGCACATAAAGTTTGGTTCTCTCTCTCTTTATGGTATGAACACCACTGATGTTTACCGCTTTTGTTAATTCATTGTGGGTTCCAATTAGTGTTATTCTAATTCTCCATTTCCTTTTCATTTACTACTGGCACTACTTTTATCTAAAGACACTTCCTCTCTTCTATTTGTTTACTTGGAAACAAATATAGGAAAGCAGAATAAATGCTTGATCCCTTAGCTTTACTGACCAGTTTTCAAGATAATGACTTTTTCCTGTCTTCCTCCAAAGGTGACCACGTCTTCCCTTTTAAAAATACCATTATGAATTCATGAATTTAAACATATCTGATGGATTTCATGCATTGTAATTATTATCACTGTTGAAGCTTAAATTGTTTCATCTTTGACCAGTGGGAGCCTCTTCTAGTTGACTCTAAAGTCCTTTTGACATGATCCTAGTAGTCTTTGATAGC